>NC_063048.1:19978670-20578670 GCF_018812025.1 Megalobrama amblycephala
AAATTTTCTACAAAAAAAAAAAAATGCAAAAAAAAAAAAATAAATAAAAACAATAAAAAGGAAAATGTGTCACAACATTAAACTAAGGAATGAATACATTTTTTTTTTCACACTGTGGCTTCCATCCCATCATGATACTATATACATATATATATATATATATATATATATATATATATATATATATATACTATTATTATTTATATTGATTTACATTGGTCTGCAAAGAACTATTTCAATTAGCATAATGCATTCTTAGGAGGGTATTTACAGTTTTGGTTTACTGTACACTAATCTCCTGCAAAAATACACTACAAATTCTGCAAGCAAGCAAGCAAGAAAGAAAGAATGAAAGAAATGTTTATTTAATCGTGACAGAAAGACAGTAGAATATGACAAATTCATCAAAAAGACTTTTTCTTTGAAAGTCAATCACGCAGCACTTACATTAGCTGCTTCACACACTTCCACGTATCCCTGAAACCAGGAAGCAAGAATGAATAAACCAAACAGACTCGGTAAACTCTGCCCTCCTGTCATTGTACTGGCTGTCATCTGCGTGTTCTGCAGTAACCCTCACTGATCCGTATTCATCAGCACGGTGAGTGTAAAGAGATCTGAATGTGAGCTGTTTTATTGCATTTTATTGTCTGTTTTGTCCTGAGAGATCAGAGATCTTACTTTCTTTCTTCCTTCAGTCAGGTGACTTGTAAAGTCTTACTGTAATCAGTGCAGTCAGTGTATACCAGTGAGTGTAGTCAGGCTGATTTAAAATAACTTGCTCTCTTGAACGTTTGGGGAATTTATTGAGGTTTAAATGCTGTGATCCTCATTAATGAATGAAAGAGCTCCATTCATATACAGTGAAACAGGATGCTGCTGGTGACGGTAGAGCCACGTAGTGCACGTTCAGGTTGAATAAGGATAGGACACACCCACATACCTGTTAACAATTGGTACATTAATTCACCTTTGTGTGTCAATCTTTCTGTGCTGAAGGCTCTCAACATGCGTCAGAAGATCTTGGTGACAGGAGGAGGTGGATACATTGGCAGCCACTGTGTTGTGGAGCTCATAGAGGCTGGGTATCACCCCGTGGTCATCGATAACTTCAGTAATGCTGTCAGAGGTAAATCACACTGCACTGCAGAAGGTCCTTGGTGGTATCCTGAACACACCGCATTACATTTACATTTTTTTTTTTTTTATTATTATTTATTGGATTTTGACAAACAGGGAACATTAAAGGTGCCCTAGAATTAAATATTGAATTTACCTTGGCATAGTTGAATAACAAGAGTTCAGTACATGGAAAAGACATACACTGAGTTTCAAACTCCATTGTTTCCTCCTTCTTATATAAATCTCATTTGTTAAAAAGACCTCCGAAGAACAGGCGAATCTCAACATAACACCGACTGTTACGTAACAGTCGGGATCATTAAATATGTATGACCCCAATATTTGCATATGCCAGCCCATGTTCAAAGCATTAGACAAGGGCAGGACGTCTGGAGCAGCACAGCCGAATCATCAGACTAGGTAAGCAAACAAGGATAATAGCGAAAAATGGCAGATGGAGCGATAATAACTGACATGATCCATGATATCATGATATTTTTAGTGATATTTGTGAATTGTCTTTCTAAATGTTTCGTTAGCATGTTGCTAATGTACTGTTAAATGTGGTTAAAGTTACTATCGTTTATTCACTGTATTCACGGATCCATCGTCGTTATTTTCATTTTTAAACACTTGCAGTCTGTATAATTCAAAAACACAACTTCATTCTTTATAAATCTCTCCAACAGTGTGTAATGTTAGCTTTAGCCACGGAGCACAGCCTCAAACTCACTCAGAATCAAATATAAACATCCAAATAAATATTATACTCACATGATCCGATGTATGCATGCAGCATGCATGACGAACATCTTGTAAAGATCCATTTTGAGTAGGGCTGCACGATATATCGCATGAGATTGTCACGCGCATTTCGTCAGTAAAGCCGGTTCCCTGATTACCGCTAAATCGCCATCACCTGCTTTCAAATGGAGCGGCATTTAATAGACAGAACCGTAGATCACTGAAAAGCCACGCAATATCACGTTCATATCGCAGATGAATCGCCTTCGATAATGAACGCGATATTGCGTGGCTTTTCAGTGATCTACGGTTCTGTCTATTAAATGCTGCTCCATTTGAAAGCAGGTGATGGCGGTTTAGTGGTAATCAGGGAACCGGCTTTACTGACGAAATGCGCGTGACAATCTCATGCGATATATCGTGCAGCCCTAATTTTGAGGGTTATATTAGCTATGTGAACTTTGTTTATGCTGTTCAAGGCAAGCGCGAGCTCCGGGGGCGGGGGAGCACGAGAATTAAAGGGGCCGCAACCTATATATCGGTGCATAGTTAATGATGCCCCAAAATAGGCAGTTAAAAAAATGAATTAAAAAAAAATCTATGGGGTATTTTGAGCTGAAACTTCACAGACACATTCAGGGGACACCTTAGACTTACATTACATCTTTTAAAAAGAAGTTCTAGGGCACCTTTAATGACATTGAATATGCAAAAAAAGTTGCAGTTGTAAGTATACAAAACAAGGTATTATATACTGCCGTTGTTAGAGATTAATATACTTGGCCACAAAGTGAACAACTAAATAATCAACTAACTACATAAGACATGTACATGTTCTGTATGAATATACAATATATACATACACATTCCATATATACATACACTCATCATACCACACTGCATTACAAAGAGACTCCTGCACACACAGTGAGCCCTTGTGTGGAATATATTTAGTATTTGCTGGGCAAAGCAATGTGAAGTTTGTGTAAGTTAACTAAACTTTTTTTTTTTTAATATTAATTTAAATATTTTATTATAATATTAAATCTTTAACATAATATTTCCTTATTTAATACAAAATATTTATATATACAATTATATATATATAAATATTGTAATATATTATTATATTATGTATTTTGTTTTGGTAGCTGACAGTATTTTCTCATGTATTTTTTTTAATGCCCGTTGTTCTTTGTGGATGTGTGTTTTGTTGAGGAGAGGGTGATGTTCCAGAGAGCCTGCGGAGGATAGAGAAGTTTCTGAATACTCAGATTGAGTTCCATGAGCTGGACCTTCTGGATAAACCTGGACTGGAAAAAATATTTAAAATGGTACAAATGAACATCCACTGTTTGAATTTTCTTCACTCTTAGATCAATCTACTAATTTCTGAACTGCTCCGGTTAAATGTATAACAGCGGCCACTAGTGGTTAATTGAGTTAATTGTTTTCTCTCTGCTCTGTTTTAAGCACTCCTTCTATGCAGTGATGCACTTTGCTGGACTGAAAGCTGTGGGTGAATCAGTAGAACAGCCTTTAAGATACTACAGAGTCAATCTCACAGGAACCATCAATCTGCTGGAGGTAAGAAAAGTGCATGGATGGTCCTTATGCATTGATCATTTTAATGCATGGAGTGTCCATATGAACCTGATTCTTGAAATGCAGGTTTAGTACAGTTAGGAGTGTGTTTGTGCATGTTAGTGCTTTCTCTTAAGCCTTTCTGGCTGTGTCTGAATCAGGTGATGCAGTCTCATGGGGTGCGCAATCTGGTATTCAGCAGTTCTGCCACTGTCTATGGAGACCCCCAGAAACTCCCCATTGATGAGCAGCATCCAGCGGGTGGCTGCACAAACCCTTATGGCAAGACCAAGTACTTCATAGAGGAAATGATCAGGGACCAATGCACGGCAGAGAAGGTAGATGACCGCTCTGTTATGACGTTTGCGTTTGTGTGGCAGGTGTGAAACTGATAAAATGTCTTGCAGGACTGGAATGCTGTGCTGCTCAGGTACTTCAATCCCATTGGTGCTCATATCTCAGGACAGATTGGTGAAGATCCACAGGGAATCCCAAACAACCTTCTACCTTATGTTGCCCAGGTAACCTGTCTGAGCACTTTTAAAGGGTTAATTCACCCAAAAAATGAAAATTCTGTCATTAATTCCTCACCCTAATGTCGTTCCAAACCCATAAGAGTTTCGTTCATTGTCGGAACGCAAATGAAGATCTTTTAATGGAATCCTGTTCCTCCATAGGCTGCCTACACAAGTGAAACTTTGACGCTTCAAAAAGTTCATAAAGAGATCGTAAAACTAATTCATATGAATTGAGCTGTTTAGTCCAAATTTTCTGAACAGTCATAATCGTTTTATATGATGAACAGATTTAATTTAGGCTTTTATTCACATATAAACCTTCATCAACTCACACATCAGTTGTGTAAAACGGAAGCTCAAGCTTGTTCACTTGACATGTGAGAACCAATGAGGTTCATTCTCGTGTGTTATGCAGCACGTTTGAGCTTCTGGAAGAGCTTTGTTCTTGTGCGTCATTCATTCAGGTTTGGCTAAGCTTTCTTATGTTTGCTGATCAATTTTTATATGTGAATAAAAGACTAAATTTAATCTGTTCATCATAAAAAGCAATCAAGTCTCTTCAGAAAATTTGGACTAAACCACTCATTTCATATGGATTAGTTTTACGATCTCTTTGTGAACTTTTTGAAGCTCTCAGATTTCATCGAAAAGATTTTCATTTGTGTTCCGAAGATGAACGAAGGTCTTACGGGTGTGGAACGACATGAGGATGAGTAATTAATGACATTTTCATTTTTGGGTGAACTAACCCTTTAAAGGAACACTCCACTTTTTTTGAAAATAGGCTAATTTTCCAACTCCCCTAGAGTTAAACAGTTGAGTTTTACCGTTTTCGAATCTATTCAGCCGATCTCCGGGTCTGGCGGTACCACTTTTAGCATAGTTTAGCATAGTTCATTGAATCTGATGAGACCGTTAGCATCTCGCTCAAAAATGACCAAAGAGTTTCGATATTTTTCCTATTTAAAACATGACTCTTCTGTAGTTACATCGTGTACTAAGACCGACGGAAAATGAAAAGTTGTGATTTTCTAGGCCGATATGGCTAGGAACTATACTCTCATTCCGGCGTAATAATCAAGGAACTTTGCAGCCGTACCATGGGTGCAGCAGACACAATGATATTACGCAGCGTCTCTCACAAATGTCTCCATGGTTGCAAGGCATGCTCCCTGTGCAATTGCGCCTGCTGCATGGTAGGGCAAAGTCTTGATTATTACAGGAATATAGTTCCTACTGCGAAAATTAACTTTTATTTTCCGTCGGTCATTGTGTCTGAAGAGTCATGTTTTAAATAGGAAAAATATCGAAACTCTTTGGTCATTTTTGAGCGCGATGCTAACGGTCTAATCACATTCAATGAACTATGCTAAGCTATGCTAAAAGTGGTACCGGCAGACCCGGAGATCGGCTGAATGGATTCGAAAACGGTAAAACTCAACTGTTTAACTCTAGGGGAGTTGGAAAATTAGCCTATTTTCAAAAAAAGTGGAGTGTTCTTTTAAGGTTTAGAAGAGCCACATGTGTCTGTGTGTATTGTAAAGGATGTTGTTTTTTTCTCACTTTGTATGGCAGGTTGCTGTTGGCAGACGAAAACATCTGAATGTGTTTGGAAATGATTACAACACACCTGATGGAACAGGTTAATGAGAGATTGATTTCAGCCTGTTATTTTTGTCTTAACCGCTGTCTCTTATTTACTCATTTCTGGAGTTTTATTACTTTTGAGTTTTTAATTAGGTTTTTATTTCTTTTCTTTTTTTTTATTCATATATTCATGTGTTGTTAATTGAATTGTCAATTTAAATAAAGCTGAAATAAAATATAAATATTAGATAAACTTAAACTGAAATGAAATTTAGAAAGTTCCTTGGCATTTAACTGAAATAAAAATGTTTTTAAGTTGAAGTACTAAAATGACTAAAATGGAGATAGAAAAAAAATTAAAGGTAAATAGAAATATTTAAAAAAATAAAATAAAATGAAACTTAAAATATAAAAATAAAAGCTTTTTCAAAATTGTAATAAATACTATAACAGTATAAAATAATACTAAATAATAAATAATGCTAAAATAACACTGGTTTTAGTTTAGTTTTTTCAGAGCTGTCTAATTTCTGTTTGAAAACTGTTTCAGTTTTTATTTTAATTTTAGTATTTTAGGGCTGTCTAAGTGTATGTGCTAACTGGTATCATTAAAAAAAAAAAAAGGAATGATTTTAAAATTCTCAGCAGTTTCTAATGTTTTTCCTATTCAGTCAATGGCATTTTCATGTTTAATACAAATGGGTTTCAATGGTTTCAGGTTTATAATATACCATGTTGTTATTACCATGTTATGTTATTTTATTTAGTTTGCTTTGTAGTCATGAAAATTTAGTTAAGTTTCAGTTTTTTTACAGTTATGTTGGCTTTTATGCTAGCTAACAAAAAACTAGTTTCAAGTAAAGATAATGACACTGATTCATTCTTCCTGGCTAGGTGTGAGAGACTACATCCATGTTGTTGACTTGGCAAAGGGGCACATTGCTGCCGTCAGGAAACTGAAGGACAGCTGTGGGTGTAAAGTATGACATTTTTTCTTCCTCTTTAATGTACGCAGTTTTTCACATCCTTTTTTCTCAGTTTTCCTTTGTTCTGGTCTCTGTGTAGGTTTATAACCTTGGCACAGGTACAGGTTACTCGGTGCTACAGATGGTGAATGCCATGGAAAAAGCTTCAGGTCGAAAGGTGAGGGGTAAACCTGCTGTGGTCCAAAGCACATGCAACATACACAATTTAAATATGCATATATATATATAATATACACACACACACACACACACACACACAATTTGTTTAGCCCGAGGTCACCTTTATGAAATCCCATTGTGATGTTTGTTCTTTTGGGATCCAATATTTTCTTCAATGATAGTATTTTTCCTCTGGTCCCAGATTGCCTATCAGATTGCCCCTCGGCGGAGTGGGGATGTGGCCTCCTGCTATGCAGATCCAAGTCTGGCGGAGAAAGAGCTGGGCTGGAAGGCTGAATACGGCCTGGAGAGGATGTGTAAGTGTAAACCGAAATCATTTTTATTCTGCAGTTTGCATAAATAGATGGGTGTGCAGCTGGCAGCTCATGATTAATCTGACTGTTTTATCTAATCACACAGGTGAGGATCTATGGCGCTGGCAATCCCAGAATCCCACGGGATTCAGTAATGGAACACTGCCTTGAAACTGGATGAATGCAGACTGTTTCTTACGAAAATAAGGGAATTGCACTCATGGCAAAAAAACAAAGCCAAATTGGGACCATGAAGTCTTTCATTTTTAATAATTATATGTAAAATCATATTACAAGACATCTGACTCTAAGCTAGTGATTTTTAATGTACACAATTTCTATGTAACCTCACTTGCATTAAACTATTTTTTTCAGCATTTCACTGATTGTTCTGATGTCTTTTTTTTTTTTTTTTTTTTTTTTTTGGGGGGGGGTATTTTAATAAAACATCTTAAACTCGAGTGTATGAAATGAACATGGTTCCCTGTCAAATCAATGGCGCTGTTTCCTATGAGACGAGAGGGTCAACATAAGTGCTAAAAAAAATAAATAAAATGGGACATTTATTCATTTTCAAGGCCAGAAGCCGTAAATGTATTGGTTTTGCTGTACGGTTGCGCGTGTGCTTTAAGCGGTTCTCCGGTCCCGGGCGCTCCGGACACCCACGTCAGCAAAACGTTTTTCCAGCACAAACGGGTTTCGGTCTTTCGGGCAAAGCAGGAAGTGAAAGCAGTTCGCCCTGATAACAAAAGCTGGAGAAATACATCCAAAGTAGGCAGAGAAATGGAGATGGTTTGTGAAAGTGGGACATGTCGACCGTATCGGAGTGCGGGTGACGCGGGGCATCTGTGAGTATTATGTTTAAGAGACTGGGGGAAACGGTGCCCGGGTAAAGAGGGTGGGCGAAGGGGACCAGCACGAGGCTCGGCGTCAACCTGCGGGTCGTCCGAGCTCAGGTGATCCGAAATATGAAAAAAGGTCGACGGTGTTGCAAAGCCGGGTGTTTTTGCGTTTTAAAATCCAGTCTGAGGTCGGTTCGGTGGGCGGCTCTCCGCGGACGACAGGGCTCCCGTCAGAAACCACCCCACTGCCTCAACCTCCTTATCTGACAGGTTTAATTCGTAGGCTAATGTAACGAATGCAATGTCTGGTTAATGTTTAAATGGCTTTTAGTGAATTACAAGCGCGTTATCTCAGGTATTACTTTTTTCTGGCGGGCGTTGTACACATAAAGGGCGCAGAGCACTTTAATCTCATAATTTAGGCTACTTTTCGAGCGTTTTCTCTGTTGCTACGGCTTCTATTGCTTTATATTAATTGGGTTGGTTATTTATTTATTTATATATGTCTTGCAGTGTAACCCAGTTTTGGTATTTGTGCGCGCTTGCGGCGAGGGGAGAATGATGGAGAGATTTAACAGCAAGAACGTCCATTAATTTTTCTTTATTTACATTATTTCACGGTTTTTACGTCAGTGTTAAACCCGTCTTCTCTCCCTCTTTCTGTATTTCCTCTTTTTTCTCTCTCCCTGCTTCTCTCCCTCGTTACCCGATGCGCAAAGTCGGGTGTTGCCCCTTCCACAGCGAATGTACATGATTGACAGGTGTGTAGTCCAATCAGAGATCAGTAGGCGGAGTTTAGCTGCCTCAAATCCCTGCCATTACGTCACACAAAGCACGCATACACGCTGCAGAAATAATGTAAAACTTTAAGTTAATTAGGCTACTCATTTTTTTTTTCTTTCATAAAATTTTAAAAATGCATTTATAAATAAATGCAGCCTTGGTGAGCATAAGTAACTTACTTCAAAGACATTGAAAAATAATCTTAAGAGAACCCAATCAATTCTGTTTTTTGAAGTTCTCACTTCTTTTTTCAGGCCTGTTCACAAATGGACCAGTGCAGATATGTCAGCCATTCACCAGAGCTGTTTGCTAAAACAGCTGGACCAGCAGCGGCAGCAGGAGTTGTTCTGTGACTGCAACGTGCTGGTTGAGGGTCAGATTTTCCGCGCGCACCGCAATGTCCTGTACGGCAGCAGTGGATATTTCAGGATGCTGCTGTCTCAGGGAGCTAAAGACACTCTCGAGTCTGTGAGTGCTTCTTTTGATGTCTTCAGCCCTGATATCTTTGCCATCATCCTGGACTTCATTTACTCTGGTCAGCTGGAGCTCAACAGCTCTAATGTAATAGAAGTGATGTCAGCCGCCAGCTACCTGCAGATGAATGACGTCATTTCCTACTGCAAGGCATTCATTAAATCTTTCCTGGAGATCAGTGCGAAAGAGGACGATGAGAATCGCTATTTGTGTCTGTCGGACAACAGTCCGCTTCAGGACAGACGTGAAAATGTCATCGAGCCGTCCAACATGTGTGACGTAAGCATGAGCTCTCAGACCAGACTCTGGGATCACCAAGAGGATGAACAGCCACAGGAGGACTTCAGAGGAACCAGCCCGCAGCCGTCAGGGCTTCAGCAGAACTCTCCTGCACAGTCCAGCCTGGAGGCACAGATGGAGGAGGAGCAGTACAGCTCCGTGCTCCCTGAACGCAGGAGAAGAGGAAGCAGGAAACGGACCGCCACCAGTCGCTTGGTAACAGAAGACACTTCTCTCATTGACCTGCAGGGGGTGGTGTCACACTGCTCTCAGAAAGCGGACGAGCTGTACGCCAACCTTCCGTCTATTGTTGGAGTAGTTGGGGTGTTTAATAAAGGTGAGCACTACTCTAAAGTTTTATTCAGCAAGGATGCATTATATTAATCAAACATGACAGTAAAGAGTTTACGTTGTTACTAAAAACTTTATATTTATCAAATATTAAGCAGCATTGATAATAAGAAATGTTTCTGAAGGATCATGTGACACTGAAGACTGGAGTAATGATGCTGAAAATTCAGCTTTGATCACAGGAATAAATTACATGTTGAAATATTGGTCATTTCACGAAACCGGTACACACTTACACATTTTTAATTTTTTTTACCAAAATGTATTACTTTTCTGAACACCCCACAACATTAATGACATATTTAACTTCCAGAAAAACATATTTTCCCATCTCAGGCATCAAATCGGTATTATTATTGGTCATTATTTTAAGTTATGGACACTATGGGAGCTCTCTGAATATTATTATAAAATGTATTTGTGATAAAATCAACATTTTCCTATTAATCAGATGCCCCTCACACTAATTCAGTAATTGCAAATATAAAAGTTACATAAAATCTCTCACTTTTGCAATTCTAAAGCCTGAAATGGGCACTTTTTGTGACAGCAACCTCATCATTTTTTATCAAAGGCTTAAAGGTGCAGTATGTAATAATTCTCTCCGCTGGAAGTCTATTCAAAACAAAGGCGTAGCTTGATGACGCCAAGTTTGAGAGCGGAATCTTGGGACATGTGGTCTTCACATCAACGGCTGGTGGAAAAGAATTAGGATAGGACTCAGGAAGAAATCATGTTCATGGATGCAATTATTAACGTTACTGTAGTATAAAGCAGAGCAGGAGCGAGTGTTGTGGAAGCTGAACGAGGCCGCTGGAGCGATTGTGCAACACACGCTTCACGAGCAGAGAAACTTTTATTAGGACACAGTCGCCGGCACTGCTTCCGCTTTTTCGGTCATGAGTATGAGGTAACACAGCACTGTTTATCATATTAGATACATTTGAGTGTGTTGAAAATGATGTTATAACGTTACTCTGTGCGTTCGCTCGGCGCGTGCTGTTACATACTGCAGTAAGCGAGATCGATTTTAGAATATCACATTAATTGCTAGATGGCTTGTGTTGATAAATGGTATGCAATTAATTTTAAAACATATTGTTTGATGTAGAAAATTCTGTATTACTGTTACTAAAAATAAAGCTGCATCTAATTATGCTATGTTAGCTACTTGACAAAATAGTGTTTTTCTCTGAGGCATGATAAAGCATGGTACTCACAAAAAATCAAGAAAATTATTTTAACAGTAAGACTAAACGTGTTGAGCTAGATGATAATAATTAGTTTTCTGTCCACAAATATATCAAAACAGTTGTTCCCTTGTCTATTAAAACGTGTAATATATTAAAGCGTCTTTGGTGTTTCCATGGTTTCTACAAAATAAAACCGGAAACCGAGGGTAACGCGGGTATGACGCAATTGACAAGCGTTGGTTGATTGGTTTTTGGATATTTTACTGCAAAAATATTACATTTTGCACCTTTAACTTCAGAATTTGAACTAAAATCAGTATTCTTATGATTGCTCTGAACATTTCAGACAGAATTCAACTAACTTTAAATGACTTTTTCATAAACTTAATAAAAAAATAAAAATGTAGGTGTGATGGGGTTGTGATTTTTTGCCCAAATTGGCCACTGCTCTAAATCTAGTGAATAAATGGAGAGCGCATGGCATGCATGATATTAAGAAATCATGAATAATGTTGAAATAACAAAGATAATTTTCACAAGTAATAGTTTTCTATCTTTAATTGATGTAACGGGGTTGAGTCGTTAAGCTTGACAAACACAATTTCACAACATAATTTAGTTATAATTATTAAAGAAGGTGGTAACTTGCCTGTGTCTGCTCACAGTGTTGTTCAGAAGACTTCTATGATGTCACTTCCTATTAATGGTGTCAGTTCATTATTTTTATCGGGGGAGAATGGTTTGTGTAATGGGGTTGAGGGGTTACTGAGGTACGGAACTAAATTATGTGATTTTAATGAATAATCATGAATTTACATTTCCAGAAAAAAAAAGCACAGATGGATATTTATGGGAATGGCAAAATGAATGGACTTTTTTCTCATTTTATTATTCATATCCCAAGTACACTTTCATAGAAGGTCTTGAGGGACATGACAAAATAGCTAGTGTCAATGTGAAGATAAAATGTATGTAATGTTTTTAAACATTATTAAAGGAGACATTTCAATTAATACAAAAAGCTTTTAAAAATATATTTTGGTGACCCAATAGATAAAATACACTGAAAAGGTCAGAGGGACTCAAATCGTACCGGTACGTTTGTAGTAATATTTCACAATATTACTGTATTTTTATCAAATAAATGCACCCTTGGTGAGCATAAGAGACTTACTTTAAAGACAGTGAAAAATAATCTTAGGGAACCCAAAAGTTAAATATGAATTCTGTTTTATTCTTTTCTATTTAACATAAATATAAAGTGTTTTTTCTTGTCCTCCAGCAAGACTTCTCTGCCTCCCACTGTGAAAGAGCCAAGACATTTTCTATGTTCATGCTGCTCAAATCTGTTTTGTAATTAGGAGCCATTCAAGGTTTTATTCAACAGCTAAAACTTGAACAGAAGTTTAAAATGCAAAACATTTCTCCTTTAGGCCCACATTTTGCCCCTGATTCTTTCTCTATATCTCTATTATGCAATGTTTCTGGACTCTCTGGGTAAACGAGATGTTTTTTTTTTTTTTAATAGGCTTTCAAATAGTTATTTGGTGTGGTGATACATGAAAGGGATCTTCCTCTTTCTCTCTGTCTCAGATTCCACTCCCTCTATGCGTTACAAATGTCCGTTCTGCACGCACACAGTAAAGAGGAAGGCAGACTTGAAGCGTCATCTCCGCTGTCACACAGGTGAGCGTCCGTATCCCTGTCAGGCCTGCAGCAAACGTTTCACTCGCCTGGAACACCTGCGCAGCCATTTTGAGACGGTGAGAAACACTCAGCTTCACACATGTCCGGTCCATTAACACCTCCACAGGCTGGACATCCACATGCTACTGTTGGTCATTAATTCATCATATGTGATCACATTAAGTCAGGGATGGATTTAGTCAGATGTAATAGATACGATTATATATAATTGTATATGTTTTTCAGTCTGTTAAACAAAAGAAAAATGATATTGATGTGAGATCTAAAACATCACACTTGTGTTACACAGATTCATCAGGCCCGTAAGCTGGTGTGCAGGAAGTGCAAACGCCATGTAACCGAAGTTAATGGGCGAGTGGTAAGCGAGGGAACCCGCAAATACAGGCTGTGCGATGTTTGCATTCAGGAGAGCGGCTACAGTGAGTTAATCACAGATGGGACTGATGGAAATGAGGAGAAGGAAGGCCTGTTATTGAGTGTGGAAGAGGACATGAGCGAGAACAGGCAAATTACATGGGTCATGGACGACGATGACCTCGCGGAAGATTCTGGAGCAGATCTCATAATCCAGGAAGTGGAGGACAGTGACGAGGAAGCCAGTGGAAAATGATATGTTTGTCATTGTGTGTTAGGGGGGAAATGGGTAAGAGCTGTCTTCTTGACAGTTTGACATCTATTATAATTTCATAATGGGAAATGATTGTGCGTTTTTGTACAAATAAAAGCTCTTTCTCATTAAAAATGTAAAGTATTTAAAATATAACTGCTTTTATAAAAGTACAAGTATATTTCTGTAATTTAAAGTATATTTAGTTTATTTCTAAAAGGCATTTATGGGCAAAATGACAATGTGGTTATTTAATTTAGATCCAAGGCTGATACAATGGGATTTTTCTGTAATTAAAAAAAAAAAAAAAAAAAAAAAAAAACTTTCAAACTTTAGTTAATGCAAGGTTTACATTTATCATTTTATATCCTATGCTGCATGGAGTCCACGTGACCTACTTTGTGTGATGTGCAACAGACTCATTTATTTATTTAAATTGCAACAAGTTATATTTGTTATCAGTCACATGCTCAACTTAAACATTGTCTAAATAAAATATTATATAAATTAATGTACGTGTTTATGTATCACTCTGGAAATATCATTAATCATATCAAATATCATTACCATTTGTCTTATAGGGTTAGTTAACCCAAAAATTTAAATTCTGTCAACTAAATTATCTTAATTTGTGTTCCGAAGATTAACGAAGGTTTTACGGGTGTGGGGCGTCATGAGGGTAAGTAATAAATGACAGAATTTTCATTTTTGGGTGAACTAACCCTTTATTTTGACATGAAAAATATTTGTTTTGATTATTTAGATGAAAGAAATATATTTTGTACAGATGCAGTGTGTGTAAGAATCATCATTTACTTTTAAAAAGAATAAAACGCAAATAAATTTGCTCCTACATTTAAATTATCAGTTAACAAAAACCCATGGAAATTTTTCACTTTTTAGGCAAACAAGAAAACATTCAGCTCTCCTCAGAGTCGCGATGATTCTGATTGGTGCAGAGGAATGATGGCGACAAGCCTCTCGAAATCTGATCTCGTATTATCGCGAGATCTAAATTCATATATATGACATTATGACGTCAGGGCTATTGGGGGCGTGTGAAGATGGCGGCGCTTGTGATGAGAGTTGGTCCTGGTCCGTTCGCGTGTGTTCGGGTTCACCGACCCGCTCTGCACTCCTTTGCTGCCGTCGTGCTCAGATCCGTAAGTGTTTTGTGCGCAAGTCTGAATGTGACGATGTTATGTTGTTTGTATTTGCCCTTTTGAGCGCATGTGTTTGTGTGTGTGATTTGACAGGTCAGTGTGTCTGCCACTCAGTCATTCCCAGAGAGGGTGAAGATTGTTGAGGTTGGACCCCGAGATGGACTTCAGAATGAGAAGGTGAAGATCTTTCTGGTTCTGAATCAACCTGCATCAAAATCCAGCCTGTCATTGTTCAGTGTGGTTAAACACTTCTGTTTTGAGGTTGCCAACTGTCAACTTTGGTGACTCAATGTAAAACTTGATTTAGGAAGGTACTGTCAGTCCTGCTAATATCATGGCATATACTTAACTAAAGTATAGTTAAGTATAAAAAATTTCAGTTTGCCCTCAAAGAAATTTCGATTCCCTTTAATATTAATATAGGCATAAAAAATAGAAACATGTCTATTTATGTTCAATTCTAACAAATTTCTTCTGAGACACACACACACACATATGTGTGTGTGTGTGTGTGTGTGTGTGTGTGTATATATATATATATATATATATATATATATATATATATATATATATATATATATATATATATATATATATTATAATTTATTTTTAATTATACATCTATACATTTTTTCAAGTAATCAAAAATGATGAAAAAATGAAAAAATCATGATAAAAAATGTATTAGTGTGAGAAGTTCTGGGAATCCTGTGATGTGAAATGGAGGAACTATATAATTTCGGTTAAACTCTGCATCCATCAGACCATTGTTCCCACTGAAGTGAAGATCCGTCTGATCGATATGCTCTCTGAGGCGGGACTTCCTGTCATTGAGGCCACAAGTTTTGTTTCACCTAAATGGGTCCCTCAGGTGAGATACAGCACTACAACACACACCACTTAAGCATGCAAACATTTCATTAAAGGATTAGTTCACTTTCAAATGAAATTTTCCTGATAATTTACTCACCCCCATGTCATCCAAGATGTTCACATCTTTCTTTCTTCAGTCGAAAAGAAATTAAGGTTTTTGATGAAAACATTCCAGGATTATTCTCCATATAGTGGACTTCAATGGCCTCCAAACGGTTGAAGGTCAAAATTACAGTTTCATTGCAGCTTCGAAGCGTTCTAGACGATCCCAGACGAGGAATAAGGGTCTTATCTAGAGAAACCATTGCTCATTTTCTAAAAAAAAAAAAAAAAATTATATACGTTTTTAACCATAAGTGCTCATCTTGAACTAGCTCTCTTCTTCTCTGTTAGAATTCTGGCAGTGTAGAATTTCTAGTTAATTTTCTGCCAGTCAGGAATTCTAATAGAAAAGAAGAGAGATAGTTCAAGATGAGCATTTATGGTTAAAACGTATTTAATTTTTATTTATTTTTTAGAAAATGACGATGGTTTCGCTAAATAAGACCCTTATTCCTCGTCTGGGATCATGTAGAATGTTTTGAAGCTGCAATGAAACTAATTTTGACCTTTAACCATTTGGGCTCCATTGAAGTCCACTATATGGAGAAAAATCCTGGAAAGTTTTCATCAAAAACCTTAATTTCTTTTCAACTGAAGAGAGAAAGACATGAACATCTTGGATGACATGGGAGTGAGTAAATTATCAGGAAATTTTAATTTGAAAGTGAATTAATCCTTTAATAGACCTCCATAACATACAACTCATCTTTGATGTAAACATTGAAGTTTGGCTGCATTTGATTGGCAGATGGCTGATCAGGAGGAAGTGATGCGTGGTCTCCACAAGAAACCTGGCGTGAATTACCCCGTTCTAACACCTAATCTGAAGGGATTCCAGGCTGCTGTGAGTGAATAACAACAGACTGTCATGTGCTAATGCTATACTACATATGTTTATACCATTCAAAAGATACCGGTCAGTAAGATTTCATAGAAATAATGTTGTTATTCAGCAATGATGCATTAAATTGATCAAAAATGACAAAGATTTTTATATTGTTATAAAACATTTTATTTCAAATAAATGTTCTTTTGAGCTTTCTCTTTTTCCTGGAAATCCTGTAAAAATGTGTCATGATTTCTACAAAAATATTATTCAGCACAACCGTTTAAAACATTGATGATAATAATACGAAATTTTTCTTGAGCTCCAAATCAGCATATTAGGATGATTTCTGAAGGATCTTGTGACACTGAATTATTATTGTTTTTAATCTCAGGTGAAGGCTGGTGCTAAAGAGGTGGCAATATTTGGTGCTGCATCAGAGCTCTTCAGTAAGAAGAACATAAACTGTTCAGTGGATGAGAGTCTTGTGCGCTTTGAGGAGGTGGTGAGAGCGGCCAAACAAGAGGGAGTTCCTGTGAGAGGGTAAGGCAACCCTGGATTGTGCACTTAAGTTTCTTATGTTGGGTACACACTAAAAGATTTTTGAAAACTTATAAGATTTTCAAAATGTAAGAGACCACAAACATAAGGACAAAAAAAATCCTAGATTTAACCATTTTGCTCCTATACTGTGTGGTGTGCCATGATGTGACAAAGACAGCACACCAGATTTTCAACCAGAGTCCCGACTGTGAACTGTGAACACAGGACATCTCGCAAAATCTCTTGAGACTTCAGAATAAACATGACGGACAATAGGCAGGAAGAAATTAGTGTTTGGAATGATTTTGGTATGTTTTACAGGACACGTTGTATAAACACTCATGCTGTTGCCACAAATCGACAAGCTGATCCTCCATCTCTGCTGTCCAAATCCATTTAACTCTGTGCTGGGCCATGACTGCGTTTGTTTTGCTTCCGTCTTCTGTCAGCTCGCTTTCTGATTGGATATTTTTTTGTTTCACGTGATGATCTCCGTTTGTCCTCGGGGTTCACCCCACACATCAGGATTTCTGGTCAACATGTTGAATATTTGCGATTCGCGATCGGGGTGCCTCCGACATTCTTAAGAGCAGATTCAGTCACTCTTAACACACCTCACACCACAGGAAAATCTGATAAGATAATCTGTAGAACCTTCAAGATAATCGGGACATTACCCTAGGATTGTCGGAAGGGGAGAAATCGGCCCAAAATCAGCCCGATTATCTTGTGGTGTGTACCCAGCATTAGTTATTTTTTTGAGATTTTTCCATAACCCAGTGTGCAAGACTTTAAAGTTACCGTGCTCTTATTGTTGAAAAATCCTCTTTTGCTCTGTTTTTCCTAGCTATGTGTCATGTGTGCTGGGTTGTCCATATGAAGGGAAGGTATCGCCAAACAAAGTGGCAGAGGTTGCTAAGCGGCTGTATTCCATGGGGTGCTATGAGATTTCACTTGGCGATACTATCGGAGTAGGCACTCCGGGTGGCATGACGGAGATGTTGAATGCTGTGAAGAAAGAGGTTCCCGTGGAGGCTTTAGCAGTTCACTGTCATGACACTTACGGACAAGCACTCGCTAACATACTTGTGGCGTTACAGGTGAGTGGGTCGGGCCTGTCTGTCATGACTGAAATTTTTTGCTATATTTGTCTTGTTTTAACGTCTGACGAGACCGGCTCTTTGCGTACATACTGTGCATTCTGACCTTGTCATTTCTCACATTCTTAAAATGAGCAGCTATGTTTTAAAAACAACATTTTTTCTCCTGTGCTCTATTCTAGAATGGGGTAAGTGTCGTGGACTCATCCGTTGCAGGGCTAGGCGGATGCCCTTATGCCCAGGGGGCTTCTGGGAATGTTGCAACTGAAGATGTGGTCTATATGCTGCACGGACTGGGAATCCATACTGTAAGTCCAACTCGACTGTGTCTGTGTTTTAAGATTTTTTTATTCTCTCAGGCCCTGTTTACACCTGGTATTAAGATGTGTTTTGTTCGGTCGGATCACAAGTAGACGAGGGAGACATATTCCTGTTTACACTAGGGCCCGGGAGAAGGGTCAAGAACAGAACATTTTAATTGCCTCTGATTCAAGATCTTGTCTTCAAGCACTTGAATTCGTAAAGACTGATCACCCTATAATTGTCGAATTTTAACTAAATTAGTAAATTAAATTAGGAAAACTTTAGTATTATCTTTTGCGGGGTTCCAAGTCACATTGGACTGACTGGTTATGAGAGAGCGGACATGGCTGCCAGGGAAGCGCTTCAATAAATATCTGACTGTCAAATACCACCTTCTGATTTTAGACCTGTAATTAACTTATACATCACTAACAAGTGTCAGAAAGAATGGAATGAAAATAAAAATAATAAGCTGTATAAAATAAACCCTAGTAGAAAAAGAAGTATCTTCCAAAACTTCACTAGGTGCAGACTGGGTCACTCAAGACTTACCCATTAGGTTTTTATTACAGGTGCCGTAGAACGTCTTTTTAAAATATGTAATATAAGTCTAAGGTGTCCCCTGAATGTGTCTGTGAAGTTTCAGCTCAAAATACCCCATAGATTTTTTTTTATTTATTTTTTTAACTGCCTATTTTGGGGCATCATTAAATATGAGCCGATTCAGGCTGTGGCCCCTTTAAATGCTCACGCTCCCCGCCCACAGAGCTCGCGCTTGCCTTTAACAGCATAAACAAAGTTTACACAGCTAATATAACCCTCAAAATGGATCTTTACAAAGTGTTCGTCATGCAACATGTCTAATCGCGTAAATATGGTATTTATTTGGATGATTACATTTGATTCTGAATGAGTTTGATGGTGCTCCGTGGCTAAAGCTAACATTACACACTGTTGGAGAGATTTATAAAGAATGAAGATGTGTTTATGAATTATACAGACTGCAAGTGTTTAAAAATGAAAATAACAACAGTCTTGTCTCCGTGAATACAGTAAGAAACGATGATAACTTTAACCACATTTAACAGTACATTAGCAACATGCTAACGAAACATTTAGAAAGACAATTTACAAATATCACTAAAAATATCATGATATCATGGATCATGTCAGATATTATTGCTCCATCTGCCATTTTTCGCTATTGTTCCTGCTTGCTTACCTAGTCTGATGATTCAGCTGTGCACATCCAGACGTCCTGCCCTTGTCTAATGCTTGAACATGGGCTGGCATATGCAAATATTGGGGGCGTACATATTAATGATCCCGACTGTTGCGTAACAGTCGGTGTTATGTTGAGATTCGCCTGTTCTTCTGAGGTCTTTTAAACAAATGAGATTTATATAAGAAGGAGGAAACAATGGAGTTTGAGACTCACTGCATGTCATTTCCATGTACTGAACTCTTGTTATTCAACTATGCCAAGATAAATTCAATTTTTAATTCTAGGGCAGCTTTAATAGGCGAAGTTCCTCCTTTATGTCTCTCTTGTCAAGTTCCTTTGACTGTTAAGCATATTCTGTTGAATCGTAATTTATATGATGCTGCTAGAAAACACTTTTATTCAGAAACGTGTGCATGGATTATTTCAAAATGTATCACCCGGATGTATTTGAATTTTTATCTTATGTTAAGTTGAATTGTTTTATATAATAATGTAAATTTTATGGATTATGACATTGACCTTTAAACAAACACTAGGGCACGGTTTCACAGACAGGGTTTAGCCTAAGCCAGGATTAGGTCTTAGTTCAATTAGGATATTTAAGTAGCTTTTATAAACATACACTAGAAAAAAACATTACTAGTTGTGCATCTTGAGACAAAATAATGGCACTGATATATTTTAAGATATGTCAGTACAGGTTTCTTTCAGTTAAAACAGCTCAAACATGCACTTTAGTCTAGGACTAGCTTAAGCCTCTCTCTTTTGTCCACTTTCAACCACTTCTGTCCTGATTTCTTCGAGGGGAGGGTCTATGGGCAGGTAAAAATATGAGCTTTGTCAGATCTTTCAATCTAATGGACAAAATAAACTCTCACAATTTTCAACGCCGAACGCTCCTAGTACGTGTTAGAAATCAGGAATGGTGAGAGAAGATTGTGCTTGGTACGTTTTTCGTCTTCAAACCAAACTTGGGTCTTCAGCCGACGAAGTTTAAATCCCGTATGGCTACCACACGCTTCCCATAATGTTTAAGCATTATGTCAGTAGGTGGTCTTTAGTGATGTTCGAACATATTCGACCAAATGAGCATCTACACTACAAAAGCAATTATGCTTTTATTTATTTAAATTATTTTATGTTTTTGAAAGAGGTCTCTTATGCTCACCAAGACTGCATTTATTTGATCAAAATACAATAAAAACAGTAATATTATGAAATATTATTGCAGTTTAAAATGAACTCTTTTCTATTTGAATATATTTTAAAATGTAATTTATTCCTGTGATGACAAAGCTGAATTTTCAGCATCCATTACTCCAGCTTTCAGAGTCACATGATCCTTCAGAAATTAAATTAAAGAAACATTTATTATCAGTGTTGAAAACAGTTGTTCTGTGTAATATTTTTGTGGAAACCATATGTTTTTTTTTTTTCAGGTTTAATGCTGTTCATTTACAAGCATTTACAGCATTTATTTCAAATAGAAATCGTTACTGTCACTTTAGATGTATTTAATGCATACTTGCTGAATAAAAGTATGAATTGGGAAAAAAAAAAACTTACTGACAACCACAAACTTTTGTACCTTATTAGTTGTACTGTAAGGGACTATGTTAATGATCTGCTTTTGATTTTAGTAATCAATAAGACGTGACACAATTTGTCAGGTCTATGTCACAAAAATATCTTAAATATGAACCTCTGGGTAAAAAAAAAAAAAAAAATCCTACAATTATACCACCCGTTTAAGCTGTTGTTTCTGTGTTTCAGGGAGTGGACCTGCCCAAACTGTTGGACGCTGGTTCATACATCTGTCATTCACTCAACAGAAGGACAAATTCAAAAGTAGCTCAGGCCTCCTGCAAGCTCTGAAGTCTTCTTTCCGTTGTTAGTGTTCCTGGTGCCTGTTTTCACTCTTGTGGAAGTCACACAATGTTATCTGTTAGTATGCAGTGAAGCCGCTTAATTTACAGCATATTTATATCTAATAAATATCTCTAATCGCAGTGGAGCTGGACTCTGGGGATGAGCACATCCATTCTCTACTGTGAATGCGGGAATTAGTCTGGTGGTGAAAAGGACGATCGTGAACTCATATCACCTAATATCCACAACCAGACAGACCCAAATTGTTCTCTTGTGCCTTGATAACTGATAATCAATAAATATAGAGTAATATGTTCATTTCTAAAAAATTAATTAAATATTTTATGTACTGGTGAAGTAAGATCAATTTATGATACCTAAAGACAATAAATGCTAGAGAGGGATGTAATTTGACTGCAGAATATTATTAATCATATTATAGATGCAAATGATTTGCTGGTTATACCGCATCACATTACTAATGTTGATTCGTGTCATTACTAATGTCTCACGGAATTGGGCGTCACACATGGTTTTATCACTAGATCTGTGTGTGCCAATTTGGCCCATTTTGAAAAGGAAGTATCTGTCATTATCGGTAAAAATGCATTACGACAGTGGTAATCATCACAAACCCATTTAAATGAAGAAACTTACGGAAAGGAATTGATGAACCATTATGATAACCGATTGTGAATATGGTTCCTCTCCAGGAAAAAACATTTAATAGTATGAGGAAGATTATTCAAGGAAAATCCCTTTACATAAGCAATGTGTTTGTTACAGGCAAGCAAGCTCTGCTGGTTTGTTAAATGTCTGTAGATTTTCTTTTAATTTATTGCTGAAATAGTCTGGTGAGTGAAAGTTTGTTTCTCTGTGTGTTGTCAACTGACATTGTTGAATTTTTTTTTTCTTTTTTCACTTTCACAGTCTGTATGATGTTTAATAGGAGATTATTAATTATAATGATTAAAGACAAGATCATGAAAAAAAGTGAATCTATGAGTCATTATGTAAAGTGCCTAACTTATCTTTAGATTAGAAAACCGGTTAGACTGACTGCTGAACTCTTTTTACAACTGTAACAAATGAAAAACTGGAATGTGACAGCCAAGAGGAAAGTAACAGTCTCTGTTACACAAAGTTCTTCTGTTTATATGTTGAAGGCTGGTGAACTGGATCAACAAGTCCTGCACATTTACGCATTTTGCTTGACATCCTGCACCCACACTCAAAAACATATTTTACAGTTCAGTTTTGATGAGATATTCAGCCTTGAAAACTTGTTTAATTAGTTTTCGTACTTTGTGACGTCTGGTGAATGGAAAGATGTGATTATTCTGAAGAATGCATTTATAAAAACAAAGTTCTTTATATATTAGTATCTCTTTATTAAACAAATTGAGAAAACAATATGTGGTTCATGTCCAAACGTTATAAAGGTACTTATACATTGGTTAGGCATTATATGTTCCAAGATTCTGACTATAAGTTTTTAAAACAATCTAAACAAACTGAAAGGAAACATGTACAAATAATTACTTGCATTACCATTCAAAAGTTTGGGGTGGTAAGAATTTGAATGCATTTTTGAAAGGAGTGTATTATGTTCACCAAGGCTGCATTTAATTGATCAAAAATATTAAATATTGTGAAATGTTATTACAGTTTAAAATTTTTATATTTGAATATGTTTTAAAACGCTTGTGATGTCATGCTGAATTTTCATCATCATTACTCCAGTCTTCAGTGTCACATGATCCTTCAGAAATCAGTCTGTGCTGGTTTGCTGCTCATTTCTTCTAATCAAAGTCAAAAATAATATTTTTTATATTAATATTTCAGAGGAAACCATTTTTAGGATTCTTTGATGAGTAAAACATTCAAAAGAGCAGCATTTATTTGAAATATTTTGTCAAAAATGTCTTTACTGTCATTTTTGATCAGTTTAATGCATCCTTGGTGAATAAAAGTATTAATTTATTTTCTTTTTTTTTTTTTTTTTAAATCTTACTGACCCTAAATATTTGAATGTTATTTTAAATAGATCATAAATATATCAGTATTACAATGAGTGTCCATTTTATAATGTGTAACTTCTGACAATGGATAAATAAATAAAAATGTTAATGTTCTGTCAAAGTGAACTGAAGTTGTTTACCCACTTCCTTTATTGTTTGCTCTTTGATTCAAATGTATGTTCATGATTTAAGCTATTGCGATTTCGCACCAAGTTAATCTTTTAAAAATATGACAACATGACATGATTTTATACTTTATTTAAAGAGTATCAAAATGAATAAACATTCAAAGCTTCCTCAATCTCTTATGTCATAAAAGGTCTTAAAAACAACTTACTTTTTTTTTTTTAAATAACCTGAAGATATTTCATAATACAATATGTCAGTGCATTGGTGAATTTTTTGATACAAAGGCAGGGTATGTAGCATAAAAGGTCTAAAGTATGTAACGTGATCATAACAGCAAGCCTGAACAAAGTCAGACTGTTACAAATGCTTGCCAAGTGTAGATCAGGAGAGGTTAGCCCACAGTCTTTTACAACAAATAGTAGAAGAAAAACTTTCCATGGTTGTCCATATTAAGGACACTGTGGTTTATTTTATATACCTCTCATTTTTCCAGCATAGGAATTTGAGTTCAGATAGAGTACAGGAGTGTTCGCACTTAAACGTCAACTATGATCTTTCTGAAACAGTGAAAGTCGAAACAGCTTCAACTATAAAACTTTGTTCTAATCTTTGTTACACGTCCAGGACATTGAGAAATAAGGCACTGTAAACAATCAATGACCCATCAGGCATTTTCATTACATATTTTCACATACAATGAAACTCCACTCTTCCTCTTATCGTTCTTTGTGCGTGTGAAGGTGGAGGTGGGTTTTGTATGTAAGGTGTGTTCTCCATGAATGCCTTGGTTATTTGATAACTCGTTTGCTTTTTCATGGGTTTTCACCTTTGTTCTTTTTAAGAAATGAATGAGAAGAGTGAATCAGAAGAAAAGGAATGCTTTCGTCACCATTAGCTCTTAGGATCACGGTGATAATGCAGTCATTTGAGCTGGTTTTGAAGCCTAAAGGAACTAGGCTGATAACTCCAGGTTTGAACCCAGGTAGCAGTGAAATCACAATCCACTTCGCCATTAGGCAAAACACTTAATCCCTGGTATTTTCAAGTCAAAAGTTTCTGAATCTGGCATATAGAATTTCACGAACCATCTGCCAAATGATATATACCCAAGACTGGCAGTTTTATAGGGCTTGATGGATAATAAAAGACTTTGAGATTGTCCAGACATTCAAAGTTTGTTTTATGCCTCCAGATGACTTTGTAAATACTTGACGCGGAGGGAAACATGTTCTTCAGAGTATATCAGACTGTATCTTGTACATAGGTACAGAGAGATTTGGAGCAGAAGCTCTCATGTCTACGCTCAACCTGTAGGCTGGCTTAAATGTTGGTTTGAGTTCAGATTTAAACTGTGGTTTAGACCCAGGTTTATACTCTGACTTAAAGTCTGGTTTAGACTCTGTCTTAAACTCGGATTTGTTGTCCAACTCATGCATAGGAAGGGTGCAGTTGCTGTCCTCGTCTCGGTATCGTCCATGAAGCGGTGTGCTGCTTCTGTGGGGCCTTTTAAACTTTCTGGCACAGAGAATGACGCGTTTGGAGATCAGATAGATGATCTCGCAGACACTGAGCACTATGCAGAGTGCCGAAGCTCCGACCATGAAGTAGGTGAAGACTCTTTTCTCTGTGGGTCGGCCAATGTAACAGTCCACAATGTTGGGACACGGCTGGACGTCACACTTCACCAGCCGGGGCAGGTAGAAACTGTCGTAGATGTGATGGAGGATGTACAAGAAGGTGATCTCGATGCCGGTTTTGACAAAAAGGCTGATCAGGTACGTCCACCACAGTCCACCGTGCTTCTTCCCCGTGTTGTCGTAGAGCCTGGCTTTTTCGCCGTGCTTCTCACGGTACTTGCGTTCGCGCTCGTCACGGTACTTCACGTGCATGACAACCATCAACGACGGGCAGGTGACGAAGATGAGCTGCAGAGCCCACAGACGGATGTGGGAAATGGGGAAGAAGTAGTCGTAGCAGACGTTCGCGCAGCCCGGCTGCTTGGTGTTGCAGTCAAAGTCCTTCTGCTCATCGCCCCAAACTCTCTCGGCCGCTACAACGTACACCATCACTCTGAACACAAAAACCACAGAGAGCCAGATCCGGCCGAATGCGGTGGAGTATTTGTTCACCCCACTGAGAAGGGCTTGAAAAGTCTTCCAGTCCATGGCTCAGAGCAAGGACAACTCACTCTTCTCTTCTCTGAATATTTCTGATAAAGAATACAGCAAACCTGAGATAGAAAAAACTGGGAAAAAACATATCACAATGAGTAAACTCATTAAAAACAACATAGTGGGGTGAAACACAACATGGTTTGATAGTTCAAGCAAAAAGTAAAATTTTATCATCATTTACAACAATGTACTACAAAAACTAAAGGTTTTTTTTTGTGTTTCGCGTACAGACAAACAATGTTGTCAAAACGATCCCCGTTCACATCCACGAAAACGATTAGCCTAAAGATGCTGTATTTATGCCAGGCCAGTAGTTGGCGATGTCACTTTGTAAAGAAACACTATGCGCCTATAGACAACACATGCGCATGACGTTTTCACAAATTCGTTTTTTTTTTTTGGTAGTGTACACGGAGACGATAACGATATTGAATTAAATTTCAAGAATTTGCGTTTTCAGGCCCCCAAAACGGCCTTATCGTGTAAATGAAAAGCCAAAACGCATAAAAGTTTTCCATTTTTAGTTAAAAACTGTGTTGTGTAAATGACCCCTAAAGGAATTTTTTTTTAAGAATATCCAGGACACTCTTATCCATATAGTAAGGCTAATGGATTATTATGGTGATTTTGGGAAAGAGGCACTGAATGATTCATTCATGGATTGAACTCATTTGATTCTTGAATTCAACTAATTGACTCAATGATCTGATCACAGCAATTCACTAGCAGTATTAACAGTGAATAATGACTTAATTTTTGATCTTGTTAGTCACAGAATGCTATTGTATGACTTCAGAAGGCTAAAATATATAGTACACAAGTCGTAGACCATATATCAATGATACTTCTATGGTTCTTTTTGGTTATTTTTAAACTTGACAGACCCATACAATTTTTCCTCAACCGAATGAATGTCATGAGCTCTTTAAAATGTGATGATATTTTAAGTACGTACATATGTGTTGAATCTGCGGCTGTTATTTGTTGTTTTGTGTGAACTATAGTCAAATAAAACCAGTACAGCTCTTTTCTCGCTACTTTGTGTCCACAAT
Source organism: Megalobrama amblycephala (assembly GCF_018812025.1). Classification (NCBI taxonomy): domain Eukaryota; kingdom Metazoa; phylum Chordata; class Actinopteri; order Cypriniformes; family Xenocyprididae; genus Megalobrama; species Megalobrama amblycephala. Next base: position 20,005,301 of record NC_063048.1, read on the forward strand.
TTCTTTGCTATGCTTATCTGCTGTTTTTTAAACTGTCCATCGCAATTTTGCAAAACTGATTATAAAAATATTTCGCTTCGTAAAGGCAGGCATAATTATAATAATACAATAATTATAACAGCACTTCTAAAGATAGATTTCACATAAAATAAAAAATCAACTGACTAAAATCGTAAGCGTAAGTTTAATTGCTATACTTCAACCACCACTTTGCCTTCAATTCCTGATGAATAAAATCTATTTAATCAAGCAGAAATCACGTCAAGGTAAATGAACAGAAACGAGGAAATAATTGTGATGACAACCTTTTTATGCAGATGCTGACGAGTTGATTATTGTCATTCGATTAGAACACAGTAAATCGCTTCTAAAACTGCACAAAAACAAAGTTTTTTTTTACTTACTTTAGATGTTTCAGTCCTTTTATAATTCAACGGCTGTTAAACTCTTTCTCTGAAGACCTCTCTTTCTTTCCTGTGGATCTGGTTTGGTAACACGCCTCATTGAGGGTGGAGTTCCTATCCAGACTAGAGGAGAGGACACAGTTCTGCCATAAACCTCTTTAAAAATAGTAAGCTAATAAGCTAAATATGTGTGTGTGTGACTTTAAAATCATCATGCTTCCCAGTGTATTGTCTTAAATGTCCAATGTATGGAACAGAGCATTGTTATTTTTCTGAAGTTACAGTGTCTAAAATTACACTGAAATATGTTTTTTTCTTCTTCTTCTTCTTTGTATACTGTTAATGTTATGGTACTGCATTGTGCTATTGTGTTTTGTGGGACAAATGGGAAACCCTTGCCTGTGCAGCCTAACATTTTCCATCTTATTGCACAATAAATAAGACTGACTTTGTTTGGACAGCTCTGTCAACTACACACTGCTTGTTAGTGGTTTGTGTTGCCAACGTCTGCAGGCGGCTTCTCTGTGTTCAAACTTGTCCATGAATGTGTGCGCTCCCTAGTCACGTAAAGGACCACACCTCATCCTGAACAACAACTTTAGTTGTTTTTATACTTTTTGTTGCTTAGAAACTTGTCACGCTGTAGTTGGTCTGTGGTGGTATGAGAGCTTAAATATTTAGCAGGCATCTTTTCAGTGCCAAGAATCCGGTACTAATTATCTTGGGTAATGTTTATGTCTTCCAAGAAGCTGGGAGTTTGGGATACAGGAAATCCATTTTGAAAGCTTTTTAATGTGGATATGATTTTATTTCAATTTGATTCTCCTTATAATATGAATGCAATACTTTTAGCTGACAGTGGGAGCCAAATGGTTAAGAATTTTGGATGGTAATACAAAAGCCTGGCGGTTTATTCCCAAGTAAACCAGAAGTAGAGTTTTCCACAGGAAAAGCCTCTGTGGTTTGTCATCAAAGTGCAGAGGGATTCTGTTCGTTCACATGTCAAGTCCTCTGACTCACTGCTCAAACCTCCGAAGGATGGTTGAACGATGATTCATTCTTTAATTCTCTAAAAAGAGCTCTAGTTTTAATATTTTTTTTTTCTATAATTTTGTCATAAGCACTGCCAGTCTTAACCTCATGTATTTTCTTACAAGAACTCGTGCCTACATTTAGTTATTCAGGCCATGTGTTCTGTCTGAACTTGTTTGTTCAGCAAGAGGGAACATTATGAAACGTTGCAGAAGAAACACTGAACCAGCTCGGTCAGGTCTGTTTTAAAGTTTTTCAACCGGTTTACACTTGTTTATGTGGGGAAATGATTAACCTCATTTGGATTTACATTTGTATACTCAATTGAACGTCTAAAGCAGATTTTTTTTTTTTTAACAAAAACAGTTAAACAAGCACCAAGCTTGCTAAGTGCATATAGAATATGTATGGCTAGCAAATGTTGATATTTATGAATTAAAGCATTTACAATGATGGAAAAAGATGGAGATGAAGTAAAGCAAGAGCTCAATCAACAGGGAGTGGAATGTTGGATGTGTAAAAAAAAAAGAAAAAAAGACTTGTTGGATTGGTTTCCACACCTTAAGAACGTAGACTTACGAAACCTGCTTCAACATGAATTCATCTACCCTTCCCTTTCACTGTACAGAGGTTATGAAGATATCAAGAAAAATAGAGCGACAGGCTAGTTCATTGATAGTGAAACAGAGAAGGACTTTTTTTGGTCTTCAGGCGCTTTTAAGTAATGAAAGGAATGAAGACAATGGTGTAACCAGAATACAGTTGAAATGCAATCTAGTTAGAAAACTGACTGAAGATTCATTTAAGAAAAGTGGTTTGTTATTCCACAGTGATGGGCATTTACAAACCTTTAGGGAGAAATGGTCAAATGTCATATATAGGTTGTGTGCGTATATGTGGGTAATTGACGAATACGGTTTTTTAAAGTGTAAAAAAAACATAATGGAGATATAATTATTTTTGAAGTTTTATTAAGTGTTAACAATGATTCAATTAACACTACTTTTGTCAGATGAACAAGATGAACAAATTTTGTCACCAAAAAAGTCATTCGGTTTAACTAAAATTTCAGTTTTACCGAATGACACTTTTGGTTATACCGAATGACGATATTTTCAAACAATGCTAGCTAGCTAGATGGCTTGCTATCTAAATAGCAAAAGGACAATCAAACATTTTATATTTAATACAAGTTTTTAAAATTTTACAACATTTTTTATAGCAGTTGTACCGAATGACCTGATGTTTAGGGACAAATTAAAACATGATTTTTTCAAATAGTTAAAAGAGAGTTAGTTACTTTGCTTCATGACCATGGGGTCCTTTGCAGGTGTCTCAATGATGTCACATCCTGTCACATGATATTGACCGGATGACTTGATCCAAAATAATCCCTTTTTATTGGTTACTCCAAATGACATCAATGAAATTCATTTTTCCGGATATTCTTTCTCATAACAAAGCAATGACTTCTACACATAATTTTAATACCATTTTGCACTATGTTGATATATGATGTTATAAAATCATGCCAGAATAAAAAAAATATATACATTTATTACATTTTAAGATATTTTAATCACAAATGAAATGGCTGTATTGGCCTTTGGACGGTTAAACCGAATGACTAAATATAATTAAAGCTAAATATGTAGCTAAATAGAACTAAAACCTTTTGGATTCAATAAAATAGATCTAGTTGTACTACCTTACAGACTTTGGATGTCATATCTTTGTTTTTTATTATTATTAAGGCCTTTGGACAAAAAAAATGACCCCTCACGTCATTGACCCATATATATATATATATATATATATATATATATATATATATATATATATATAGTATAATTCATTCAATTTTCCTTGGAAGCAGATTATATAAAACTAGATTTCTTCTTTCTCATTCTGTCTTGCCCCTTTTGCCAAGCTGATATGAATCAAAATGAAATGTCATGTCAACACAGCAGATAATTATGTTTATTTCTGCATATCTTCATTCTTGCCGTTTTCTTGCTCCACGTCACACTGATATGCAGGGTAACTGGTTTTAAAAGTTAAATCAAATCTGCAAACAGCAAAGTCACGGCTTTCATCTGCATCTTCTAAAGTCAGACATCACTGATTTAAATGAGCAATAGATTGTAAGAAAATAAAAAGCAGATTTTAATGTATCTCAAATGTAAACAACTCTAAACACACAGTACTGAGGAAACAATTCTGAAAGGTCAGCATACAAACATGGATTTCTAACCAAGGAGAATGTTTACTTTTGATGGATACATGTTTATCATTGAATGAAAACTCTCATACACACACACTCAGGCAAAACAGCATCTTTTGAATTTGTTCATATTGGCAGTGTTGATAATCTTTATCAGTAAGTTCTTGCATTTTTAAATACTGCAAATTCTTGGAAGACATAAGAATAAAGCACCACAGTTCATGCACACATTTGCAGAATCACACACACACCAGCTAATATACAAAAAAACAACAGCAACAACAAAAATGATGAAATATTGAATAGTAATAATAAAAATAAAATACAGTACAAACTGTTTTGTACAAATTTGTAAACAATTTACATTCAAATTTAAGTATAAATTATGGTTGGTTTACAAAATATTGGATTTAGGGATGTATTTGTAAAAATGTGTCGAGTTTAAAAAACATGTAATTTATTTGATGACTGTAAATATAGTAGTCAACATTTGAAGTGGATCAAAACCTTTCATCAAAGTTGTCCTAAAACCTTCTTTTTAGGACAACTTAGCTGAACTATTTTGATCCACTTCAAATGTTGACTACTGTAGCTGGAGAATAAATTTAGACATCTTTACATGCTGTTCTTACATCTAACTGTAAGAAATCATTTTACAAGTAAAAGCCAAATGAAGTTAAATATGGAAGCCTGTTTCCACCTCATAGAAAGAAATAATAAAACAAAGTAATTATGAGAAAAAGTTTAAAATAAGAAATAAAGCCACATTGTGACAAATAAAGTCACACTGTGAGTCAAAATGTTGATATTCAAAAGGGATAGTCAACCCAAATACTGGGTATTATTAATAATTATAATACTGTGATCATTTACTCACTCCCATGTCATTCTACACATATATATATATATATATATATATATATATATATATATATATATATATATATATATATATATATATATATATATATATATATATCTTTCTTTCTTCTGTAGAACACAAAAGATGTTTTGAAAAAAATGATCAGTGTTTCTTGTCCATACAATGGAAGTCAATGGGGTCCAATGTTGTTTTGGATCCCATTTATCTTCATTATATGGACAAAAACAAAAGAAGTCTTGTGTATTCTCCAGAAGAAAGAAAATTATATGGGTTATAAGAATGACAAGGGGGTGAGTAAATGATGACAGATTTTTTTTTCACATTGCGAAATATTAAGTCAGAATTACTAAACGTTTTTACTCTTAGATGGAAACAGGTTTTCATAGATAATAGCTTATTTTTGTTTCCTGCTTTAAAAAATGAGTACAATCGAACAATTGTTAAAATACGTGAATGCAAGCATCATTTGCAGTCACGTTTTGCTTGTTAGTGTCAATTGAACAACTGACAAATACATACTTTAATTAATAAGACATTATCTGGGCTTACACCAACTGTTTTGTATTTGCTATTTGATCAAAGTGCTCATTGTTTTTCTGGAACTTGGCCCAACAGAAGCCACACACACCCAAAACCCTGAACTGACTTGCTTTAGGCAAACTAAAGACCGTGTCATCCTGAATGATGCCGTTTTGACCCCTTTTCAAATGTACAATGTTGTTTATCAGGCCACAACTTTCCAGCAAAAAGATCCAGTGGATTTAGGGAACAAGCATAGAAGCAGTTTACTCTACTGCCAACCGTCCATTGAGTCGGTCATGTTCGAGTTCACATCGTGGTGAATGTGAAGAACATTTTCCATCTCTTGGAGTCCCACATTGGGGCGAAAATATTTTCTTTAGGATGAGATGATTAAACTGTATGCTGGCGCTGGCTGGTCTTTCCTTGCCAGTTTATTGGTGTTTGACTCTAAAAGAGTATTTGAGCCCCTCATGTTTGCAATGGACTTTGCCCTGTTTATCTGCCGTGACCCCTGCACCCTGTGGGCACATTCAAAGCAGCGTTTGCCCACCAGGTAGAGGATCTCGAAGAGCGAGAGCAGGATGCACACCAGACTTGTCACCACCATGAAGATGGTGAAGATTCGCTTCTCTGTGGGCCGAGAGATGAAGCAATCGACCACATTGGGGCAGGGAGACTCAGAACACTTCACCAGGGTGGGGAAGTCATAGCCCTCGTAGATGTGATATAGCAGGTACACAAAGGTCGCATCCACTCCCATCTTAAATACCAGCGAGAGGACGTACGTCCACCAAAGACCACCGCGCTTCTTTCCGGTGTTGATGTACAACCGCTGACAGTCCTCACCGTGTTTCAGGCGGTTCTTGCGTTCGCGTTCCTCGCGGTAGGCCACATGAAGGACCACGAGCAATGACGGGCAGGTGACGAAGATGAGCTGCAGCGCCCACAGTCGTATGTGGGACACCGGGAAGAAGTGGTCGTAGCAAACGTTGTGGCAGCCAGGCTGAGCAGTGTTACATGCAAAGTCTTTCTGCTCATCGCCCCACACCTTCTCTGCAGCGACAACGAAGACCATTACCCTGAAAAGGAAGACTACGGACAGCCAGACACGACCAAACACGGTGGAGTACTTGTTGACCCCGCTCAGGAGACCCTGAAGAAAAGCCCAATTCATGACACCTGTGAGCGATCAGGTTATACCTCTCACCTGGAAGGGAGGGGCGCAGAAAGAGAGAGAGAGAGTGAGACAAAAAATATCAAAGACATCACCAAACATTAATATTCGTGCAGTTTTTGTTATACAATGTTAAAATACACATAATTCAAAGTTTTATATTAAAGCAGGAAGTCTTGAAAAGATTAGAAAGGTGGAGAAATAACCTTCTGTTATATTGTGTGTTGAATTTGAAGGCAGGATTACAATTACAAGCTTACTTTATGTCGCTTACATTGTAAAGCTATTAAAATAATCGCTAGTGTATACAGTCATTTAAATAATACTAAATATATCTGAATAAAGGAGCGTTTATCTAAACTTTTACTTCAGTTAAAGTTCACTTAACATTGCATGCTTTATTTCTTTTATCATAAAAAAACAATAATTAGCTCTGTTTCACTATTTCACTATTCGAGCAAGAAGTACGTTAGTTCAGATAGAAATGCCTTTCCTTTTCCACTTTATAGCACTGCGGTTAAACGGAATAAATATTTTTGAGACGCTTGTATTATAATGTGTGTATTGTGAACTCCGTTTAAGTGTATATTGTGTATAAACTCCGAACATTTTAAATCGTCTACTCACTTCCCAAAGCCATTTACAAAAGTTTTTGACTGTTGAAAAAACTTACGTAAAGTGTAGATGAGATGTTGTCTATATATTAATACCAAATGTATTAGTAAAATAAACAAACGAACGGAAGACTGTATAGTGTATACTTACAGCTGGAGAATTCACAGTCGTCTACACTGTAATCGCAGCGCCGTGATTGTGTTGTACAGGGGGTCGGGCGAGCTGCGTGCGGGCGTCAAACACAACTGTGACACGTGTGATGATATGTACACATCGACGCCACCTAGCGGAGAACCTCAGCGACGCTTTGATGCCACCTACAGGCTTGGTTTTATATTTTCATCAGTTTTTTTTATTTATTTATTTTTTTTTTTATAAGAAAGGTCAATTTTAATATATTCTAGACTCATAACACGTAAACTAAAATGTTTCTAGCAATTTTTATTTATTTCAAATGTCGATAATTACGGCCAACAGTTAAAAAAAGACAAAATATTAGAATATTTCATTTCGACTTTGATAACATTTCCATTCATACAGTAGGGTAGATGCCCCCTTCAGGACAATGTGGTATTATTTTTAAATTGTAACATATTTAGATATAAGTTTAGCATGTGCAGGATGATGATGCGTGTACGGAAGAGGATTAGGGCCAAGCAATAATAAAAAAATAAAACCATCTCGAGATTAAAGTTGTTAAATTTCGAGAAAAAAAGTCGAAATAAAATGTTGAGAATAAACTCGTTAAATTACGAGAAAAAACTCGTTAAATTTCGAGAAAAAAGTCGAGATAAAATGAGAATAAAGTCATTAAATTACGAGAATAAACTCATTAAATTACGAGAAAAAGTCGTTAAATTACGAGAATAAATTCGTTAATTTAATGACTTTATTCTCAACATTTTATCTCGACTTTTTCCTCGAAATTTAACATTTTTCTCATAATTTAACGAATTTGTTCTTGTAATTTAACGACTTTTTTCCTGTAATTTAATGACTTTCTCTCAACATTTTATCTCGACTTTTTTCTCGAAATGTAACGAGTTTTTTCTCGAAATTTAAAAATTTTAATCTAGAGATGATTTATTTTTTTTCTAATCCTCTTCCGTATGCATGAGCCAATGTGTTGTTATAGGAAATAAATAGAAACATTTGCTCATTTAATTGTTATAGGACAAAATGTAAAATATTAAAAGAGATGTACGATGGCTCCTACCTGGGGTAATTAGGCCACCCTGGATAAACTTTTACAGATTGTATGATTTTTTTTATATAATTCTTATTCATGTTTATATTTTTTTATACGTCATTAATGTAAAATACTAAAACTACTTGTATTTAAAATGTTATTTTGACAATTTAGTTCATAATAATTGAGTAACAATGATAGACAAAGTAGAATACCACCAAAAAAATCTTCTATGACTTATATACAAGTATATAAATATATATATATACTTCAGAAACACTGAATGCAAATGTAATGACTTCACTAAACTAACCTACAGGTTTTAATGAAAGCAAAGATGTCTGAAATGTACATCTAATTCTTGGAAATACTGAATAATAACCCCACTAATTACAAGTATTAAAATATTATTTAATAATTATTGTAATTAATGGGGACATCTTACGCCAAGGGTCTAATTTTACTTCAAAATATAATTTATTACTCCACAAATCTGAAAACATTAATTTCCCTCAATAGACACAAAAAGCATTGACATTCAGCATAATACGTCATAGACCGCTATTTTCCAGACACACATAATTAGATCAATTAACTGCAAAACTGTTTTGACTGACTAAATCTCATTCATGTTCATATTCAGATAAAATGACAAAATGAAGAATAGCATAGCCATTCATCAAAAGTGCTGAGATTAGATTTTGCCATCTAAGGTCATAAGAAAATAAAATGAAGGTGTGTGGGGTGGGGGCATATACTAGCCATTTCTAATTCTAATTTAGTACACATACAACCACAATCATGGGGAAGGCTGCTGACTTCACAGTAGTCCAGAAGATAATCAATCATCCTCTACAAGGAGGGTAAGCCACAAAAGGTCATCGTTGACAGTACTTGTGCAAGCATATTCATGGAAAGTTGACTGGAATAAGTGTGGTAGGAAAAGGTGCACAAGCAACAGAGATGACCGCACCTTTGAGAAAACGGTCAAGCAAAGCTAATTCAGGAGCTTAGGAGAGCTTCACAGGGCGTGGATTGAAGCTGGAATCAGTGCATGAAGAGCCATCACACACACACAAGTGTTCAGGAAATGGGCTACAACAGTCACATTCCTAGCACCAAGCCACTCCTGAAAAAGAGAAGCGTCTTACCTGGACTAAGAAAAAAAGGAACTGGACTGTTGCTCAGTAATCCAAAGTCCTCTTTTCAGATGAAAGTAATTTTTGCATTTACTTTGGAAATCAAGGTCTGAAGAAAGAGTGGAGATGCACAGAATCCAAGTTGCTTGAAGTCCAGTGTGAAGTTTCCAGTCTGGGGTGCCATATCATCTGCTGGTGTTGGTCCATTGTGTTTTATCAAGTCCAATGTCAAAACAGCCAACTTCCAGGAGATTTTAAGAGTACTTCATGTTCTGTCTGCTGACAAGCTTTATGGAGATGTCGATTTCCTTTTCCAGCAGGACTGCCCACATTGCCAAAACCACTACCAACTGGTTTGCGGTCCATATTACTGCGCTTGATTGGCCAGCCAACTCATCTGACCTGAACCCCATAGAGAATCCATGGAGTATTGTCAAGAGGAAGATGAGAAACACCCGACCCAACAATGCAGATGAGCTGAAGGCCGCTATCAAAGCAACCTGGGCTTCAAAACATTGCCACAGGCTGATCGCCTCCATGCTACTTTTCAGAACTGAGAGATACTGGATTTTTGATTTTCATAAACTGTAAGCCACATATATTCTTTTCAAGTCGATACATTTTGCTTGATTTCCCAGAGTGCGGTTATTCAGAGCCAGGAAAGAAAATGAAAAGATGAAATGAATTCAAATAAGAGATGAGAACAAAACAGTATTTATTTCATTTAAGCTGTACAACAGTCGCTGATATATTGTTAGCATGAAAGGTTTTGGTTGACGCACATCCCAACCACTGTATAATTAACGTACAGGTCTGTGGGGATTGTGTTTTTAATATTCTTGTTATACTGGGAGAGGTTCACATTTTCTGTTCTCAAGACCGAGAACTGGGTCATGACTGCAGAGGGCGTAAAAAAAACCCTCATCTGAAATCACACACAGGACACAGAAATCAAACATGAGAAGTGACTATGACGGTAATGACAACAGATAAATTAATGATGTCAGCAGAGGACAGTGTTGATGGGTATAATCATGATAAGCTCATACACTCGGACCACAGGGACATCGGACGCCCGATTAAGGATGTAATCGAGCAGGGGGATGGAGGGGGATTTGATTTGTGAAACGCACAGAATCCCATAATAGCTTTTTTTACAAAATAGAGGCAGTTACAGGTCAATGGAAAAGTGACCTTTATGGACCTCAAACGCATGTGCGCTCTCCGCACGAGGAGCTGTCAGTCACCCAGACCGTTCTGAGAAAGACAACCACAAGTCCAGGCTGCATTGGCTATTGAAATTCTATAAAACATAACCTTTTGTTTTGTTACAATAAAATTCAACAAAATGAAAAATAAAATGAAATCATATATAAACGTAAGGGTCCTTTTTTTTCAAATCCAGCGGTCTGATAGGGTACTATTCCTCCTCGCTTTCATTTTCAGGGTCACCATTTGCTTTTGATTCATCGTTCATATCTTCCTCCTCCTCATCTTCATCCTCCTCTTTGTGGTTCTCTTTGTCTTCTGTCATTTCCATTGATGTCTCATCCTCCTCCCAGTTCTGAAAAGACAAGTCAACATGAGAACAATCCCATAATGCCACACTGCAAACACACCAGAAGGAGAACCTGTGAGAGAGCATCTTACATCAGAGTCATCATCAGGACGCCCTTCATCCCCTGAACCTTCATCCTCATCTGAAGACTCTGTAGAAAGAAAAAAAGAAAAAAAGTAAAAGTAAAGTAAAATTAGTTGAAATTAGCTAAATTAAAAACATTTAAAAAGGAAATAAAGATTAAACATAATAAACTTACATACAGAATGATAAAATTTATTAAGATATTTAAAGAGTTAGTTCACCCGAAAATGAAAATTATCCCATGATTTACTCACCCTCAAGCCATTCTAGGTGTATGACTATCTTCTTTCAGATTAACACACAAAAAAAAGCATCCATCCATAATCAAAGTAATCCATACGACTCCAGTGTGTTAATAAACGCATTTTAAAGCAAAGTGAAGCGATGTGTTTTTGTAAGAAAAATATCCATATTTAAAACTTTATAAATGCAAATAACAAGATTGCGGCGGTTGACCGTACGCATACTGCGCAACTCGACTTGTCGCAAATGAGTAACTCCGTGACTCTTCACTTCAAAAGGCCTTTATAACCCCCCCTTTATAAAATTGTTTTTATAATTATAAACCTTGGAGGCCTAAGGATATTTTTAAATATATCTCTGTTCATCTGAAAGAAGATAATCATACACACCTAGGATGGCTTGAGGGCGATTAAATCATGGGATAATTTTCATTTTTGGGTGAACTATCCCTTTAAGTCAGCTACTCAATTAGTAATTGGGTAATCACTAATTATTAATTACTAATCAAGTACTAAATTGAACTTCTCATGTGATTTAACTACAATTTTATCTGTTCTTATTTTATAGGTTCATTATATCAGAGTATATTTTGCTTCAAAAACAAACTGGTACCGTTATTTAAAAAAAAAAAAAGAGCTAATTACCTTCTTCATAAACGAGCTTTGCTGTGCGATCAACGTCATCAACTCTCTGAGTGCTGTTGCTTGCCGCCACCTAGTGGAAAAATCAAAGCCGTGCATAAAGGGATAGTTCACCCAAAAATGAAAATTCTGCCATCATTTACTCACCCTCAATCTGGTCCAAACCTGTATAAATTTCTTTCTTATGCTGAACACAAAAGATGATATTCTGAAGAATGCTTGTAACCAAACAGTTGATGGGTCCCAATGACTTCCATAGTATTGAGAAAAAAAAAAAAAAACTATGGAGCACTGGACCCATCAACTGTTTGGTTACCAACATTCTTCAAAATATCTTCTTTTGTGTTCAGCAGAAGAAATTCAAACAGGTTTGGAACAACTTGAGAAGTAAATGATGACAGAACTTTCATTTTTGGGTAAACTAACTCTTTAATCCATTTGTTCTGGATGCTTGTGTGAGCAGCTCACCTGTGTTATAAGCAGGTACAATTTGCCATGAAGCTTGTTGAGCTGCTGGTATAATTTCACCCTGCTCTCAATCATATGGTAGATCGAGCCCAATTGAGACATTAGATCTGGCAGCTATGGGGAAACCAGATGAACAGACCAAATGAGAAACCCCCCAAAAAGTGAGAAATATGATCTACTGTGGATATAAGACTAAATATGCACTGACGCAACATTAAGATCTGGATTCATGCAAATCTATATGACAGATATAGATGTACACATTCACTTACCGAAGACAAGTATGATGCGTGTTGTGTAAGTACAGCCTTAAACCACTGAACTATAAGCAGAGCCCTGCAAAGAGAAACAATCACGTTACAAAAAAAAGTTTAATGCTTTAAAACCTTAAAAAAAAAAAAAAGAAGTGAAACAAGAAAAGAAGAAAATTAACTTACGCATATGGATGCCCCTGCAGTCTTCTGGATAGCTGAAAAAACAACCATAAAATAATTTAAATAAATATAATATAAGTTTTGGGTCAGAAGAATTTTTGTAGTTTGTATAAAATACATAATACAATTTAATGTCACCATTACAACATACCTCTTCCAGCAAAGGCAGGATAGCTGGAGGTGGTAACCGGGAAACAGTGTTCTTTATCAATGCGTCTTTTTTGGTTTGAAATATTTTCTGTTTGAATGAACCAAATCAGATTGACAACATGAACAGCGTTCACTGACAAGCTTTCTATGAACATAGACAAAGTGATCATATTTCAGCTGGTTACAACAATCTGTTGTGCATGTCTGTAGCGAGAGGAGTGTGTAGCTTACATTAAGGATCTTCTCGTCTTTGCTCTCTAGGCCTTGAACAAGCAGAACAGCAAAACTGTCCGTCTGTAGGGAGGATGAGCCTTTAGCAGCACCCTTCCCACTGGCACTTAACTCAATCTGTTCCAACCGCTCCTCAATAGACATCTAGAGTAAGATGAAGAGGATTTTTCATTTATTAGATTGAAGACACTGCTTAATTTAATTCTTGGGGGATAGCATTTTACACAATTTGTCTGGACTCTTACCTCTGTGGTAGTGGCCCCTTTTTTCCTTTTCTCTGCTTCATTGGGAGATACTTTTATTGGTGCCTTGTGTCCTGGAAGTCCTGGTATTAAAACTTTGCTCTTTTGATTTACAATTGGCGTCTTCACCTAGAAGATGATGTTCAAATGAATGCACTCAGCCAATCTAAACCATTACCGTACCAGTGTGTTAGAGGGGAGTATTAGTAATATGTCCTTGAACTTATTTAACACATGATTATTTTACATATACACTACCATTCAAAAGTTTGGGGTCAGTAAGTTTTTTTTTTTTTTTTCTGTAAAAAATTAGCACTTATTCAAAGATGCATTAATTTGAGTTACAGTAAAGACTTTTACACTGTTACATACGATTTCTATTTGAAGTAAATGCTGTTATTTTTAACTTCCTATTCAAAGATTCAAACTTTCCACAGAAATATTAAGCAACACAACTGTTTTAACACTGATAAGACGAAATGTTTCTTGAGCAGCAAATCAGCATATTAGAATGATTTCTGACGGATCATGTGACACTGAAGACTGGAGTAATGATGTTGAAAATTCAACTTTTACATTATAACATTTTTTTGAAGAAATAAATGCAGCCTTGGTGACTATAATGGCTCGTTTCCACCGAGTGGTACGATACAGTACAGTTCAGTATGCAATTATTTAGGGATGCACCGATTGCAATTTTCTTGGCCGATTCCGATTTCCGATTTTTTGTTAGTGAGATCGGCCGATACCGATTTTTGCCGATTCCGATTTTCTTTCTAAGAACTATAATTGACAAAATAAACAAAAATCTACTTTTCTTCAATGCAAAGTTTTATTTTCATTAAAAAAAAAGTCAGTAATAAAATATAAACAGCTCAAATAAATGCAATAGAATAAAGAGAGCTATGAAACTAAGTGTTTTGGGTTAACTGGGTTTCTATTCAGGTAAGAAATACTACAGAAATTAAAGTAATCAAATGTAAAATGACACATTCAGTATTATTTTACATTGGTTACCTTAATTTCTTTATTGTAAATATTTTGTTCTTTGATTAACATGACAGACAGCAGCAGGAATATTGGACTGATGTCCCTTTAAGAGTTTATGAACGGTGTTCAACAGACCCAATACTGTTACACACGACATGGGTTCACTTTCTTAGCTATTTAACGATTAAAAACTGACAGTGTTTATCTGTATACTCGCCAAGATTGCCTGTGCCGCTGGTTTTGACATACTTGTGTATGTATTTGACAGTTTGAGCGCAGGAAGGCGCTTATTTTGGTACTTGTGAGTCTGTTTGCCTTCTATCTCTGTTTGAGACTGAGCGTGGCTGGTTCGCTTCACTAATATAGATCAGTGGAGCGCGTGCTTTCAGTGTGAGCGCGAAACCTGCGGGAATGACTAAAATTATGCGCAGTAAGCACTATTTAACCGGAGCGAATGAGGCGAGAGAGAGAGAGGAGGCGCCCGCGCGGGTGTGTGTCACTTCACCGTGACGTCGGTAAGAAGTGAGACTGATCGGCCGATCACCGATCCGGGCCAATCATGAGGAAAATCGGCCGATTCCGATCCCTGGCCGATCAATCGGTGCATCTCTACAATTATTTCCATTCCCATTGTCAGAAGTTGTGAATGGTACCAAAATACCGAACCGTACCACTTTTTTGGGACGCTTCTGTTGGGGTACCTAGAACAGTAGTCTGGTACCTAAAGGGTGGAGCTAGACTCACTGCAGAATGTTGAATCGCCACTTGCATGTGCTACAAGGGGAGTAACAATACAAGAGACACCATTTTTTTAAATATACAGTTGAAAATGTCGGCAGCCACATGCCGAGAAGCCAGAACAAGATCTGCTGCATGTCCTCCATTGTTGTTTACTGTGTTGCTTTCTTTGCGCGAGAATGACAACAATCACTACTTTCCAGCATACACAACAACACCTATCAAGTAAGGGTACTGTTGGCGGTCAAAACAAGCCAGATCAGGGTTTACCATCCCAAATCGTACTGTACTGCTCAGTGGAAACAAGCCATAAGAGACCTTTTCTTTTAACCCTTTGAGCGGTACGGTCCCACATATGGGATTTTTATTTCTGTGCCCCTGGGCGTACGGTACCACATATGGGATTTCGAACGTTCAGTGACATCACATAACTGCCAGATTCAAACTGTGCTTTCGCGCTCTGGCTGCGAGACGGACGCGCGCAGCTCTTGTCATATATCACAGCTATGCAGCGTTTTCAGCCACATACTGTTTCTTTTAAGGTTTCAGACATTTAAATATGCATAAGCACCATTAAAACAATACATTAATAGTTTTATAAAATACACACTGATGTCCGACATCAGTGGAAGCAGCAATAACAAATATAATTTGCCGACATTTATTCATATCAGACGCACATAATGGGCCTAAGTAACTATAAAGTTTACTCTATTATTCTTCCAGTTCACCAGCCACTTACTTGCATATATTTCGGGAGAAATTGATGAATTCACCTGCTGTAAATCTGACTGACAGGACTCTGTGAACTGCAGCGCAAACTGAGATAGCGGCGCCCATCTCGCATTATAGATCAAGATAAAGATTTTAAAACGACAAAGCACACTCACTTACACATATTTGAGAATCGGAATATCATATAGTTGATGACATGGTAAGCAATTTTGCGAATATTTTAAATATAAAAGGAAAAACTAGATAATAGCGATCCATCTGTCATACAGTGTTATTGTTGCTGCGTTCAGCGCTCGTGACACGCAAGACGCGTCGCCATGGAAACATTAAAGGCAAACGTTCTAAAATAACGGTCGCCTTAAAAAAACTCACTCTGGGGGGACAGTTAGAATATTTTAAACTCACGATCGAAAGGGTTAAATCATGCCGACCCCATCCAATTTTTAAAGTGTAGTGTACATTTTATATGCTGTAACCGGTTACAAATTCTTCTAAATTAGGGGTGTCCAATCCTGCTCCTGGAGGGCCACTGCCCTGCAGAATTTAGCTCCAACCCCAATTAAACACCTGAACAAACTAATCAAGTTTTTTTTAGGCATACTAGAACCTTTCAGGCAGGTGTGTTGTGGTAAATTGGAGCTGAACTCTGCAGGACAGTGGCCAAGATTGGACACCTCTGCTATAAGTATTTTACTACTTTAAATCACCTTTTTCTTTACAAATAGATAAAAATGTTATGTAACCCTGCAGATACTGTTTGAAACTAATAGTGAAATGACCAATATGTCATAAAGTGCACATTAATGATATAAATGGGGTCTTACCTTGGAGACAGCCGTGTCTACAGAGAGTGAAAGTGTGGCATGTACATCTCGAACTAAGCACGCATGTCTCTCTGACGTGTTGAATGGCTGTGAGAAGAGACAGCACATTAGATAATTGACCAACTGAATAACCCACTATGATCAACGATCAGTTTCTGAGGTACTTACAGTTGTCTCCAATGACAGGCTGCAGGTGATTTCCGTAGGCCAGCATAAGGTTCTGTCTGTCCGCACACAGAGCTGCAGCGAGAAGAGGCACAGGCACAGGCGAGTCTCCCTTCATAGTGGACACCTGCAGAGAACACACTGGCGACAGCGGCTTCTTGCATATCCTGAGGGAAAAAAAGAAAAAAAAAAAATGAACATGAGCTTCACTGAACTGTTTTAAAGAGCTCAACCATTCACACTGAAAAATACAAGATGGGCAGACTCACCCATTCAGGAAGTGCTCAAAGAGATGAAGCTGACCATCCTTACATACCACAGCTAACCTCATAGCCTGAGAAACATACAGAGAAAGTGTCAAAACCCAAGCACTTGACTCTAATCATGGATAATGATTAAGCCCATTAAATCCTCACCTCATCTTTTCGGTTGGACGTCTGAAGGTCTATGTGTTGGGGTTCATCTGTCAGAGTAAATGACACCACAGAGTTCTTGTCTTTGCCATCTGACCTCACCTGCCTGAGGAGCACAGAAGAAACTAAATCAGACATCAGTTTATTGAGCTTCAGATTTCAATTCATGAACCAGCTGTCTCAAACAATAGGAAAAAAACAAAAACAAATGAAACATACAGTGCTTTAAGTCTTTCATTCATTCAAGTCTTTCATTTATTCAGCTAACAGCCTACTTCAGAAATTGACTAATCAAATGCAAAATATAAGTCTTCACTATAAGAATTAAACATGCATAGATTTTTAAAGCTAAAAAAGTTAGACACACGCAATGAGTGATTTTCTCATTGTCCTTAATGAGAAACGTGTTTACATAGAAAAACTATGGAAAAGTAGTGCATTGGCATGGAAAATGGTTGGTGAACGGCCCCTTAATGTGCTTATATGTACTAGTGCCTAGTGATCTGAATATACTGATATGCATACTATTTTCTCCTAACTGTTTAAGTTAACTTAAGACAGATGACTGGGTTTAAATGTATACTCGCCAAGACCAGCATTTTGACATTTTTTGCACGTATTTGACAGTTTAGGTGCGCACCCGAAGCTCAACGTTCACTTTGCTTGTCTTGTTCCGCTCCGCCTGAGGAACAGTGCAAGTTGTCTTTCGCACAGCGCTTTTAATAACTCTTAAATATCAACCGCGTCCCATTTTACGAAAGTCGTGTTACATGGTTTTACTGATGTGCACATTATGTTTGGGTTTTTATGGAGCGAAAGCTCTCTGCTGTATAGGAAAGGAATAGAAAGATGGACAATAATCGTTTTCTCAATTATAGCATTTTTATTATCGTAGGAAGCCAAAACCAAAATTAAAACTCAATTTCGATTAATTGAACAGCCCTAGTTTTAATTATTTTTTACAATAAAAAAAAAGAAAAAGAAAGAAAATACAGAATATTTATAAAGAATGAATAATTGTTTCTATATATTGCTATATATACTGTTTTTCCAATGGCAAAAAAGTAAGGCATAAAGCAAGGTTGATCATGGAGATAGAATAGTCACTAAATGAATACATTAACAAACTATGATTTACAAAGGTGTAAACAAATTCACCAAATACAATTCATAAACGCACATTAATTACAGATACACAAATGTCTTTGCAAATTTAATACAAATACAAGGCAGAATGAATCAGCTGAATTTGAAACTGACAAAATGAAAGTAGAGAAAAACATTTGTGGAGAAAAATCAGACTGGACATTATTAGACGATGATGCTAATCTCAAATATGCCAAATTGTAATAATGAGCTGTACACCAAACCATAAATAATGATTATGGGTTTATTTCTGTGTGCTGTGGTTAGTTAATATAGGCATGACATACCACACACTCAGGAGCCTGTCGTGAGCAGCTCCTGACAGAAAGTACATCCCGTTGCTGTCTGGGGGTCGTGTTGTGGCGAAGCAAAGAGTCGTTACCATTGTAGAGTGACCCGTGAATTTCTGCAAATTGGGGAGACAATGTTAAATCTGAAACTTCTGTTTTTATTTAACTGTGGCTACGAATAGAAGCATAGAGGTCAGACTCACCCTGTACATTTCCTTGGTCTCCAGGTTCCACATCTTGATGGTCATTCCTGCCGAGAGCAGAAGCTTTCCGTCTGGACTTATACACAGGCTGCTGACAGCTGATCTGTCTGCTTTCCATTTGCTGAACACAGAACATGTTTGCTTGCGAATTAGACAACTTTATTAATGTTGAATAAAGCAAGAGGAAACCCATACTGGTCAAACAAACAAATAACTGAACACACTCACCAACTAACTTTTCCTTTCTGCAGGTCCCATTCAGCTATGTGTGTGTCATCTGAGCCGCTGTATAACACGGAGTCATCTGGATGCCACTGGACGCTGTTCACCGGACCACTGTGTCCTCCATCCTGAGAGGTTAAGACATCATTTAACATTCTTAATTTCAACCAAATTAACAGAAATCACATCTTTTTTTTTTGTTGTTGTTGGGTGAACTTCTTGTTATTACTAGGGCTGCCCCCTAATAGTCGACTAAATGTTAGTCGACAAGAAAAGGCTTAGTCGACTAAATTATTATTAGTCGGTTAGTCGCAGAAAAAAAACTCCACAGGATATGGCAAAGAGACAGAATGTTAACGGAGGGTCCTTGTGGTGGTAATGTATGTCTAGCAGGAAATCTAATCTTTCATCCATTTCCCTCAAATATGCCTTATCATCCGAAACATGCAAGTAGTAGCAACTTTACATGGCTGCTGCCTCTAAATGTTAACCTTCATAAATGTGTGCTATTATATATTCAAGTGTTTGTGCGGAGTGTGAAAGCTAAAGTATAACACATTTTACTGCACGACATGGAGGGGCTGGCGCAATCACTTGCATTTTTTCAACTTAAAATACTCCGTCATTTCTCTTATCTAATACAGATAAGAGCAGGGGTGTCAAACATACAGCCCACAACGGTGTCCAATCCGGCCCGGGGGATGATTTGAACAATAATAGAAAATAGGCCGTAAATCGGAATGTTTTTAAGTTTTATTTTGGCCGATCTCTACACCGTACTTGCACACAAAGTGCTTTGCAATCATTTCCCAAAATGTCTGTAAACAGGACATTAAAACAGGCCAGACGGGGGATGTTGAAGACACAGAAGGCTCACCGTTCGCGCAATACAGGAAGAAAAATATAAATGTTGTAATTGGGTATGGGGTAGGGATGCACGATATATCGCACGATACTAAAAATAACATTGAACTTGAACGCGATTATCGCTTAAACGCGGTTCTTAGTGCGATTATGAAATCGCAAAGGCTGTGATTTTTTTTTATGCGTATTATTTAAA
Organism: Megalobrama amblycephala; assembly: GCF_018812025.1. Taxonomy (NCBI): domain Eukaryota; kingdom Metazoa; phylum Chordata; class Actinopteri; order Cypriniformes; family Xenocyprididae; genus Megalobrama; species Megalobrama amblycephala. The sequence goes on from NC_063048.1 coordinate 20,025,320, forward strand.
GCTTGTCAATGAAGTATGGCTCCAAATGCTAATCCATCTGAAAGCACTGCACGTTTGAGTCGCTTATAATGTACATTTGAAAAAGCAACACGCGTCAAACATCTTTCCAGGCATGAGAAGCATTTAACATCTTCTCCAACAAAAGACAACATTTTAATAACATGTTTTTACTCCAAACTCACTTCATAACGACAGTTGAGCATCCTTCTGTGAGATGTGGCGGCTTCTTACACAGAATAAGGCAGTCGTATGTTTAATAGTCATGTTTAATTAATCAAAGCGTTTCAATCTTCTGTTTATTCAGCTACAGCGATATGATGCGTGTTATCTTCTTCTGCTGCAGGGCATATTTTGAGTTTCTGCGCAAGAGCACCCTCTGGCTTTCAGATGGAGAAGCATTTACTACTGATCACAGATCCATAAAGCTCTGACAAGTTGCGCATTAAATAATCGCAGCCTTTGCCATATCGCGTGCGATTTTATCGCGATAAATCGTGCAGCCCTAGTATGGGGTTAATATGAATGTATCTATGAAGGGAAAGGTCTTCAGAATAGTTTCAACAGCATTTTCTTGTCCTTTTACCTCCAATTAAAGTAGTGTTTATTAGTGCAGCGCTGCTTTGTGTACAGCTGTAAACAAGGAAAGGCTATATTGCTGCTGTCCCATAAGCACCACCTACTGACAGAGCGAATTTGCATTTTCATTCAGTCCGTCTGCTGTTTTTGTTTTGTGCAGGTGTCTTATAGCATAATTATTGCATAATTTCACGAAACAAAAGTTTTTGCTTTAAATCTTGAAATCTAATTTTAAATAAAAAAATAACTCATGCTACATGTGTGTGGCATCTTTGTTTGCATCACGATAAAAATCTAGTGCTTGCCTCTAACTTCAAATGGCTATAGGCTAAACGGCCAGTTTGTCTGTTATAGAGCAAATAAACAAAAAACAAATTTGCTTAATTAAAAAAATAAATAAATAAATCAGAAACCAGTATGGGAATAGGCCAATTTTCTTGTAAAAAACTAGAATCAGCTGTGAAAAATCAATCACTGTAAAAAAAAAAAAAAAAAAAAAAAAAAAAAAACACTGTTCAGTTTTTTACAGAAGTGTTTTTTTTTTCCTAGTTTTCTTGCAAATTAATTTGTAGTTTGTATGGTTAATATTAATGTAGGCTAATAAATGTCAGCACACTAAGGTTTAAAAAAGGTAATTCAGCCCACAAATGGTTACATTTTTTCCCATCCGGCCCTCAACCTAATATGAGTTTGACATCCCTGGATAAGAGTAATACATCACTCTGAACTGTAAAGGGTTTTATACTTTTATGCATGTACACTCACAATAACAAAACATTGTGTACTCTCAAAGTGTATGATTGCAGAAATATAAGTATTCATTTTTGTTCATTAAATATATTGTCATTAAAATATGTTATATAAAAACATTTTAAAATACAGAAACAATTTTTTAAAAAGTAAAGATTCTGAAAGCATTGAGGGAGATCCCATAATATTTAACGTTACGGTAGTAACAATGATATTTTATCATGATATGATTAATATCATTTTTAAATTGGATTGTTTTTATTATAAATATGGGTATTATCTCTAAGGTAGATGCCCAATTTGATATATGATATTTACATTCTGAATCTAACCATGTCATGTCAACAAATAGAAAAGTCAGCCAGCTATTTATCATGTTAATTATTGTGCCTTTTGCCCCAACAGCAGATGCTCTTTTACCCCAAATACCATCCTTTTACATATTCTTCCGTTACTGAAAAACTGTTGCTTGAATCACCTTGAACAAAACTGAAAATCATGAAGACCTTTGTCTGAAAATACAAACTTTAATTCAATTGATTCTCATTTGCTACTTAAATCAACAACATTTTAAATAACATCAAATATTAGAAACTAGGGCTGCACAATTAATCGAATTTCTAATCGTGATTACAATTATGGATGCCACAATTACATAATCGTTCAAAGGCACAATTACCAAAAAAATAAATAAATACATACATGTCCACTTACATTATTCTGTGCTTAAGATGTGTGTTTTTTTCTTTCTACAGGTTATTTTAAGGGTTTTTCCCCCATTGTTTTAATTTGAGGCTTAATGCTATAGAAAAGCAATAAAAAGATTTCAGCTGGTTTATTTTCATATAAAAATACGGCATGCATTTGCTTCAAACAATGATATAAAGCTATTCAAAACATTATTCAATGTAAATTATGATAATCATAATTAAGCCAATTACAATTTTCAAGGGAATAAACATTTTGAAAAGTGGATGTTTATTTAGGAAAGTGCTACGGCACATTTTTGTGTCATCTAGTGGTTTAGAGGAAAATAAAATCAAAAAGGTGCTTTTTGCACCATTGTACCCTACTCAGCCTCACATCATGCCAAACCCTTTAGACTTTCATTCATCTTCGAAAAAACAAATTAAGATATTTTAATGAAATCTGAGAGCTTTTCAGGTATTCTGTCTCTCACTAAAAGTCTATTCACCCACAACTGATGCGTCAAAAAAAATTATAAAGAGATTGTAAAATGAATCCATATGAATTGATGGATGGTTTAAAGGTGCTAAAGAGGATCTTTTCATCGACTGAGAAACCAAAGACTGTTAGTGAGTTTTTGAAATGAGCGCATGTGTAAGAACAACCACGATGATCGCGTAAACGATTGGCTGATGTTTTTAATGCCCTACCTCGTGCACATATGATGTATATTAATATTATTCCTTTCAGTGCACCTAATAAATAGTCTTTTATCATTAGTAAAGACAGTTTCAAGTAATATTGAAAAAATGTATAAAAAAACATCCTCTTTAGCACCTTTAATGCAAGTCTTCTGAAGAGACACGATTGCTTTATAGGTTGAACTAGTGTTGTCAAAAATACCGGTACTTTGGTACCAAGTCGGTACTGAAATTTTGAAAATGTGACGATACCAGCATTTCTGTAGTACTGAGAATCCGGGTATATTCGGTACCCCACTGATAGGGCTGTGGCAGTATTTACGTGAATATGACACGAGTGAAGCACAAAGCTTTGTTTACAAAAGAAATAATAGGTTAGCAATTAAATGTGAAATCGCAGCCATGGAAATATTTTGGTTCATGCCGAATGAGAGAGGTACGCGAGTCCATGTTTTGCGAATCACGATCTTGTCACCCGATTATCAGCGAATTTAACAATATTCCATTAGTTATTCCACTGAACATGGAATCTCTGTTTCTTTTCCCAAATCTTCACTCACGCAGGGGATTATAAACGTTTCTTTCTTTCATTCGCATTTAGGCCTATTAGGCTATTCGCATTCTTTACTGTGGTAAAGTAGGAAAAACACCGTAGGACAGACACCTTTTTGCTTGCACGTCAATTTCTATTTAACACAGTTTGTGCTTGTTATTAGACTTTATAAGGCGCGCCAAGTTTATTTGTATAGCGCGTTTCACACTCCGGTGATTTTTAGTTTTGTTTTCTCTGGCAGCGCTAAATCAAACATAGCCTGAATGTCTGAAGATAAAACTCGCTCTTCAGACCTTTTACAACAAGTGTCAGTTGCTCGTAACATCAGGAGATAACATGAAGATATTATTAAAGAGAAATGGTCTCTTTCCTACTTGTGTCCCACATCCCTCTCAAAGCGCAGAGCGGTAGGCTATATTAAAGACTATAATAACGGGACTTCGGCTTTATGACGCATCTTTGTGTGGAAATAAAAAACAAATGTTTTTTGGAATAATATTTAACTTTCTTATTATTTAGGGTTACCATTATTTACCTAAAATTTATTTCATAGTTTTACAGGCTGTAGTGTGTTGTTTCACTGACGGAATAAATAGTCTGTTACCCCTGTTGAAAAAAAAAACAGCATATGCTGGTAAGGTAGGTATGCTGGAAGCCTTGAATGGAAGCTGGTATGCTGGTTTGAGTTGGTTTATGCTGGTCCAGGACCACCTTAGGACCAGTTTAGAACCAGCATGGACCAGCACATGACCAGCATAAACCAACTCAAACCAGCTTCAAAACCTACCTTACCAACATATGCTGTTTTTTTTCAATGGTACAAAATAGATGTTTGTGCATTTATTTATTTTTTTGTATATTTCACAATGTATTTAATTGAGGTAGCCTATATACACACACACAAACATACAAACACACTCCAAATCATATTTAATGTTTTTAAAATAGGCTATATAAAATAGTAAAATAGTTCCAACAGATTTTGCCGTGGTACCGAAATTGGTACCGAGAACCATAAAATTTATCATAAAAACCAAAACACTAGGATAAACATAAAATTTAGACTTTGATTAGCAAAACATACATAAAGCACTCAAATATGGAAAACGGAAGCTTAGCTTAACCATATTTGCTTGATTTATTTTATGATTTGAAGCGTCAGAGTTTTGGTTGAGAGGGACAGAAATCTCTTCAGATTTCATTAAATATTTTCATTTGTGTTCCAAAGAAGAACAAAAGCCTTATGGGTTTGGAATTGATGACAGGTGAGTAATTGATGACAGAATTTTAATTTTTGGGTGAACTAACCCTTTAAATCTTTGAGTTGCGCTGGCCAAATATCATAAGGACGAGTTGATGGTGGTGAATTCTTACCAGAGTGCAATGCAGGTCTCCCTTCACTGTGCTGTAGATGAGGACCGACCCAGCAGCAGTGCCCAGCGCCAACAGATCCGACTGCTCAGCTGCCGACCCGGTCTCACATTTCCTCTTCTTCCTCTGTGGAACATCCTAAAGCACACACACACATATATATATATATATATATATATATATATATATATATATATATATATATATATATATATATATATATATATAAAATGTTTATAACCATTAAATACAATTCATTCTGCCTTTTAATAAAGTCTTAAAGGTAAAAAAAAAATGAAATTTGTTATTTAATTATAAATAATATTAAACATTTCCTATCAGTCGTTCTTTACACAAATTTTCAATCATTTCCATTAAGAGACTTTAATGCATGTAACCTATGGAGAGCATTTTAACATTACTAGCAAATAATTAAATAGTGACTAGAGTTTTTTTTTATTTTATTAACAACTTACTGGCACATGAAAAGCAACATGTTTTGTTACTGGTGACAAACTATTAAGTTTTAATAAGGATTATTGGTTATACTTTAGTATAAGGAACACAAACTATTAACTATGACTTCTCCCTCAATAAACTCCTAATTTACAGCTTATTAATAGTTAGTAAGTTAGTTAAGTTTAGGTATTGGGTAGGATTAAGAATGTAGAATAAGGTCATGCAGAATAAGGCATTATTTTTGTGCTTAATTACTAATAAACAGCCAATATTCTAGTAATATGCATGCTTATAAGCAACTAGTTAAAAGACCCTAAAATAAAGTGTTACTGGATAATTTATTAAGTATTTAAACATCATGCAATCAGTTATTATCTATTAAATAGGTACTAACATTTATTTGTAACAAGAAACTGGAGCAGTTACTAATAACCACTTGCATAGTTACAACTAACAAGTAATATTAATAGCTAAAAAAATAGTAAATAGCAAAAATTAGAAAACATACTGACAAGTTAATGTTTGATATCTTAATCACAAACACAAGAGAGCTCAAAGGTAAACATTTGGTATTTGTTACTAGTATCAATGGAAGAGTTACTTGTCAAAGACGTTTATGACCAACTTTCTCCAACACTAACTAGAATCAACGACAACGACGTTCCGCGTGTTACTAATATACCGAATATACGGACAGAAAGACTGCGATCTCTGATAGACACTTTACTAAACAGCTACAAGTGAAAGAATAAGGGTTGTGCAGCCATGTGGCCACGTGTTAGTTTGCTAAAGCCAATTTAAATACAACACATAACTGAAACTACACAAAAATAAGTAACACATTAAAACAAATGTGTTGACTTGATTTTGAGTTATAAAGTAAATTACAGAGAATCATCACTTTAGGCAACATCAACTTATTCTGCCTACGTTATTAGCCACAGACAACCAACAGACGACTGTAACAATGTTTATGAGCCTGAATATGTGCTTGCAGCCGAACTTCTGGAATCAATGTAGTGATTTTAAAGGTTGTGTTTCATTTTGTGTCGGATCTGCGCGTCTCGCGGCCTGTATCTGAACATGTGCCACAAGCAACATGTGCGTAGCGCGCTCCACGAGCGCAGCTCTGAAGCACCCCGTATAGATATTCTTAAAATGATACGTGTTCAGTTATATGATCACATGCAGGATAAATACTCAGTCAAAGCAACCCGACGACCATGCAACGGTGTTCTGCGATACAACAGGCCGCATCCCCCGACTGTCCCCCGAACACAGTACGTTACCTGAACTGCTCGGCACGGTCCCCATGTCACACAGGTACAGGCTGCGCTTAGGTGCGCGGAAGGCACGTATTCCTGTTGTAAAGTTTTGCTGTCAGTATTCCAGATCCGCAGCCTCCCGTCCTGTGCGCAGAGTGCCAGAAACTGCTGTGATTTAGGGCTGAATGCACAGGGTAGCGCAGCTCGGCCTCCGTCCGCCGCCATCTTACCATTCCGCGTGCGTCCGTCTGCTCCACGGGAAACACGTGTGAGAGAAAATTCCAAAGCGCGCAAGCGCAGCCGCACAGGCGCTGCGGAAACGCTAATTGGCCCTGCTGGGGTCTGTGGGCGTGCCTTTATTGTTTTTAACCAATCACAGACTGACGCGGAAGTTTCATACTCGAATTTTGTTATATAGAATTATTTTTGGGACGTTATCATCAAATGTAATTTTCATTTGCTTTCTATAACTGAAATGAATGTGTTTTAGTAGTTAAATATATTTATTTTAAACTGTCTTTACATGTACCTACTATCACTGTAACAGAAAAAATAAGAAAGACATCTAATCAAAATTCTCATTTAGTAACATTTACTGGAAGCAGTTACACATTTATTTTGTACATGTAATTATTCTAAAGAATTTAGGTCATGTGTCTTTATGTATATTTAGTATTTAAATATACATTTTTAACAAATTATTCCAATAATAACATATTTTCTTTTAAAAAGCTTAATTTATTTTATTCAAATATGATAAATGTATGTTTATAAACGAGTGCAATAATTTCTTTATGTTGCTGCATAAGAAAGACTTTTCAAACATTTACTTCTTTTTTTTAATATTTACTTAGCCTATTTATTATTCATTTAATTTTTTTTTTTTTTTTGTATAAAGAAATGTATTGTTTAAATTGAAAAAAAGTAACCTAAAAAGTAAAACCTAACACTAATAAGGTGATTAAGATTTTTTTAAGACAAAAACACAATATATATATATATATATATATATATATATATATATATATATATATATATATATATATATTTTTTTTTTTTTTTTTTTTTTTTTTTATATTTTTATTATTTTATAGGCTTTAAGAAAGTAATTCTCTAAACCTAATCATACAAGCCTCGAAAATAGCTATATTTTCTCCTTTAAATATATTTATCATAAGAGAAACTGAATCAGGAAAATAACAGAACATTCTGAAGACTTATTTATTAATTTAATAATGAAAAACTGTTGAAAACAGTCTATGGTTGAAAAACAGCAAAGCTCAATCTACCGGTGACCGGGTGGTACTGCATCTCTCAGTGACGTCCTTTCCATCATGGCGGCGCCCTTTGAGAATCATGCTGGATTGTTTTTCTTCTAGCACAATAGGTACAAGTTAAGTTGCCGCTTACGCAAGAATCCAGCCAGTAAATAATTACATGTCGAATTATTTAGGTATTATGACAGATCGTTTGAAATTGTATATTTACTACAAATTTGTATGCATTTATATTTTACAAAGGTTATTGTATAGAGGTAATTTGTAGTGAATTTTATCATGCATGATTTGTGAGTTCCCAGTATGTCTATTCTGGTACGCTTCGAAAGCGTACCGTTTTTATTCTTCAAGTCATTCTTTCTTTGAGCTCAAAACCATGACAGTTGCAATGCGTTTGGGTCTCTCATTCATGACTCGTGAATTTGCCTATGTCATGTGTTTGGAGAGGCATCATGTGCTTCGCGTTAAACCATTTTTCTGTGGCCTGAGGAGCTTTGGGACTGACTCAAATGATTCTGACAAGGGCTCGGATGCACCTGTGTCTACTTTCCCACCGTTCTCTCGAAGAGCATATTTGTCTGGGAGACGTCGACCTCTGTCCCCACTGGAGAGGGTCAGTCAGCTGCTGCCTGAAGACAGTCTGAGTCGAGAGGTTTGGGAACTACGAGACACTAGAAACCGTGAGGTTGAACAGGACACTCAGAGTCTGGGGAAGGAGCGAGAAGAGGCAACAGAGGAAGCTCAAGGATCTTTTGCTCCTCATCATGTGTGTGTTCCTGGGGAAAGGCCTATATGTTTTGGAGAGACTCTGCTGGCCGAGTTTAGTAGGAAGAGACGTTTAGAGTTTCGGAAGATGTTCCAGCTAAAGGAGGGCCTGAAGCTCCATAGTAACTGGGGTTTAATAGCTCATGAGGACATGGAGGGGCGCCCTGCTGGAAGCATCATACGCACTTCAATGGGAATCCCGATTCTCATTCGCCGACCCAGCCTGGATGAGTTCACTCTCTTCATGAAGAGAGGGCCAGCTATTGCGTACCCAAAAGTAAGAAATGATCATCACAAAACAGCAGTCAGTCATCTACACATCGGTGAATCAGTAATATTTGCACTGTTTGCATGTTGTAAAAGGTCATGTGACACACAGACACACACACAATATATATATATATATATATATATATATGTACCAAATCAGCATATTACAGTGATTTTCTGAAGGATCATGTGACTTTGCAATCACAGGAATAAATTACATTTTAAAATATTAAAACAGAAAATAGTTTTATTTTTATTTTTTAATTGCAGTAATGTAGGGGTTCAAGCGCGAAGTGCTGTCATTTGGTGCCACCAGATGGCAGCAGAAGGCCATTAATATAGTTCAAGGTTTTGTCATTTAAAATCCCTTTGAAACTATATAAATCCTTATGATAACATTACAAATCACATTTTGTCAAAGTTTACCACTTCATTTGTTCATTTGATGTATGTTTTTGCAATAATATAACATTACAATTACATTGAGAACTGAAATGATGATATTTAAAGGGGAAACCTGGAATAAGCATTTTCTTACCTATCATTGATTTCAAATATCCATATTTGCGACAAAAAGTGTGCAAGTCCGTTTAATGAATGGAGTTGACATGGAAAATGTACTTAAAGGATTAGTTCACTTTCAAATAAAATGTTCCTGATAATTTACTCACCCCCATGTCATCCAAGATGTTCATGTCTTTCTTTCTTCGGTCGAAAAGAAATTAAGGTTTTTGATGAAAACATTCCAGGATTATTCTCCTTATAGTGGACTACAATGGCCTCCAAACGGTTGAAGGTCAAAATTACAGTTTCAGTGCAGCTTCAAAGGGCTTTAAACGATACGAAGAATAAGGGTCGAAACTATAAGCGAAACGATCAGTCATTTTCTAAAAAAATACAACTGTATATGCTTTATAAACACAAATGATCGCCGTGCACATGCTTCCGCTTTCCGTATTCTTCACAAAGCTTACGCTGTATGTCCTACGCCTTCCATATTCTACTTACAGAAAAAAAAACAGAACTGGTGCTGCGTTCGTTCCTTAAGTTGAATAGGGAAGGCCATTAGAGTATTTCCATTAGAGTATTAGTTTTCACAGTTGTGCCACATTGAGTAAAATGAAAACTGAAAATGATGTTTTACTGAGATTTGCAGAAAACACCTTTACCCATTTTACCAATACTGAATCTACAAGAATATATCTGTGTGCCTGTGTTTGTGTGTGTGTAAGCATGCTTAGTATGAATCAAGTATTATTGTTTAAGCCTTTTCTTTCTCTGTGTTTGGGTTTGCATATATCATAGCCGTTCCTCTGTTCCAGCCGTGTTCCAGTTGTGACATGCTTGCTAAATAAAATGTAATATCTTTTTACGCATATGTGCTTAAAGGCCTTAAAGGCTTGAACCCCAGTAAATATTAAATATTATAAACCAGCTTTAATTAATATTATTATTTTTTTTACTGTGTTTTTTTTTTTTTTTTATCAAATAAGAGACTTCTTTTAACAACATAAAATAAAAATCTAACAGACCCCAAACGTTTGAAAGGTAATTTACATGCATTCAAGATGTAAGGAAAATATGTTATTACTTTTCACTTGATGGTTACACTATGTGTTTTATGCCAATGAAAACAAAAGAGTCTTTTGGATCTTTTCCTTTGCAGGACGCAAGTGCGATGTTGACAATGATGGATGTGACCGAAGGAGATTGTGTTCTGGAATCAGGCTCTGGATCTGGTGCTATGAGCCTTTTCCTGTCCAGGGCAGGTGTGTGAGTCTTCCTCCACCTTTTAGGTGTTCATTAAAAGCAATATGATCAGTCACCTGATTATGGGGGTATTGTCCTACAGAAGTTGGGTTGATTCAGGTTGATTGCGTCACTTTTTGCCATTGAGATGACTGGGGAAAAGTGTCCCAATAAACCTGAATTCACCCTAGCTATACCATTGCAGTATATCACTTGGGAATTAATTTATGCTTGTGTCATCAGTGGGTTACAAAGGAAGTGTTTTGAGTGTGGAGATAAGAGAGGACCATCACAGAGGCGCTGTATTAAACTACCAGCGTTGGCGGTCCTCGTGGAGCCTTCGGCGAGGGGAGGAATGGCCTGATAATGTTCACTTTCACCATGGAGACCTCATATCTGCAGGTCCTCTTCTGGCTGGGCGAGGTTTTAACTCGGTGAGGAGCCACACTCTGTGATGTGTTTAATGTTTTTATTATAATATAAGAATCATTTGCTGTCTGTATATGAAAGACTTCTTGTGTGTCAGGTCGCTCTGGATATGGTTAATCCGCATTTGGCCTTACCTGCTGTGGTTCCTCACCTCCATCCTGGATCTGTGTGCGCTGTTTATCAAGCAAAGTAATACGAAATTCTGTGCATACATGTAATGTAAACCATAAACGTACACTACCATTTAAAAGTTTGGGGTCTATAATATTTTTTTTCATGAAAAGAAGTCTCTTTTGCTCACCAAGGCTGTGTCATTTTAATCAGTAAAAACAGTAATATTGTGAAATTAAATAACAGTTAAAAAAAACTTTACTATTTGAATATATATTAAAATGTAATTTATTCCTGTGATGGCAAAGCTGAATTTTCAGCATCATTACTCCAGTTTTCAGAACATTTTGTAACCTTTTGTCCTTTCAGAATAAAAGTATTAATTTCTTTAAAAACAAAATCTTATTGACCACAAATTTTTCAATAGTAGTGTATTAATGTTTTCTTGATTTTGCCCCCAGTATCACACAGGTCATTGATCTGATGGAGGGTCTGCGATGTTCCGCCCTTCCTCTGGTGTGTGAACGCATTGTTGAGGTTCAGTACAGGGATTGGCTTGTTGGCCCGTCACTCAAAAAAGATGGAACATTTAACAAACGAAAAGCTCCACAGGAAGATGATGAATGTGAGCCAAGTGAGGATACAGAAGGTAAATTCTTTCATAACATGGTCTTCCCTCTAATGTTTACATCTTTGTTTTTCCGCATCAAACAAATCAGATTCTGCATTGCTTATATTACACAAAAATCTGAACATCAGCATGAATCATTCCTGGTCAGAATCATGCTAACCTGTCTCTGTTTAAGGGGATTTGAACTGTCAAGATCCAGTCCCGTTTGGAGATGTCCCGTACATTGCGCGTCCTCATCCTGAACAGACTGGCCATACAGGTGAGTTGCAGCTCTCCATTGTTGTATTACAATAGCTATATACATGTTTAAGAGAAATACTAGTAATCCTTAACCTTCTATAATTACTTTGTACATGATTGTAATGTGTTTCTTTTCAGCCTTCCTCATAAAATTACGAAAGATCTTGAAGTAGATGTGCACTCCTAATGTGCGTACAAGAGTACAACAAAGCTGCTATCTCATATATCAATAAACTTGTCAAAAAAGTATTTTTATTGTACATTTTCCTTTCATGTCCTTGAGTATTTAAGCCAAAGTAATAATCTGCTCCATTCATGGAATAAATTTCATAGTTGTTTATTCACATTGATATTTATATCAGCCAAATGTTTTACTTGTTTCATTAAGACACAGACTTTCTGACAGTAAGTGCACACTACAGAAATAGCGAAGTACTTTGTACAACAATATGAAATAAATAGGGATGAGGATTATGATACAGTAAAATACATGTACAAACCTTCACATAGTGAGAGGATTGTCTGACATATTCTTTAGATCTTATATGAACAATGTACATGACTATTACTCTTTTCACACCAATGCTGTACATTTCTTATGAGGTCCGTTAAGAGACTGAAATTCTGTTCTGCCCCTGAGAGTGCCTCTGATATAGTCAACAGGCAAATATGATCTGTTTTATGTTATGCAATCGAGCTATTCCTCATTGATCCAGTCCATCGAATGATCTTGACACATTTCACTGACCCCATCACTTCCTGTAAATATGCATAAGAGAAGAAAAGCTAATGATAAATATTTCTACAGAAGCACTGGTTTAGATCATATGAAAGAATTTCAGCTGCGGTGGACAAAGTAAAACTACCCAGCTGTCATGAAAAGCAATGGTGCAAACCATTCATTTTTTCGCCACTAGAAGGCGTCATTCATTTACCTGCTGTAGTCATGCAGTTAATGGTGTGCTCAGCTTTGGTCATCTTACTGGGCCTGTGTGAAGCTTTGGTCTCCAGGGGTACAGTAGAGGATGGGCGAGGCACAGGAACAGCAGAGGTTTTGGGACAGAGAGAACAAGGCTCTGGAGAAGCAGAAGGCCCTCTGGGAATGAGGATCCCAGAGTTTTTGTACAGCCTCTGAGCACCACTGTGATGCTCTGCACGCTCACGCTGCCAGACGAAATGAGATGGCACAATAGCCATCACCTGCAATCATGCATCAAGCACAATGTGATTTAGAGCTATTTTTCAGAACCAGCAACTTATAAAATGATTTACAGTGCATGTTTAGTGAGCTGTGTACCTCCTCGCAGCATCGTCTGCTGACAGCAGCTCGGTACTCTATGCGTGCCCACAGCTGGTCTCTTTGCTTTAGGAATCGTGGGAAATGTTTCCTCCAACTTTTTCCCAGAGCCCAGGGGAAGATCTCATATTTTGTCTCCTCCTCATCCTCTTCCATTGTGTTCGCCAGATAGCTAGAGTATGAAAAATTGAGCACATGGAATTAAAGGTAGGGTAGGCAATTTCAGAGTGGCTAGCAATAGCAAGCTAGCTTTGAAAGCAAAAGATCCCACCCTCCCTTTGGAGCACTCTCCAAAATCACGCATCCTTCTGAAAGGTGGATTCTGGAATTCACTGCTGCTTCAAAATATGTATTTTTAAGTTATTAATCAACATTTATCTTTCTGTTAAAGTATTTGAATGACTTCTTCAATGTATGTTAAAGCATTTATTTTTATTTTCATCTTCAAACACTAAGACATAAATTGTGAATATTGTCTGTATCTCTCTCTGAGAGAAAAGTACAAATTTTCAGTATGTTTTGGGAAAGTTTCCTGCTCAGAGCAGAGCTCAGATCAACTTCAACCTTGAAGAAGCTGTGAATCATGTATATGTGTATGTGCACTAGGGTTTAGATGTGTAGGTCCTGTATTGGTATCAATAGACAGATGGCATTTGGCTGGAGACATGTCATGAGTGAATTCCCAACAGGACATCCGACCGTTAAGCAGAGCAGTTAAGTGATTAATAATCAGTATCTAACCTGATGAAAAGATATTTATTAAATGTTATCCACAAATTTCATCTGCAACAGCATTGTGAACTTTTATAACGATGCGTTTGCTCATCAACTTTTAAATGCATCATTATGCAAACATGAGGAGAGTTCTCCACATGAAAGACCCAATTCAATTGAGGATTTTAACTGTGACGAGATGATTGACAGGGCACAGTTTAAACGGTTACAGGTTGCATAACAAAGCGACAGAACATCTGTTAAAGATGCAATTATGATGAAGTAGTATGTCCCAAAACTTGCATACTCTTCTGCTACACACTCAAAAGTATGTACTTTTTCTTCACAAAAACAGTACATACTTTTAAGGCATAGAATAAGTAGGCGAATTGGGATGCAGCAATTGTTTTGGTTCAGGAGGAACTGTAAAAGGTGGCTGATGTTTGTTTTAGGTACTCTGTCTGTCTACAACTCTGCATAGCCTGACCGAACACTCTGATGACAATTTATGTCTGCGCTAGCAGAGGTATGGAAATACATATGTTGACAGGCAGGTAAGACATCGTATCATTGCAATTGGACCAGTTGACTGGACAAAATTATTTTGGTCCTGAGACTTCTATAGAAGATATATGTACATGTTTTAATAATTAGACCACTTCTATTATCAATTGCAATCAGGATGTATAGAGTATCAACCAGTATAACAAAAAGTGTTTTTTGTTAAAATTGCCTACCCTACCTTTAAGGTTGCATCATAAACAAGACTTCTCTGTTGCACTCATAATAAGCCAAGCCCAAGTACAAACCAACCCTATATGCTGTAAATACAGACAAATACTGTACCAGTACTAGAGTAAAAACCTGTTAGTTGGTTAACTGCAAGTTACCTTACCATATAGTGAAAACTATAAATGGTTAATGTCACATTATGTAAAAATATATGGTTTCTGGAAGTAAAAAATATGAATTTCTTCCCATTTGTGTTATCAGTAATGTATTAAGGTGTTTCTATGTTACATTTTATGTTTTTTAGTTATTTTAAGTGTTAGCCTGACTGTTTTGTCTGACCCTGTGCACCATCTAATGAGTTTTGACCATGTTTTATGGACACTAACAATGAGCTAGGATTCATCACATGGCTTTCTATTTTACCACCAGTATTATTATGGTGTTATCAGTACATTTTAAGGTAAAATGCACATATTGGTAGTTCAAAATAGGTGTATTAACATTCTATAAAATAAAATGGTAATAGGTTGTAAAATGTATGCATCCCATAAAACACTGTCACAGTATTTTTTTAAAGTGAATTTCTGGCAACCACAGCTGCCATTTTTTCATGACAGGATACCTTTGACAGCGTACAGAACATGCACAGGATGATCAACTCACAGGGCAAGAAAGAAGTTCATTCTGTTGTGTTCAGTGATACTGAAGCGAGCCCTCCTGAAGTACACGAATGTCATAGCCAACAAATACTATAACAGATAGAGACAGAGAGAACGGGGTTTAGAGACACAGCTGACTATATAGATTTTTCTAAATTCAACAACAAAACTGAGCACAATCTGGAAACCACAAACTATTAAATACACCAAAATGTGTCTTGCTACCTTGTCCGTAAGTTTGCAGCAGCAGTCCATCCACAGAAAGTCCTGTATTAGATCATCATCTGAGCAGACAGCAAATCAAAGAGTTCTTATTCTACAGAATATATATCTTGACATTTCTGGTTAAAGCTGGTAATAAATCTAATGTACAAGTGAGCAGTGGGACACATGAGGTGACATTTAGTTTATAAGGTTTCACTGAAGATGTTTTGCTGAACCCACCGAACAGCCTGAAGAAGGCGGCCATCTCCTGCCTCTGGATCAGCAGGGTAGGGCCGGGCGGCTTCCTGCGAGGCTGCTGAGAGAAGTCTGCCTGGTTCCGACCCGCTGGGGTCGGCCTCGTTCTCCGCGGGCCGCGCCGGATCTGCAGACCGTGAGCAGGTCCAGATGGGGCCGTTTCGGCCCATGGTCGGCTCAGTTTAATCATGGTTAAATGATTAAATCAGCCGATATTACAGAACTGCCACTGTGTAAATATTATCATTATATAATTATTTGATATTTATTTTAATATGAATGGTATACGTATAGTTATTTATTAAATTCCTGTTTGTTTATAATCACAGACTCTTGCTAAATTCAGTTTAAAGTAGCGTCTTAAAATCGATCACCTAAAGAAAGATAAAAATGACTTCTCACCATTCCTATCTGGCTAAAATATAATTACAAATGTTAATTTTATGTGGTTATTATGATTTTTTTTAGCATAATATGAGAGTTTTCAATTGTAGGCTAAACGAAATTTACCTCAGTTTAAAAAACCGCGGCTCAGTCATGACACGCGCATGATGCCACGCGCTCTCAGGTATGTGTTTAGATTGACCACTGGAATAGGTAAGATTTAATTTTAGCTGTTGAGTATAGCATTAATTATATTTTTTCTAATTGTGAATTAAAACAAAATCAACATTTAATAAATATTTCAAAATGGAAGACACGCTATTCGCGCGAGCGCGCACGTGCACCTGCTCTTCCTTGGGCAGCGGCGCGGGAACTGTGTCGGTAGTCACGTGTTCAAATATTCTTCAATCAGAGTTCAGAACACTTACATGAACATATAAAAAGGCACAAGTTCGCGATATTTTGGAAAGACATGCTGTTTTTGCATTTAAAAACTTGCACATATATTTATAAAATTGATAACTTAAGTACAACAAATGCAAATAAGATCCAATTCAAGTGATTAGTGAACAAAATATGCACGTGAAAAGCAGGAAATGATCCAGTAAACAAATTTATTTCGTCTTTGCAATTAGATTTTGCTTGGCTTAGACAGTGAATAATGCACAAAATATTTTACAAAAGTAACACTATTTCCTGTATTTTGTAGAACATACCTAGGAAATTACAGCACATTATAGTCCAATAAACAAACAGACCACAGGCTGATTTATTCAGACATTTGGAAATTGCCAAGTTCATTAAGGCAGAGCAATAACATTTATTTACACATGTTCAAATGCTGACAGGTGTGTTCGCTATTACCAGGAAACAGTAGATGTAATATCAGGAATTGGTATTTATATGCATATTTCTCGCAGATGTGTTCGAGGATATTCATTTCTTTGCACACAGCCTTTATTTCCTTAAACAAAAACACATTTAATTAAATGATGGGCAGGCGTTTTCAAGCAAAATATCTGTACATTTTAGGTAGAATAAAGAGTTTTAGTTTACCTTTTGAATCTCATGGAGAACTATGCCCTTGATCTCATGAACTGACTTCTTGCAAACCCAGCACATAATGACATTCATATCAGACTTCTGAGGATAGTATGCAAGGAAATGTGTGAACATTAGTAACTTTATATCTTTTTTTTTTTTATTGTATAGCATTGCATACAGCAGTTTACCTCTATGTTTAATTCATGGCTCTTTTTGACTTCTTCAGGAAGGTTCAGCTCATTTCTCTCCAGCATGCTCTTCCAATGTGCCTTGTTAGTAAAGCTGCTGCACCCAGCAAGAACTGAACCACAAAAACAGACAACATTTATGTGCAGAATTTGATTGTAAATATGCGATTGTACGGTTGTAAATATGTAAAAGCAAATGTGAGATAATACACAATGAAAAGAACCGATTTTTAATTTAAAATTATAGTCCTTCAGTCTCACCTGAGCACATGATAAGCAGTCCAAAATGAATAACAGGTGACATGATTCTTCAAATTCTCTACTAAGAAAAGAGCTGCTTGGCTATAACACATCTTTCTTAGATGATTTTCAGCTGAAGGATATTTCTCTCTCCTGTGTTTGTCTGTGCTCCTCCTCTTTTCTCACAGTTATGTTTAACGGTGAGTATAATAAATGTCTACGCAAGTCTTTTGAAGTGCTGATGTTCAGGGCACCAAAACCACGGTTGACCAAAGTGTCAAGCATGTTTTAATGGAGCTCCTGTCAGCTCCTGTCCTGTCTTGTCTCTTCAGTTCACCTATCCATCAGTAATACAGACTTAATCAAAGCCAATGTACAGGTTAAACCACTATGTTAGTGTAAATAACCATCAGCATGATTAGATTATTACTTTGTGTTTCAGATGTCAGTTGCGTGCTTCCTTTTTTTTGTATTTTAGATATATTTAAAAAACCGAATGAATAATCAGCTCCACACTGCTTTTTTATTTAAAACATTTATTACCTTATGGTTTTGACAAAACAATCTTCTCTAAACAGCTGATATTTTGATTGACTTGTTTGTTTAATCACACCATTATTTTGCACATTTTGAACTTAATGCAGTATTGTAGACGATTTAATAATACATCGAGGACCATATTTTTCACCTTCGCAAACATTTTTATACATATATTCCAGAGAAACATGTTGGCTCTACATACAGGAATCACTGTCTGAGAGAGGAAACAAAAAACAAGATGGTTTTAATAAAATGTAAAATTACATCAGTGTAAGACAATGTAAGACAGACATATACATTTCTATTAAATAGTTTTATAAACAAAGTAAATAACAGAACTGTAACAATAATATGGCTAATAATACCAAGATATTTCCAAATAGGGCTTAGCAAATCATTTTCATAAAAAGTATTTTAATTTGAATTTTTAGTTAAGTTTAAATTCACAAATATTGAGTTTTCGACAGTCAAAAAAAAGGAATAAAAGTAATATTTACCTTGTTAAGTAGAGTCATTATAATGAGTGAATATTTCCTTAGCGTTTTCAAACATATACAACATTTTACGGACATCTAGGAAGGGAAATAATATATAATAAGGGGTGGTTATCCTTGATAGAATGTATACTCCACACACTATTGTCCTCCAAACTTCAATATTTTGTACATTAATTTTTGTTACTTTTTTTAAGGGTGAGAGGTGACAATATTCTTATAGATATATCCATTTTTCATTACCTTGGGAAGGTTACACTGATCTTCCTTAAAGGTGATTGTCTGTACCGTCTCTCCACTGGCCTCATATGGAGAACTCTCAGCAGCAGCTGCACAAAATATAACTTCTATATCACAATACTACTACATTATAATCTTAACATTATGACAAAATGTGATTCTGGTTTAACATTTTACTGAAGTTAATCAGATCAAATGAATGAGTCAAACCAGTACTAAAACATTATCTTACCAAAAAGAATCATGATGAATCCAACGATACAGGCAGACATTTTTCTGTAATTCCCTTTTGTAATATATTTATTTCAAAGTGACAGAGCAATCTAACCCTGTTTTTGCTGGTTTTGCTGATGTGAGCACAGACAAAGCTGCTAAATGTAAGTGTTAAGTGAAGTTGAACCCTCCTCTAACCCTGGATCAACCGTTCATTTGTTCTAATGATGTAACAAAAGTATTCAGTTGTTATTCTCTTTTGCTGATTACTATTATTATATTAGTCTATTTGCAAGTCAATTTAGCATAACTGTGTTTAAACCTGTCTGATAGTTCAGTGATAATTACCCTATGTCAGAAACTTCAACAGTGTCCAAAGTGTGTTTTACATTAGTATTCTATATACCCCAAAGTTGTATTCACTACTTTTTTTGTGTGTGTGTGTGTGTGTGTGTGTGTTAATTTTGAAGCTGGACAGCCCTCTGGTCACCATTTGCTTTCATTGAATGGAAAAGAGCAGTGTTCAGATCTAACCTAAATAGTAAATGATGTCAGAATTTTCTACTGCACCACCCCAGCTGCTTTAGGGAAACTGTGCATGGCAATCAATATGCATTTAAAGCAGGTAAACATAAAAGAACTGTGTCAGAATCGTTTGATTATGCCACATTTACTGCAGCAGCTGCTGCCAATATGACCATGAACCACAAAAACCATATCCATGAGATCATTGATATATTCAGTTGAATTTCATGTCACAGGATTTCATAAGTCAATATAAAAAAAGTGTTCATACAGTACCTGTATGAAGATGCAACAACTTGTATCACTCACTTTAAGACATTATAAACTAGCATTAATTACAAGATTTTCAACCACCATGCATACATACTGTAGCAATCCACAAAATAATTAATGTTCTCTAAACAAGCATGGATAACCACCTTGATCAGTAATCCTCACTATTTCTTCCAAGTAAGCCACACCAGCAGGATAAAGTCAACAAGCAAGTCGCCACATTAAAAAACATGCATGGAAATACACATCTGCCTAGTACAATATGCAATGCATTTAGCCACTGCCATTCTAGTAATACAAAACTGTTAAGGTGTACAAGTTGCTTTAAAGGTGGGGTAAGTAGATTTTCAAAAACGCTGTTAGACATTGTTGATATCCATCCACTGATGTCCAATTGACGTTGAAAAAACATCAAATTGACATAAAACATTGACGTCAATTTGACATCCACACACTGATGTCCAATTGATGTAAAAAAAAGTCATACACTGATGTCCAATTGATGTTGAAAAAAAACCCTGTCAAATTGACGTCCACACACTGATATCCAATTGATGTTGGGGGAAAAAAACATCAAATTGACGTACATTTTTTTTACATCAATTTGACTTCCACACAATGATGTCCAATTGATGTTGGGGGAAAAAAAACATCAAATTGACGTAAATTTTTTTACATCAATTTGACGTCCACACACTGATGTCCAATTGATGTCGAAAAAAACCCCGTCAAATTGATGTCAAAAACTTGACATCAATTTGACGTCCACACACTGATGTCCAATTGATGTTGGGAAAAAAACATCAAATTGACGTAAACTTTTTTACATCAATTTGACGTCCACACACTGATGTCCAATTGATGTTGGGAAAAAAACATCAAATTGATGTCATTTTTTTGACGTCAATTTGACGTCCACACACTGATGTCCAACTGATGTTGGGAAAAAACATCAAATTGACGTCAATTTGATGTCCACACACTGATGTCCAATTGATGTTGGGAAAAAACATCAAATTGACATCAATTTGACGTCCACACACTGATGTCCAATTGATGTCGGAAAAAAAAAACGTCAAATTGATGTACATTTTTTTACATCAATTTGACGTCCACACACTGATGTCCAATTGATGTTGGGAAAAAAACATCAAATTGACGTAAACTTTTTTACATCAATTTGACGTCCACACACTGATGTCCAATTGATGTTGGGAAAAAAACATCAAATTGATGTCATTTTTTTGACGTCAATTTGACGTCCACACACTGATGTCCAACTGATGTTGGGAAAAAACATCAAATTGACGTCAATTTGATGTCCACACACTGATGTCCAATTGATGTTGGGAAAAAACATCAAATTGACGTCAATTTGACGTCCACACACTGATGTCCAATTGATGTCGGAAAAAAAAAACGTCAAATTGATGTCATTTTTTTGACGTCAATTTGACGTCCACACACTGATGTCCAACTGATGTTGGGAAAAAACATCAAATTGACGTCAATTTGATGTCCACACACTGATGTCCAATTGATGTTGGGAAAAAACATCAAATTGACATCAATTTGACGTCCACACACTGATGTCCAATTGATGTCGAAAAAAACCCCGTCAAATTGATGTCAAAAACTTGACATCAATTTGACGTCCACACACTGATGTCCAATTGATGTTGGGAAAAAAACATCAAATTGACGTAAACTTTTTTACATCAATTTGACGTCCACACACTGATGTCCAATTGATGTTGGGAAAAAAACATCAAATTGATGTCATTTTTTTGACGTCAATTTGACGTCCACACACTGATGTCCAACTGATGTTGGGAAAAAACATCAAATTGACGTCAATTTGATGTCCACACACTGATGTCCAATTGATGTTGGGAAAAAACATCAAATTGACGTCAATTTGACGTCCACACACTGATGTCCAATTGATGTCGGAAAAAAAAACGTCAAATTGATGTACATTTTTTTACATCAATTTGACGTCCACACAATGATGTCCAATTGATGTCGAAAAAAACCCCGTCAAATTGATGTCAAAAACTTGATATCAATTTGACGTCTACACACTGATGTCCAATTGATGTTGGGGAAAAAAACCATCAAATTGATGTCAATTTTTTGACATCAATTTGACGTCCACACACTGATGTCCAATTGATGTCGAAAAAAACCCCGTCAAATTGATGTCAAAAACTTGATATCAATTTGACGTCTACACACTGATGTCCAATTGATGTTGGGAAAAAAAACATCAAATTGATGTCATTTTTTTGACGTCAATTTGATGTCCACACACTGATGTCCAACTGATGTTGGGAAAAAACATCAAATTGACGTCCACACACTGATGTCCAATTCATGTCGGAAAAAAAAAAACATCAAATTGACATAATTTTTTTGACATCAATTTGACATCCACACACTGATGTCCAATTGATGTCGAAAAAAAAAAAACGTCAAATTGATGTCAAAAACTTGACATCAATTTGACGTCCACACAATGATGTCCAATTGATGTTGGGAAAAAAAAAAATCTAATTGACGTCAATTTTTTTATGTCAATTTGACGTCAACACTAGTCTGGCTATCACCAGACCAAGCTCAATTTAAAATTGAACATTGGTCTGGGGAGTTTGCTATGTATTTCCTACTGCACAAGAGGCGTGATCAACGAGCATTAGTCACGCAATTGGATAGTCCTTCAACCAATCAGATCAACGATCCGGGTGACGTACTTTGCAGAGCGATGCGAAAACTCCAGACAGGTTTACCGTGTGTCTCAATCAGCATCGAGCGATTTTTGCAGGTTGTGCAAAAAAACATGAAAGTGATCGGTATTTACACCCACTCGAGCAATTTGTCTGCTAAACTAAAGAAGTCATTCAGCATCGTCGAGAGTTTAAAAGGCGTCATTTTTTTTATGTCAATTTGACGTCCACACACTGATGTCCAATTGATGTTGGGAAAAAAAACATCAAATTGATGTCATTTTTTGACAAAAACTTGACATCAATTTGACGTCCACACACTGATGTCCAATTGATGTTGGGAAAAAAAACATCAAATTGATGTCATTTTTTGACAAAAACTTGACATCAATTTGACGTCCACACACTGATGTCCAATTGATGTTGGAAAAGAACCCCATCAAATTGATGTAAATTCCACACACTTTTTTTACATCAATTTGACGTCCACACACTGATGTCCAATTGATGTCGGGAAAAAAAACCCCGTCAAATTGATGTCAAAAACTTGACATCAATTTGACGTCCACACACTGATGTCCAATTGATGTTGGGAAAAAAAACATCAAATTGATGTCAATTTTTTTATGTCAATTTGATGTCCACACACTGATGTCCAATTGATGTCGGAAAAAAAAAAAGTCAAATTGATGTCAAAAACTTGACATCAATTTGACGTCCACACAATGATGTCCAATTGATGTTGGGAAAAAAACATCAAATTGACGTAAATTTTTTGACATCAATTTGACATCCACACACTGATGTCCAATTGATGTTGGGAAAAAAACATCAAATTGACGTACATTTTTTGACATCAATTTAACGTCCACACACTGATGTCCAAAAAATGTCGAAAAAACCCCCGTCAAATTGACGTCAAAAACTTGATATCAATTTGATGTCCACACACTGATGCCCAATTGTATTATTAGCCATATTTCTTTTCTCACAGTTATGTTTAACGTTGAGTATAATAAACGTCTACGCAAGTCTTTTGAAGTGCTGATGTTCAGAGCACCAAAACCATGGTGGACCAAAGTGTCAAGCATGTTTTAATGGAGCTCCTGTCAGCATTTTACTGTCTTGTCTGTTCAGTTCACCTCATCTACTACACAAGCAAACAATTAATGACAAACACCTATGATGACTCAATGAATCTCCAGGGCAGCGTTTCCCAAAAGCATTGTAAGCCTAAGTTGATCCATTGGTTTCAATGGAGCTACGATCAACTTAAGCTTACGATGCTTTTGGGAAACGCTGCCCAGGACAACTCATAAGTGGCAGGAGAAGACAAAGATAACTGAATGTTTGTGACATAATCAAAGATGATATATAGATTAAACTGCTAGATGTTATATGTAAAATAGTGCAAATGGCTAAATAACCATCAGCATGATTAGATTACTTCGTGTTTCAGATGTCAGTTATGTGTATTTTAGATGCATTTAAAAAAAACAAAAACAACAACGAATGAATAATCACACTGTTTTTGCATTTAAAACATTTATTACCTCATGCTTTTAACAAAACAAAGTAAACAATCTTATTTTGATTGACTTGTTAGTTTATGTTTAATCAATCCTTTTGCACATTTTGTACTTAATGCAGGATCTTCGAGGACTTCCTGGGAAATATCCTTTGATGACCAAATTTTTCACTATTTTGGCAGTCCTTCTACATGTTCTCCATAAATATAGAGTTGGACGGCATATAGAATTTATTTTCTGAGAGACAAAACAAAAAATTAGATGGTTTTAATAAAAAAGTAAACTTACATCAGACTATGTACAAAAACAGACATATTTCTTCACATTTACTGTGAATAGTTTCATAAACAAAGTAAATAACAGAATTGTAACAATAATATGGCTAATAATACCAAGATATTTCCAAGGAGGGTTTAGATAATAATTTTATCTTCCTTTTTAAATAAATATATGAGTTTAAATTCACAAATATTGTGTTTTAAACAGACAAAACAATTGAAAAACAGATGGGAATAAAAGTAATATTTACCTTGTTAATTTTAGCGTTTATAATGGGTAAATATTTCTTTAACGTATTCAGACATATACAACATTTTATGGCCGTCTAGAAAGAGAAAGAAGGGGTGGTTATCCTTGATAGAATGTACATAATATTTTGTACATAATTCTTTGTTACTTTTTTTAAGGGTGAGAGATGACAATATTCTTATAGATATATCCATTTTTCAGTACCTTGGAAGGATTACACTGATCTTCCTTAAAGGTGATTGTCTGTACCGTCTCTCCACTGGCCTCATATGGAGAACTCTCAGCAGCAGCTGCACAAAATATAACTTCTATATCACAATACTACTACATTATAATCTTAACATTATGACAAAATGTGATTCTGGTTTAACATTTTACTGAAGTTAATCAGATCAAATGAATGAGTCAAACCAGTACTAAAACATTATCTTACCAAAAAGAATCATGATGAATCCAACGATACAGACAGACATTTTTCTGTAATTCCCTTTTGTAATATATTTCATTTCAAAGTGACAGAGCAATCTAACCCTGTTTTTGCTGGTTTTGCTGATGTGAGCACAGACAAAGCTGCTAAATGTAAGTGTTAAGTGAAGTTGAACCCTCCTCTAACCCTGGATCAACCGTTCATTTGTTCTAATGATGTAACAAAAGTATTCAGTTGTTATTCTCTTTTGCTGATTACTATTATTATATTAGTCTATTTGCAAGTCAATTTCTGTATACAATAGCATATTTATATGTTAAACCTCAGGGAAACCGCAGTCATATCTGATACACATGTTGGTTTAACTTAAAAAAGTAAGTTACCTGGTTGCCTTGAAATTTTGAGTTCATTAAAATTAAAAAAATTAGTTAATAGAGTGAAGGTGATTGGTTCAATCAACAGAAACTCAAAATATTATGTTATCTGAACCACATTAATTATTTAAGTTGATTTGACAGAGGAAAAAATGTTGTGATAACAAATCATGAAAATATTTTTTTTTACAGTGTAGTTTAGTGCTACATTAGTATCCTACATTCTTAAAGATAAAGGTTCCAAAAGGAGGCTTTCATAGTGATGAAAGAACCATTTTGGTTCCCTAATGCAGTGTTTCCCAACCCTGTTCCTGGAGGCACACCAACACTGCACATTTTGCATGTCTCCTTTGTCTGACACACCCATTTCAGGTCTTGGAGTCTCTACTAATGAGCTGATGACTTGAATCAGGTGTGTTTGATTAGAGAGACATGCAAAATGTGCAGTGTTGGTGTGCCTCCAGGAACAGGGTTGGGAAACACTGCCCTAATGAACCTTTAAGTGATCAGTTCTTAAAAGAACCATTTATTTTTCTTAGTGCGAAGAACATTTGAAGAACCCTTTTCCACTATAAAGAACCTGGTTGGTTTCATGGATGCTAAAAGGTTCTTCATTGGAACATCAATGCCCATAATGAACCTTTATTTTAAAGAGTGTACATACCCAAACGTTGTATCACTACTTTTTTTTTTCTTTTTGTTAATTTTGAAGCTTGACAGCCCTCTGGTCACCATTTACTTTTTTTAATGAATGGAAAAGAGAAGTGTTCAGATCCTGACTAACCTCTCATAAATAGTAAGTGATGTCAAAATGTTCTATATCCTGCTATAAAACTGACTTTTTAAACAATTCTGAACAGCAGCTAAAAAAAAAACTGGGTTGATAAAGCATCATAAACTCCAGTGTCCAGTGACCAAGTTTAAAGTGAAAAGTTTTGAAGTTCAAAGTTTGAAGTTTTATTTTTTTAACTGCATGATTTACATTCTCTACCCATTTCACTAGCCATTTGCCTGATGTGAATTACTGGAGCTCAAACAGTATCAGTCTTTAATGAGAAACAACTTTAATAAGAAAAAAATATGACTATCAACAGAAAATAACCAGAAAATCACATGACAATTATAACACAATCTTACACCTTACAGAGGATCCCCCCAAAAAGCAATAGTAATCTTCAATACAATAAACATCCATCTATTAAAACATTTTAAAGGGATTTCTGATTAAACATAACTTTTAACTGCATTTTTTGATCTTATTGTCTTGATCACATAACCTCATCACTCTGCAGGTGCCAATAGGAGTACCTCCAGGAAAAAGAACCCTCATTATGGATTCTTTGTATGCCTTTGCTACAGAAAAGCAGAAGGGCTCGAATGGGGAAGTTTCCATGCATATTTCATTGATTTTCTGAAAAGCATAAATGAAAACATAAGACCCCATAGCTGATAAATATTCAAGTACATAACAAAAAATATTCAACTTACAATTTTCTCTCAAATAATGAAAAACAGCTTTGATAATATAAAAACAGATTTGACGTTAGCTAATAACAGTCAATGTAAATGTATCCCTTCTGCAGCCATTGTCACAGTTGTTACTAGCATAACTTTATCTTCACACATGTGCGCCTTCGCATTCCTTCCAGGGAAGATCTTGTGCAGTATGATGTCCCGATATTTCATTGCACGCTGAAAGCAGATCTTTCGAAACGGCTCTATGTATTTGTAACAAACAGCGTTTATTTTCTGTAAAATAATAGGAGAAAAAAATGTATAAAATAGAACTTTATGATTCAACATAATACAGACACAATTTTATGTTAGCTAAAAGGTTTATTTTCATTATTACTATTAAACGATGTCCTTTTGTGACAAGCTGTCCAGTGAATAAATTCACATTGATGTTATTTCTTCTCACTATTCAAATTATACAAACTCATTTGATGTAATGCTTAAATTGGATAATCACACACATACTCTCGATTAAGAAGTGAAATTTTACAAGCTAGACCATTGTTTAAAGACAACTGAACATTACCTTTTGTAGCTTTTGAGAAACTGCCTTTTTAGCTCGTTTTACAACCTCTTGACATGCACAACAGAAGATGATTTTCGGCCGACCTCTCTGAATGTGAGGAATGGGGAACAAGGCCAAAAAATCAGAATAATGATATTCAATGAAATGAATGAGTGAATCTTATGCTAAATGGCCGTAGTAATGTGTTGTACATACCGAAAACTTCATATTCTCCATAGCCGTCCATCAAACTGTGTGAGGTTTCAGAATGTGAGGGCATCTCTGGCTCCCACCAAACTGAAAGAGCTTCATTTTCACTCTGTGCTAGGGCTTTCCGTTAAAAGAAAATGATCAAATCATTATTTTAATTCACATAAACTGAATTTTGATAAAGCCTTGTGATATTTTCAGGAATATTGCAATTGAATCTTACCTGAGCAAGAGACCAGAAAAACAAAATAAACGATTGATAACATTGTATCAGATTCAGGTATTGATTCTTTCTCACTTTCCTTTTTGCTTAAGCTCACCAGCCTGTCTCTCTTATTCTCCCTTTCACTGAGAGACACAACGGACCAGTGTCAAAGTGTGAAACACGTGACATCGTTATAACTAAACACACTGCTGTCTAGTTCATTAAATCATGTCATTGGAGACGCTGCAGTGTGATAGGATGAATATTCTTGCATGTGCAAAAATATATAAATTACACACAAAATGAAAAGAACTTGGTGATTAACGGTAATTTTACTTTATTTTATTTTCATTTATTTATGATGACCGAAACTGTGTTAGCAGTTATTTTCTTCTGGAGAGTGAAAACTGTTTACTCATGTCCTGTAAAAAAGCTGACAGAAATGTAAGTAATACCACACCACCACAGTGCTAAACGGTTGCTTTAAATTTTGCTGCTTCGTTTGAGACGCATTTTCAGTTTTTCGTTTTGCAAGCGTGAGAAAATGAGAAACACGTGAAAAAGTGCAGCAATTAATAAAATGGAAAAACGGTACAAGATGTGTAGTACATATTTCAAATAAATGCTGTTCTTTTAAATATTATCTAAGAATCCTTAAAAAAAATTATTGTAAAGTGTATCACAAGTTCCAACAAAAATATTAAGCAGGACTGTTTTCAGCGTTGATAAGATATGTGTCTGGAACACCAACTCGATATATTGGAATGATTTCTGAAGGATCATTTGATACTGAAAATTCAGCT
Source organism: Megalobrama amblycephala (assembly GCF_018812025.1). Classification (NCBI taxonomy): domain Eukaryota; kingdom Metazoa; phylum Chordata; class Actinopteri; order Cypriniformes; family Xenocyprididae; genus Megalobrama; species Megalobrama amblycephala. The sequence continues at coordinate 20,053,978 of NC_063048.1, forward strand.
TTGCCGTCACAGGAATAAATTACATTTTATATAATTTATATAATACAAATATATTACAATAGAAAATGCTTATTTAAAATTGTAATAATATTTTATAATATTACTGTATTTTTGATCAGCAGCCACTGTGAGCATAAGAGACTTTTAAAAAAATTCTAACAAACTAAACTTTTGAATGATAGTGTACATTACTATAACTGTAATGTCTCTTTTGGTTAATCTAATCTTCACATCATTGATTTGCAAGGGCTCTAGAACTGTTTAATCACTTTATCAACCCGAAACACTGTGTAGCCATCATGTTTCGTGAAGCTTGCATCTGGTAAACTGGTGTTCTGCTAATGTTGTTTTCACTTAATGTCAGTATTTGATGAATGTTTTTAATTTTACTGTGCATATACTAAAAAACCACACGCTATACTAATCTGGGAGCATTCTTGATCTGTTATACCCATTAAAGTAACTGTTTTATAATTGCTGCAAAAAATCACCTGTAGAGGACACTCTTGGTTATCCCAAGAAAACTGAAAACATAACTTTATTGTCATAAAATGTTTGAAGTGGAACTACATTTTTAAATGTTCTCCAATCATGTGTAAGAAATCATAATACATATATGACAATACAATTCTACGCTTGAAGCTTTCACATAGTTTGCATGTTCAATCTGTTTGCACAATTTTAATTTGATAGAGATTGTCTGTTGCCTCCAGGGAGCAGCGCGTCAAGCAGTTTCATTTTATATTTTTGCACAAAGTCTTCAACAACCAGTTCTTTTTCTTTCTTTTTTTTTCTTTTTTTTTTACAGCTGCCGATTGAACTCTTCCTGCATAAATACGAGAACAAATCAAGAACAAGGGAAAACATTAAAGTTAAAGTAGATGTACAAATTTAAAAAACCATAGAAACTATTTTTCCAATATGTGCTATTGTTTTCCTAACAACAGACTAAGAAAGTAGAAGCTGAGGGAGAGAATGGAGAAAGTAGAATAATGCTAATAAAAAGACATTTGTGTTATATAGACAAGGACTGATGATGACACACCTGAAAGGAATGAACACAATGAACCAATAAGAACATGAAACAAGGGAACCCATGAAAACAAGATCCAATGAGAGACAAAGGAATCACATGACATGAGAGGAAACATGATTATAACAAATTACTAAATAAAAGACATGGAAACATGAATGTGAAACCAAACCAAAACAGATGTGACAAAAGCATGTGATGTACTTGATTATAATTTAACGGTTATATTCAAGCTGCTTCCCTACATCCTGTCACAAGTCTATACTGTCCTAAACAAACAATAAATAAATAAAATTGCAAAAAAAAAAAAAGACAAATTCAAAGACAGTTGAAGTAGGCCCTAACTATGAAATTACATGTGAAAATTAAAATGCATTTAATACTACAGTGGCATGAAAAAGTATGTGAACCCCTTGCAGAATCTATGGAAATTAAATTATTTTAATAAAATAAGAGGGATAATAAAAAATGCATGTTATTTTTTGTTTAGTACTGTCCTGAGTAAGGTATTTTACATAAAAGATGTTTACATATAGTCCACAAGACAAAACAATAGCTGAATTTATTAAAACAGTACTGAGAATCAATGGTTCACATACTTATGAATGGGGTTATTTTAATAAATTCAGCTATTGTTTTGTCTTGTGAACTAAATGCAAACATCTTTTATGTAAAATATCTTACTCAGGACAGTACTAAACAAAAAATAACATGCATTTTTTTATTATCCCTCTTATTTTATTAAAATAATTCTCATTTTCACAGATTCTGCAAGGGGTTCACATACTTTTTCATGCCACTGTATATATAAATGTAAACTATGATAAATTTTCATTTAATTGCAAATAACATTCAGTTAAGTGTCCAAACTCATTAGGCTACATTCAATTCATGCCAGAGTATATTCTTTTGAAGTATATTATTTAAAGGTCCCGTTTTTCGTGGTTTTTTGAAGCTTTGATTGTGTTTATAGTGTGCAATATAACATGTGTTCATGTTTCGCGTGTAAAAAAACACAGTATTTTTCACATAATTTACTTATCTGTATACCTCTGTTTCCACCATAGACAGTAAAAGAAATGGACACAGCGACCCCATTGGAACTCAATTGAGACAAGTGAAGCCCATTTTTAGCGATTTTTAGCACTTCCGTTTCTGACGCGCAGACTCAAACTAAGCTTGATGACGTCCGCAACCTGTCTGACAGATGTAAATCTTCTAGTAGCTGTGCGTGCAAACTGCCATCGTTAATCTTGCACAGACGGCGAGCTTGAGCGGGGAGTTCTTTGGCGTGAGTAAGCAGGAGTAAGTATTCTGATTAATTATTTTGTATAGTATTTTAAAATGTAACGGCAGTACGCCATCTCTCTTGACATCTCCCCGATTGCCTGCGAGCTTCTCCTCCTGTCTGTACGGTAATTTCTCTACTGTGCGACAGAGAGTCGAGTGGTTATGACGCAATCGTTAGCCTATTTTTACAAAAACTGTATCTACGGGGCCATAATGTAACATAGAAGGTAATGGAGCCCTTTATACATTGTCGTGTATCTTTAGAAATAAATAATGGACAAATGGAGTCTTTAAACGCCTCAGATGTAAAGTTATTCACTGTCAAAGTGACGCCAAAATGAATGGGAGTCAATGGGGATGCTAACGCAAGTGAAGTTCTGCTACAAGATGGCGGCACCCGGCCGACTTCAACTTCCGGTCGACTTCCTTGGGCACTGGTTTCCACTGTCATAAAAACGGGCTGATGACTTCCTTGTTCTATGAAGTCCCTCCTTCAGAAATACGTAACGAGTTCTGATTGTGCCAGCGGTTCCTGTGTTGTGATTCGACAGCTCTGAGCGCACAGTGCCCGGAAAGGTCACGCCTCTTACCATAATGTGGAGATGCACGCGCTCAGTGTTATTGTAAACGTCTTTAATTTTACCCTATCAATTTGAGCCGGAATCAGACCCGGTGATTGGACTGCGGGATGAAAATAACAGCGTTTCGACGACATGGCGACAAACACACTCTACAAACGCAACTCTTGTGTATTCCTGTGGGCGGAGGTTAGTCAAAAAACTGTTTTAGTGACGTCATTAAAGAAGGAAGTAGAGGGATGTAGTCCAAACTGGCCGTTCGATGTAGGCGACTTCTGTTAAATAAAATATCTCGCTTGGCATTGAACTTCGAGCTTTAACATTTTACAGATTTTATTTATACTCTAACAACAACATTACACACTAACTAAAGTTTGAAACATGGGATCACGAAGAACGGGGCCTTTAAGTAAAAAGCACTCTTTTTAAAAGTGAAGTACTTCATTTTTTGACAAGGGGCTGCATCACACTTCATACATACTTTGTGTGTAAGAGGTGTGGAGTATAAGCATTATGAATAAAAAGTAATCAGATGTTTGTTTCAGCGGTTACCGGACCTGGTGTCTTTTATATATCTTTCTTTAAAGAAAAAAGACAGTAAGCTATAACCTGCCGGCATTCGCAATATTAGGCCTACTTTCGCTTTCTCTTTTCATATCACACATTTATCACATAAATATAATAAAAATCACCTAATTCTGTAAGACTGATGCTGGACTATCTGGACCAAGAGAGGGCTACTCTTTGAGAAAACAACGGAAATTAACATTTGGACTCTCTCTTGCGAAATTAACATCCCCATCTGAGTCAATCACACCTCACACCTGCCTTAATCCTTTTCTTCACCCCCTCTTCCCCCATCTCTTCCCTCAACATGCAGAGATGACCTGAAATTCACCTAGACTCTATATGGTTTAATGTGAACAATCACCACAGAATGCTATACATGTTTGGTATTGTTTGAAATGTCTCAGCGCAACTGGTACAATGAGTGTCCAGGACACTCAGCAATGTGTATTTTTCTAATGTCAGGTATGCATCTTAATCTATTTCTGAGCATTTGATGTTTTGTATTGATCATCTGTAAAAAATGACCGTGATTTTAACAGTAAAAGACTGTAAAAATGCTGCGGTGAAAAACTGTCAATTGGTTTACAGAAAGTTTCTGTACTATATACGGTGAATAACTGTAATAGATCTAACGGTACATTTAATGTAATTTTAAGGTAAAATACCGTTAAATTCACAGTTTTTGGAATTGAAAAATAACAATTCATTGTAAAATTTACAGTGAAAAACCGTAAATTGACATTCCCACAATTCCCTGCGTGACACTTCACATTTGATATATTTTCGGTGAAATAACTCTGTTTCTTCTTAGTTTTTCTCATTTTTTTCTAATCAGTTATGTACATTAGGGTTTTATGTTACATCTAATGTTGTTAAATTAATGTTTATTGCATTTTTAAAATTTCATGCATGTTACCATGATGGTGTTTAGTGTTTGTGTGAATGGACACTATGTGCACCTTCTATATGTTAGTATTGTTCCTTCTCAGCTTGTGGAAAAGCTGCTTGTGATGAACTTTGATTCATCATGTGACTCTTCATCACCTACTGTGTTTGGTGACTGTCAGTGTGTTATAAAGGTAGAAAACAGATATTAGTACTTAATTAGGTTGGTAAATTAACATTATATCAGTTAATGAAATACGTTACTTTACCGTAAATTATAACAGATTTTTTTTACGTTGCTACTGTATTTTTTACGGTAAAGTTTTGGCAACCACAGCTGCCGGTTTTTTACCGTAAATTTTACTGGGATTTTTTTTTACAGTGCTAATTGGCATGATACATTTACCTGACTAATAAATTGTCACATTTGATTTTATTCTGACTTACTCTGAAATTGATTGACTTCAGTAGATTATGATGTATCCATTGTTACCGCAAATTCTGCGTCAGGTTAGTAACGGACTAAAGTCCGAGTTTTGAGTGGAGCATAGGGCACACCAACTGTGATTTTAGAGCTCCGACTAATGCTTGGCATTAGTTCAAGTGTACTTAGACTGTAAAGGCTAAAAAGGGAATTTCCGTTTAGAACAACAAAAATGTTGATCGACCAACCTAAATAGGGTGAGCCTTACCTCTGTTTAAAGGTTCTCTAAGCGATCCTGGGTGGATGTAACTTCCTGTTGACGTTCGAAGTGTTGTCAAACAAAACAGAGGCTAGCTAGACCCTCCCTCCCCCTCCCCTCCGTGCTTCCCGAAACATTCATGAACGCGCATTTAAAATCATACTTGTCGGTTATTGGCTGGAGCATGTTTATTATGTTAAGTGGTCCAGGCTGCACCAGTTTGTTTTTATTGCCGTTTTCGGAGCTTGTGGCGACTACAGAGACCGCGTTTTTTTTACAGTGTGTTCAGGGGACAGGCAGCTATCGGATAGTGAGGAGATGTTTGCTGTATGTGACAAAAAATTTTTTGGCCTAAAAACGCGTGACATCACTTAGAGCACCTTTAATGTACTGTTATTCTAGCTAACTGTGCTACATGGGAAACCATGGCATAACCAAGCGGCAACCTCCCCCTTTCTCTCGTGAAGCCAATACGGAAGTAACTTAAACTGCGATTCATCGACTGGCCGCTAGGGACAGGCTCCAAAAGAGAGCATAATCTCATAGAGTCCCATGTTAAATTGTCCAAGTTTATAGCAGAAAAAAAACACGTTTACAAGTTGGTTCAAATTGTGGTTTTGGTCTATACTGCTATTTTTGCCCTTCATGACAACTCTGAAGGGGGTGAATTTTTTTATAACTTATCCGTTTAAATTATATTAAGCCTTAAAGTTCTGCATAATTAAGGGCGTGGTCACTTGAGTGACAGGTAGATTGCGCTGCTGTCTGTGAGCCGTCATGTTACCTCAGCTGCCGCTGAATTTGGCATCTCAGCCGTATTTGTGCTCGATTATTTTATACAATTATAAAATATGGCTTGCTGCATAATATTCGAGACTGATGTGTGTCTGTGTAGATGTGCATGCATGGGGAAGAGACACAGAACACACATTGTTGGATCGTGGCATTGGCTGAAAGTTTTGGTTGTGAGATTTACTACAATGACAATGGCAGGAGGATATCAAAATCCGACAGCACTGCTTGGATATTATAACTAAAACTGCTGCACTATTTTGAAAAAATATATACTTTGGACACAGGCTCATTTGTTTGTTAGATACGATCGTATACAGTTTTACAACATAAACGCTGCTCAGATTGCATCCTTTCTTGAAGAACGATGACAGAGAGCAGATCATTCAGAAGAAATGTGACATGTTTTTTTGTTTTGCAATGGACACTCATATTTTACCCAAGTGCCACAGATTGGATTCATCTCACGATCTCTATTTCATTATAAAGGTATGAAGTCCCATTTGATTTTCCATGTTGTTATTTGCACACCCAACACTACTGGTGTTGGAGGATCTATATCTTAAAAAACACCGTAGATTGACAGTAAACCTTTAGAACGTTCTGATGATAAAACTTGTCTTCATTAATATTTTAGATCGTATCTAAGATAGATAGATAGCTCCTTTGCTGCTAACATGGTCGCGTCGAGCTAGGCGGGCGTGGTTTCAGCAACCAGTCATATCAGCTCAAACCACCTCCCCGCCTCTTTGCCCATTTTCAGTTATCCGGGAGTGACGTGCGGTGACGCGCAGCTAAGATGGCCGCGGCCTCATTTTCGCTTCAAAACTGCTGTTCAGAACTGACGTCACGGACGCTACGTCCATATTTTTTTACAGTCTATGGGCATAACCAAACCAAAGCTACTATCAGAGGAGTAATAATGGTCGCCTTATCTGTAGTAGTGGTTGTGACCTCTGACTAGAGATAGTGTTACTTTAATTCAAGTGTATACAGATCTATGGGGACTAAACAAATACTTTTAGATAGAGCCAGCATGAAAGCAGCCTTCTAAACAGTATAGTTCAATTACCTCTGTCTAGTGACCAAGACTGGCGAGTTTGTGATCGTGGGCCCGCATAATTAATGAATGGCCAGTGCGAGGACCCTGTGCGACTCTGAGAACTGAATGAACGAGTACAATAAGAGTAAAGACTAGAGTTAAATAGAATATTCAAATGTAGAGCCAAATTATTATACAAATGACCAATAATCAGTTGACATTCTAAACTAAAATCGAGGTCATAATAAAATGGAGTCAGATAAAAGTTTACTTGGAATTAAACTACTTTGCCACACTGAAAAGACCGAACACGAAAGAAACCTTCCCCATCCTGTGGGAAACCGCCGTTGGGCCTACTGGGCAGGCCTTACAATTCAATTATCACATAACCATTCAAATGGCAGTTGATGAACCTGACACTCATTACACATGGGAGAAACAACATTACTATGGACATGGAAATATTGATGACAATAGCTTAACTAGCCAATTAACTGCTATAATCATGAAAAGTTTAGAATCCCAATTGTACTTGCCTATGTTATATACAAACCCATTCTGCTACCAAACAATAGAACAACATTAGTTTATGTTCATTCTCCTCCAAGCATGAATAATATGTAATCTGCACATAAAGCAAAAATGACTTTTATATTAGTGCATTATCTCTAGAAACCCCAAACACTTCCTCTGGGGATTTTAGTCATGGTTCGTTCTCTGTCGTTTTGTATTTATTTATTTATTTCCCCCTTGGTTTGTAGACAATTTGAACAGAGATGCACTGGAGAATTTATATTCCAGTGTCAAGAAAGTAGAACAACATAGGCTAAAGGTGGTGTGAAGGTGGAGCTTGTACAGTGCATTTGAACATAGCTAAACGTGGCACTTGCGTTGTTTTGAACACATGGGAGACGTTCTAGCAGTCTGCAATGACCACTTGTGTTGCTGGGTGAACAACAACAGATTTCCAGGCATCTGATCAAACTGAAGGCCAACTCTATTACCAGCCTCACTGCAGACTCGCTGACGGCAGTGACAGCACAGGGCGATGGCAAAACTAGAGTCGACGATGAACAATGCCTGCACTCAGCTCATTTAGTCAATTCCACCCGCAGCCATCAGACATTACAGCGTCTCTTTTTTATAAAAACCTTGTGTAATGATGCTGAACATGTACCTGGTTTTCATCATGACTGGTCAATAGTGCCATTAAACTGTCTGATTTCACACAAATGCAACTTATTGGTTGTAGTAAAATGACCTTGGAGGACTCCATTGTGTTAATATTAGGCTACTGTAATATTTTTGCAGTGTTTGTCCGATTTTTAGTTTTGTATATTGCAATGGTCTATTTTTTCTTAGCGGAAACTTAAGATAATATAGTTATACAGATATTGTAAATCATATATATTTGTCTATTAAAGGTAGGGTAGGCAATTTCAGAGTGGGTAGCAATAGCAAGCTAGCTTTAAAAGCATAAGATCCCACCCTCCCTTCAGAGCACAAAGACACGCCTCCTTCAAAAGACATGAACGCACACAGCAGTCTGCAAAGCATCACAAGATGAGAGACGGTGTTAAATTACCTCATGTCTCAAAGCATAAAATAAAAATAATAATGAACGTAAACAACTTCAGAGCTTTTACTTGTACCACCTGACTGCTGCAGATTAATTTCAGCATTGAACGCATAAATCCAAATCTGAGGACACGAACAACTCCAGATAGAACATCAGGGGTTGACATGTACAGTTACCACATGGTGGACCAAATGCAAGGATTGGACGAACATTTTTTGGTCTTGAGACTTCCACAGAAGATACTTCTGTTATTGTTTTCTATCAGGATGTTTTTTAAATTTTGCCTACCCTACCTTTAAATGTGTAAAACCTTTAAATGTAATAAAGCACAGCACAATCAGATCAATAAATAAACTTTAATTCTGTACATAAAGTATAAACAGAAATATCATCATGATGCTATACAATCAGCCAGCTTCATTGAGCTAAAATGAAAAGATTATCAAAAGACCGGACTAGAGTTAAATTATATATATTTATATCAGCTCTGTGCAACATCTTATTAAGAGACAGAGATTATGTATCATTTAAAAGGGACAACACATGATGCCTATATTATTTGACTAGACTCAAATAATAATAATAACTTTCATGAAAAAATCTTTACTGTAATCATCTTCTTCATTCAATACCTGCTGTGATGGTGCAGCAAATACCTATTTCTGCTTCATTTAGATTTTAATATTCAAAATTCAAACATCAAAATGTTCTTTTCTTATAATGCCTTGTTTAAAAGATAATCGGTATGACATGTAGCACATATCAAATGTTTGAGAAATCGAAACAGCTGAGCACACTAGGACATTAAAACATGTCAAGATTTGTTGGCTGAAACCCTTGTCCACATGGTTTTATCACAGTCCAGGGGGTGTGTTTGATCAAAGAATGTTATTTCTGCCTTGTATTAGAAGTAACATCTGAAAACACTCATAATCCTGACACAGCTGAGATCTGTTCTTTCCTGCTCTTTCCTCAGAAGCATGAGTGGAAAATAACATTTTGAAAGTAAGTTAAATAAAAATAAATTGTCAAATTCTGAAGTGTTACTGAAACAAAATAAAATACAAAATAAAAAAAAATAATAATAGTAAAAAATAAATTAAATAATAAATAAACACCTGCACATTTATTGAAAAAAAAGCCTGAAAATGAACATATTATATAGCAACAGACATGTATTGGATTTTATGAAAAATCTGAAGAAAAATGTTAAAATATGTTGTCTTAATTAAGATTTCAAAACAGCATGAAGTGAGTTTTGATGCTATAGTGAATACTTGATAGTTAAAATTGCTGCAGTTGCACTAACATTCAATAAATTAAATACAGAAAACACAATTCTCTCAGATCAGAAAAAAAAAAAAATGACATACATTTAACAGTTAAAGGGATAGTTCACCAAAAAATGAAAATTATCCCATAATTTACTCACCCTAAAGCCTTCCTAGATGTATATGACTTTCTTCTTTCAGCCAAACACAATCGGATTTACAATTAAAAAATATCCTGGCTCTTCCAAGCTTTTAATGGGAGTGAATGGTGCCATTTTTTTGAAGCCCAAAAAAGCGCATCCATCCATCATAAAAGCTCCAGGGTTTAATAAAGTCCTTCTGAAGCGAAGCGATTTGTTTTCATAAGAAAAAAAAAAAAAAATTTAAAAACTTTATAAACTGTAAACCTTGGAAGAGCCAGGATATTTTCAAAAATAACTCCGATACACCAAGGATGAGTAAATTATGGGATAATTTTCATTTTTGGCGAACTATCCCTTTAATGAAACACGCATGCAATGGCCCCAAAAAGTATTTGGACAATTGAGCTAAACTTGAAGTATGCATTGCATTAGATTTCAAAATATCAAACCAAGTGGCTTTTAAAGAAATATAGTTTTAGTTTTTAAATGATATAATACATATACTGTTAAAAGAAGACACTTTCTAGTTGTCAACCTTGACATTAGTTGGCTAAAAAAAATGGCTTAGAAAAGTGAAATTAGTTCTGAGAAAAGCATGGCATCATTTGTTTGCAGATAATTTGATAGTTTTGTTAGTAAATGAAATGTTTTGAATTTTAGGTGCAACTTAGGTGTCCAAATACTCTTTGGAGTCAGTGTACATTCTTCCTTTGTCACTGAGGGAGACAGGGGTTAGAACAGGGCTGTTCTGATCCCTCCTGAGAGCCCTGCAGTGTCTGCTCACCCTACAGGTGGCAGGAGGCAGTGCTGGAGTCATCGCTCTGGAAAGTCTCTTTTTCTTTAACCACACCATTTCTTTTCTCCGTTCTTTCGTTTCATATATTCTCCAGGACGTCACAGGGAACGAATCCTCTCTTTTTTCCACTGGCTACTCTGATGAAGCCATTATGTTCATCCTCACTGCTGACACAAATCTGAAAGTGTGTTGATACAGCAGTGTTATCAAGCTGTTTGTGGCAGGAATCAAAGTTAGAAATTATTAAGAAATGTACTCACTTGTCCCTCTTTCAGGGTGATCTGCCCTTGTTCCTTACAGCCAATAAAGGTTCGGTGACATCTGAACACCCTGTCATCTGCCCTCACCTGATGCGCAAAGGATGCCGGGAAAAAACCTATTCTATCCTCAATCACACCCTGGAATTGTTAGTAAGATACACAAGAACAAATATTTTAACTCACAGAAACGTATCTAAGCAATAAGGTACGAGAAGGCTGTGCTGTATTGTGAATAAGTCACGGCTGAAGGGCGTTGCTAGGCACGACGTGAAGCGATCTTTCAGCCGTGACTTATTCACAATACAGCACTAGCCTCGAGTACCTTATTGCTTTGATAAAACGGTTACCACACAATAGAAATATTAAATCCAGAAATATGTATCAATGCAACTTTCATGAATTAAACTTTCACCAAAAGCCTTCCTTCCACCGGAAAAAATAGTCCCTGACCGTGAACAGCAACAGAAGTTACATTATTACGCCATTAGATGGCGGCAAAGACTGTCTTTATGAGTGTGTCAGTCAGTAGCGAAGACTTTTACATTGAAAAGACTGAATTATTGTGAACACCGAACAAGATGCAACAGACAATGCTTTGACTAGCACTGTCAGTCATGGGAAAACCCCTTAAATGTTAAAAGGACAAGATAATACATCGGACATTTAAACAGATTTTTTATTATGAACATAGGACTGACCTGAAGGAAAATGCTAAATCTGAATGCAGTAATAAATTCACTCGCTCACTCGATCTCTTTCTCACAATACTCTTCTACATAATCCAGTAAGCTTCAATGAAAAACATCAATTGAGAACAAACAGTTTACATTGCTAAGAGTAGTTGCTAAGGGTGTGTAGTGATACACAGAACCGTTGGGTGAAGCGGTCATAGCCGTGTTTTATCGTGAATAAAACACTGCTATTGACCAATCAGAATCAAGGACAGGAACTGTTTAAAATATACTGTTGATTAAAGCCATACCATTTGACATAAAAACTAATTTTGATCTGTTTGCAACATTCATATAAACCACTTCAATGATTTTTTTATGGTGCTTTGGTGTCATTTTTTGAAAGCTTTAATATGCAAATCAATTTGTAATTGCATGGAAAGGGGCATTGAAATATTTTCTGTATATTCAATTTTGAAATGCTTCAATGGAACCAACCAAATATCATGTTAACCATCTATTGGTGGTGAACTGCATTACAGATAGCACTATAAATTTACAAAAACAATGTATATTTATGCATTTCTTTTTATGTATTTCTAATTTACTATTTGTGACCATCATTGTTTTAAATCATCAAGTTGCAGAATGATGCAGAATGTCGCATAAAGGAGAGAATCAATTTTTAACCATGAAAGTGGAAATCTTGGATCAAAAAGTCTGCAAATTTGTCATGATTTTACCTTCCACCAGTCATCATTAGAATCATCTGCCAGGATTATTCGATCTCCGGGTCTGCAGGGAGACAGGAACACATTAGGACAAATTAGTACATTTCATCTCCTTTCAATAATACAAAATGAATTTTGGAATTAACTTTGGATTGAAACTCAGAGGTGATTAGGGCTCCCAAGTAAGACTCCATTTGTCAGTCTTCGACATAACGTCAAATGTGACTGACAGATAGGGAATGCTGTGCAGTTGCCCATATTCTGAGGTAATTTTGCATGCTCAAAGCCAAGTGTGACCGCACCTTAATCAAAAGGTCAGCATCTATTTAAACAAAGTCTTAATAGCAACAACATAAAAGCAGTCTAAGCAGAAAACTGAAAAGCTACAACTTTTTTCCCCATCAAAACTCATATTTATTCAAGAGAATGCTTGTCAATGTAGGTAAGCAAACAGTGTGTGTTCTGCATACTAAGAAACCCTGAGCTAATCATTATCACCAAGAAGTTGTCCAGCAGACAGCCAACAGCCTCCCTGTGACAACTAATTGCATATCCTGTTGAGGATATATTGGATGGGAATAGAGGAATTACAAATTATCACATGATACAGGTGTAAAGACTCAAATCAGCTGTGACACTGAATAACTCAGCACTTCTCTAGTGTGTGTGTGAGGAATCAAGAAGTTTATTATAGCTTTTAGTAGAATACTAGCATCTGCTGTTGATACCACAAAATAAATACTGGAAAGGAATAAAACAGCAGCTTATGCCTCCTTTGAAAGCTAAAAATTGCTTTCCTCTCACCTCATTTCCAAGTCTTGGTTGTCTTGGGGGGTGAATCCAAACAAAGCCACATAAGTATTGAGCAGCATGGGGTCCCTCTTCAGCTCTCTGTTTGACTACCGTTTAAACATACAGGGACATAAACAGAAAGAGACTATTACAAATGGGTGGGTTATAGAGTGACTTCTGAATTTGAACATTTCAGATTTAATTTATGTAATGCAATGAAAGGAAAATATTAATAATGAAATATTAATGCCAGAAGGATAAGTTAAATAAAGAATTATTCCAGAATCCAAACATTACTGGGCTGCAGACTTTGGCTAAGGTGGATGCATTTCTTAAATTTGGACTTTTTCCACCAGCTCCTGGGAAATTGTGAGTACAAGCAGACACACACACACATACACACACACACACACACACACTCAAATGCCCTCAGAATAGTTCAGATGTGATTAAATCCTGACACAGAATCATGAGTGAATGAATTGCAGCTAGCTGCCTCATATCAACGTCAGAAAGAATCGACACAAAGCATTTAAATTTCTGACTAAGCTTCATTATAAAAAGCATTTTCCTCTGGCCTAAAATATCACGGTCTCTGTACCTTTTCTTTCTTAAAAAGGTTAATTTTCAGAAAGCAAACAGGCGAGAACAGGGCTAGTGAGTAGCTATGAATGCTATTTTTCTGTTTTTTTTTTTCAGGATTTTTGATGAATAAAAAGCTCAAAAGAACAGCATTTATCTGAAATATTTCAAATCTTTTGTAATCTTTTGAAAAGTCGGCACTTTTGAGCATCCTTGGTAAATAATAATTTTTTTTAAATTTATTTTTAAACTTACTGACCCCAAACTTTCTAACAGTAGTGCACCTCATATTTGTTTTACTGTTTAATTTGCTTAATTGTGACAACTCACTGATATGGTGACAACTCCCCCTCACCTTTTTTTGGTAGTCAAGACTTTAAGGAATTTGCCTATATTGACTGACCTATAGACACCTGACAGCTGTCAATGGCATAATAAACAACAACATAAAAAATGTGTGTGAAAAGAGATTTTGTGATGCTTACAGATGATTCTTCTGATTTCCTTTCAGCAATATGAAAATGTTCTGTTCCATTCTCCAAGGGTGTAAAAACTAAAACAGTAGAGGAAAAATCAGTGATTAAAGACTGTAATTCAAGTACAGATCTGTTGATACTGAGGGACTCATGCTTTTCTTATTATTGCAAGAGGTTAAATTAATGTGGCTGTTGTAGTGAGTCATTGGTCAGAGTGGTGGACTAATTAGACAAAAATAATCATAGTTTCTCGGTCATGCTGGCACCTATGTGACACCAGAGAAAAATATCTGTCTCTCTTCCCAGAGCAAACACAGTCATGGGCACATGAATTCACTGAAGCTGGGGGTCAATACATTTTATTTTTAAATAAAACTGTAAAATCTTTTTTTTTAAATGTAAATTTGTAGTTTTATTCATATTTAGGAAAGCTAAAATTTTCCTGAAATAAAGTTTGAATGTTCTCACCATTGTCACTGGGTTTCCTGGTGAGTTGAGCTCGACTGCTGTGGGCCGCCTTTTCTTCTGGTACCTGAGCCACGTCACTGGTCTGAACAAATGTGTAAACACACATGAATTCTCTCATTTACACATATATGAACACAACGACTGTTATGTGTTTTAGACATGACAAGATTAATACTATCTGTTTACTATTCAGAGATTTACATCTATTAAATACCATATAAATTATCCTTTTATCTTCCTTTTACAAATAATTTCAAGGTTGATTTATTTAATCTTGGCTTCATCATGTCATGTTGTGTCTTCTGTCTATTCTCTCTTTCATCTCTTTCTCTCCCTTTTTGGTTATATTTGCTTTAGAGAGGCATTATCTGAAGCTGACCATCACTTCCTTCCAGGGTGTGTTTGTGACGGTGTTTGTTTCAAGCAGTAAAACATTACATCTGGGCTGCCTAGATTCCCTTACAACCATAGTAACTGCACATTAGGTGGTTTGAAAACCTGAGCAGAAAAAAAAAAACACATTAAAAAAATGTGTATTAAAGTAATAAAATTGAGTCAACATGACCAAATATGTTGCTATAAATAACAAAATGATGACAACATTCTTGTTTTATAACAGACAATGGCTTACAGAAACAGATCCCTGTGATAATGTTTTTAATAAAGAATAAAGAAGCACTTCTTATGTAGAGAGGAAATAATGATTGTAAATTAGGACTTGAGAAAAGAGCAGTTCAAAGAGTTTAAATTGAATTGTCTTGAATGTTTCACTGAAATAATCATTACCATTTTTATCACATGAGCTTCGCTTTCTGCACAAGCAGCCAAGCAGATGCACATTAAAATGTGATATCAATCTTTTTAAAAGCCTAAACTGAAGCAGATTGCCTGCAGGTAAATGATGGATGCACGTTTACTACACTCAGCTTGGAGCAAACACCAGTCACACACACACACACACACACACACACACACACACACACACCACACACCACCCACACAACAGGTTCCTCATAACACAACCCAGTACACACACACACACACACACACACACGTATAGCATCCATTCAAACTTCCAAAACAAAATTTGCAAATTCAGTTTACAGTACTGTTTTTTTGTTATATTTTTGAATTATATTTTAAATATTTCATTTAATCACACTAATTAGAAAAAATGTATTTTTAAAAGGTATGACCAAAAAATTGGATACCACTGAACAAGTGTTTCTTACAGAGTTTCTCTGTGGTGACTCCGATCCACTGGCCCGCTTGGTCTTTTGTGCCAGAGAGGTTCCGAACCTCAGAGTCTCATACACCGGGTCAACTTTACTGCCACAGGCTAGGACAAAACAAAAGAGGAGTTCAAAATACTACAAAATGTCAGTGAACAGGATGGTCAAGCTGGTGATGCTATGACATATTTTGCAAAAGTAAAAAAAAAAAAAATAATTCTACATATTGCTCACCAATAGGCATAACCTCCCTAATGCAACCAAACTGTTCCTGAATCAGCAGAGGGGAGCTTGAATATCTTCGAAAACCTTTGGGCTGAAATCACACAAACAGGATCAGTGGATTTTATTATTTCATTAATAAATTTTTTATACCCAGAATTGGTTTTCATGTGTACCTTGATTATGTAAAAAAAAAAAAAAATGCTAAATACCTGATTCAATTATTTAAAGGGTAAGTTCACCCAGAAATGATGTCATTTATTACTCACCCTCATGTCGTTCTACACCCGTGAGACCTTCGTTCATCTTCGGAACACAAATTAAGATATTTTTGATGAAATCCGATGGCTCAGTGAGGCCTGCAATGCCAGCAAAGTCACCAAACTTCTCAAGATCCAGAAAGCTACTAAAAACATATTTGAAACCGTTCATGTGAGTTCAGTGGTTCTACCTTAATATTATAAAACGCCGAGAATACTTTTGTGCGCAAAAAACCCCAAAATAACGACTTTTCAACAATATCTAGTGATGGCCGATTTCAAAACACTGCTTTGTAGGTTTACGAATCATTTGTTTCGAATCAGTTCTTCGGAGCGCCAAAGTCACGTGATTTCAGCAGTTTGGCAGTTTGATACACGATCCAAATCACTGATTCGAAACAAGATTTGTAAAGCTTCAAAGCAGTGTTCTGAAATTAGCCATCACTAGATATTGTTGAAAAGTCGTTATTTTGTTTTTTTGGTGCACAAAAGTATTCTCGTCGTTTTATAATAATAAGGTAGAACCACTGTAATCACATGAACTGTTTCAAATATGTTTTTAGTACCTTTCCGGATCTTGAGAGGTTTGGTGACATTGCTGGCAACAGAGGCCTCACTGAGCCATCGGATTTTATCAAAAATATCATAATTTGTGTTCCGAAGACGAACGAAGGTCTTACGGGTGTAGAACGACATGAGGGTGAGTAATAAATGACATTACTTTAATTTTTGGGTGAACTAACCCCTTAAAACACCAGTTATTCTCAACCAAAACAATTGATTGTTAAATGATAACTCAACATCAAATAAAAATGTAAACAAAATCACAAAACATGATAAACACATAGGGCATTTTTGTTTCTTTCAGTGGCATTTTTAGCTTGAGCTCTGGTTAATTTCAGACATGCCAAAATTTCAAGCTGATTCTTAGGACTGAAATGAGTGAAAATCACACCCAAGAAGTTTCAGATAGACTCCAAATTACAATGACTTAATGTGATTTTTTGGCAAATAAATTTCCTACATAGTGTCATTAGTGTTATAACCCTGTTAATAAAGAGATGAAATGGTGCTTGAACTAATAAGTCATTTCAACATAAATCATTTCAAACTGGTTTTTGCAGTTAATTGATTCAAAACTCTATTTCAACAATTCATTTGTATGATCACTCCAAAATGTCTACAAGTCTCTGCATTGTCTCTGCATTTCCCATGTATTAAAATGTTTTAGTAAAAATAGATGTACATAATGTATTGTTATATTGGTGCATATGAATAAAAATAATTATATATCAGTCTTCCTTGTGTTAATTTGGTCAAAAACCTGTGTGGGAAAACTGCCTTGATTGTTTGGTTACTCTAATCCATTTCAGAACAAATACATAAATATTGAGATATGCATCACATATTGTCAAAAAACAACAACAACAACAAAAAACAGAAAAATATTGAGATATAATTGTAACTATATATTTCATATTTCAGTCCTAATATACACTAGTACACACAGATAAATGTTGTATAAATGACTGTTATTGATGCAAAGGAAAGCTTTTTCAATTCATTTGAATGATTTTATACCTTTAAGATAGCCTACATTTACACCGAGATTAGCTTCTTTTATTGATTTAAAGCACTTAAAGTTCCTACAGCATTATAATTAGTGTCCAGGCACACACATAGCCTAATAAAGAAACCTGGCTCACTATGCCCTTATTTGTATCTGTTGTGTTTAGTCCACGCAGGTTGTCTACGCAATCAGCATCTCAAATCTGCTTTGAAGACTTCTTCGTTAGCCATGACTGGGGTCGGGGACTAATTTAAGTACCACTCGAACCCAGAGAGAAGCTCTCCAGTGCTACTACGTCACATTTCTCCAAACGCGCCTGGGGAACCGTGTAAAGAGACATGTTCAGTGTTGAAGTAGATGCTAATAAATGCATTTAACAAAAGTGCACCATGTCTGGGAGTGCTCTAAAATACGGTACTGACTCAACCGAAAAACGTCCATGTGACTAATTTGCTTAATCAACCAAAAGAACAATAATTGCTACACCATGTGAAGTTCACTTGCACATAATGGGAGTTTTAATGGTTGACTAACAATCAGGACTCAGCTCATGTCATGCTGCTAGTAAAGCACTCTTTTGAAAAGCATTCGTAGTTCTAAGGTTCTCACTGATCAGACAAGCCAAGAGAAATAAACAGAGTTTAAAAATAGCAACTTGTCCACTTTTGAGCAAAAGTGGAATTAGAGCCGAATCCAGTGGGGAGTTGTTCTCTTTTTAATCCTGACCCCCCACATCTATATTTTCCATCTGTGAGAGCCCACTACATCATCAGGAGACTTCAACCTGCCAAACAGTCTGAAGAACAAGCACAGCATTTTTTCCACTTCCTGTGTTGATGATCTCATAGTACAGTACTAGAATCAAAAGTACTTGGATCTAAGAATAAAAAACCTCGGTCAAAGGCGATTCTACCCAAAGATCTTGTGTTCCTTTCTTTTCAATAGTTGCTTCTGTAGTTGTTCTATGGAGAACTCTAACTGGGTTAATTGTCATTCAACAACTGTATTCATGCTAACAAATGTGAAATGTTTTGTTTGTTTTTTTGTTTCAATGCCATCTAGATAGCAGAATGGCTTAGATAATGCAGATAAGTAATACAATTTAAAGGAGTCATGAAATGGAAAATCAAAATGTCCTTGATATTTACACATAAGAGTTTCCTTTACAATAAAACTAGTGCTGTCAAACGATTAAACACAATTAAATCGCATCCAAAATGAAAGTGTTTACATAATATGTGTGTGTACTGTGTATTTTTATTATGTATATATAAATACACATACATGCATGTATACACTACTGTGCAAAAGTCTTAGGCACGTCAGTATTTTCACCCCAAAAAATGGTTTTAAGCTGGTTATTTATAACTTTTGCTGTAGTGTGCAGTAGGAAATATCAGTTTACATTTCCAAACATTCATTTTGCCATTAATTGTAATAATCCAGTGAGATTTTTGTATGCACAAGGAGTCTGACAACAGCTGGTGCTCCACACTGAGATCTGATCTCGCCATCATTAAATCTGTTTGTGATTACATAAAAAAAACAGATAAAATTGAGACAAACTAAATCCAGAAGAACTGTGACAAGTCTCCAGGACGCTTGAAGAAACCTACCTGCAAAGCTACAGTACTGTGAGAAGTTTAGGCACTTGTGTAAAAATGCTGTAAATAGAGGATACTTTCAAAAATACTGTCATAAATAGATTTTATTTATCAATTAACTTCTATTAACCAAATCAAATCAATATTTGGTGTGACCATCCTTTGCGTTTAAAACAGCTTTTGTCTAGGTATACTTGCGCATAGTTTTTTAGGTAGCTTTGCAGGTAGGTTTCTTCAAGCGTCATGGAGACACGGCCACAGTTCTTCTGATTTTAGTTTGTCTCAGTTTCATCTGTTTCTTCATATAATCACAGACCGATTTGATGATGTGAGATCAGATCTCAGTGTGGAGCACCGGCCGTTGTCAGACTCCTTGTGCATACACAAACTGGATTATTACAATTAATGGCAAAATGAATGTTTGGAAATGTGAACGGATATTTCCTACTAATACACTACAGCAAAAGATATAAATAACTGGCGTAAACCCCTTTTTGGTGGGTGAAAATATTAACATGCCTAAGACTTTTGCACAGTACTGTATATTTAACAAATATATATTTATATATAAAATATGTATACACACACGTAAGTATTTCTTAAAAATATGTGTGTGTATTTATATATACATAATATACAAAGTACACACATGCAGTATATTATGCAAGCACACACTTTTATTTTGGATGCGATTAATCGTGATTAATAGTTTGACAGCACTAATAAAAAGATAGTGTAAGTTTTATAGTATACCTCAAAGCTAAATCATCAGTTTAAAATGTGAAATGCCAAGATTTGAAATCGCTTCTACATATCCCATTTCATGCAAATCAAGCTTTATTACAGCACTGGTCATCTCAAGCATCAAACAAGCATGTGTGACACATGTTGTGGGGGAGGGCATAGACACGGTGCAATCACAGCAGTGGGCATTTACTTGCATTTCTAAAAGAGAGAACTCCCTTCCAAATCAGTGTTTTTGACAGTGAGAAAATGAGGATGAAAACTGGTACATTTTTTTTTTTTACAAGCTTCATAAGCTAACCTCCAGAAACATAATATAAAGACCTGAAAATGCATTTCATGACCCCCTTAAGGTGGGGTAAGTGATATTTCAAAAACGCTGTAGACATTGATGATATTTGAAATCAACCCAAACAAAAACCTACCCCTCTCTTCATTGCTCCACCTCCAGAACTCACCCTCCAATCCTAACCACCCTACTCTGAGTCGGTCTCGAACCCCAGGCCGATCGCTGCTGGCAGGCGAAGCGAGTGCACTGACAATGACGCCAAACACCGCATTCTCTAGCGGTCGTCAGTGCGCAGTGGTTTACCTGCACAACCCTCACTAGCTGCCACTGTTACAAACGCAATGCGAGAGTGGATATCTGTTTATCACAGCTGACGCACAACAAAATGCTTCATGAAAAATAAAGTGCAGATGATGAACGAACGACAAGGAAGCACAAAAAATGAATGTACAGTACACAAGAGTAAATACAAACAAGATTTTGTTGTTAGTCGAAAACAGTACAGCAGCTGGTGTCGGCACAAACAGTGTTTTTGAAATATGGCTCACCCCATCTTTAATACAATTTAATGGTAGCAAATATGATTTATTTATTTTTTTCTGAAATAAATAACTGTTGAATTTAAAGGACTTTATTATTTATTTTACAATAGTTTAAAAGACTTTTACATTTTTACAAAAGATTTCTTTCAAATAAATGCTGTTCTTTTG
Source organism: Megalobrama amblycephala (assembly GCF_018812025.1). NCBI lineage: Eukaryota > Metazoa > Chordata > Actinopteri > Cypriniformes > Xenocyprididae > Megalobrama > Megalobrama amblycephala. The sequence goes on from NC_063048.1 coordinate 20,075,251, forward strand.
ATTCTACTCCTCAAAAATATTAAGCAGCAAAACTGATTCCAACATTGATAATAATAAGAAGAAATGTTTACTGAGCATATTGGAATTATTTCTGAAGGATCATGAACATTGAAGACTGGAGTAATGATGCTGACAATTCAGCTCTGCATCACAGAAATAAATTATATTTTAAAATATATATTCAGATAGAAAACACTGTTATAATATTTCACAATATTACTGATTTACTGTATTTTTAAAGGTGCCATAGAATGCTTTTTCACAAGATGTAATATAAGTCTAAGGTGTCCCCTGAATGTGTCTGAAGTTTCAGCTCAAAATACCCCATAGATTTTTTTAATTCATTTTTTTAACTGCCTATTTTGGGGCATCATTAAATATGCGCCGATTCTGTGCGTGTCCCCTTTAAATGCTCGCGCTCCCCGCCCCCAAGCTCGCGACTCTATAATACATTGCATAAACAAAGTTCACACAGCTAATATAACCCTGAAAATGGATCTTTACTAAGTGTTCGTCATGCAGCATAAGTATAGTATTTATTTGGATGTTTACATTGATTCTGAATGAGTTTGAGGCTATGCTCCGTGGCTAACGGCTAATGCTACACTGTTGGAGAGATTTATAAAGAATGAAGTTGTGTTTATGAATTATACAGACTGCAAGTGTTTAAAAATGAAAATAGCGACGGCTCTTGTCTCCGTGAATACAGTAAGAAACGATGGTAACTTTAACCACATTTAACAGTACATTAGCAACATGCTAACGAAACATTTAGAAAGACAATTTACAAAAATATCACTAAAAATATCATGTTATCATGGATCATGTCAGTTATTATTGCTCCATCTGCCAATTTTCGCTATTGTCCTTGCTTGCTTACCTAGTCTGTTGATTCAGCTGTGCAGAGATCCAGACGTTAATACTGGCTGCCCTTGTCTAATGCCTTGAACATGAGCTGGCATATGCAAATATTGGGGGCGTACACCCCGACTGTTACGTAACAGTCGGTGTTATGTTGAGATTTGCCTGTTCTTCGGAGGTCTTTTAAACAAATGAGATTTATATAAGAAGGAGGAAACAATGGTGTTTGAGACTCACTGTATGTCATTTCCATGTACTGAACTCTTGTTATTCAACTATGCCAAGGTAAATTCAATTTTCAATTCTATGGCACCTTTAATTAAATAAATGCTGCCTTGGTAAGTATAAGACCCTTCTATCAAAAACATTGGGGAGTAGTAGTAAGATTTTTAAAATTTTATTTTGTATTGTTTGAATTGTATTCAACAGTTAAAATTCTACATACATATATAAATATATATTGATCTCACTATTAATAAAATCTATTATTTGACTGATTTAATCACAGAAATATAAAAAAATTCTTATTTCTACAATAGTAATAGATAATAGTTTTTTTTGAGAAAGCTGTGAACTTGTTCTCAAGGTCAGTCACTCATTCTCTGAGAAACCTGACCCACTGGTATTGCAGTGAAATCGTGGGAAAACCAATGGAAATTTTAGCACTCCCTTTCCTTTTTGCCATTTTTTTCTAGTGTGTGTGGGGGGCGTGTGAATTTCCCAAAAGAGTCGTGACTTGTGGGTCCCCCGAGTAAAGCACAGAGGTGTTTACATGATAGATGCATCTTGATATTCCATATCGGCTATCCCATCCTTCCTCTCTCTCACTTTCTCTAGTACACACCAGAGAATCATTAACATTCATACTCACGCAGCAATTCACAGAAGGAAAAGACAGTCTGATGAATCACACCTTCAAACCACCAAAAATAACACTGTCAAGAGTAACATATCTTAACACTCACGCACTACAAATCTTCACCTACCGCCAGAAAGTAACAACAAGAAAGCGGTATCACAAATTATAAGTATGGAGCTGGTTTCAGCATCAGTGGAGAATGGAAAAGTGTTTTCTTTGCAACAGAATTTGATATATCATGTATTAATAAGCCTTTTTGTATGGTAAACAAACATTGGCTAACCTGAGCAACAAATTAACATAAACACTGAATACTTTAGTTCCACATTCAATTTCCAAGATTAGCCAAATATCAACAAAACAAACAAAATAGGGGAAAACAAACACTCAATTCACAAAGTAAAAAATATCTCACCAATTTCCCCATGCATCTCTGCTGTCCAACTCCATCCAGGCACTTGTGGTGGATGCCCATCTTGCAGGCTTTGCACCGGAGGCCCAGCTTAGCATTGGTGCCTAGCAGTTGAGGTCATATTCAGTTAATATCATGTTTAAAAGTCTTCCGAGAGCAAACTTTAAAAAAGATCAATAAATACTTAATAAATACTAAAAAAAAAAAAAAAAAGATCAATAAACACAAGTCAGAGTAAGAAATTCCCACATGTGCAGTTCTGCTGTTAAATTCTATAATCAAGACCAACATTTTGTTCATTTTCATCCTCTATTAATGCTTAATTAGCTATTTTATATGCAACAGGGGCAATTCTGCAAGTGTTCAGGTTGATGGTCATCATTCTGGACTACATTTCTTTTGCCTAAACAAAAAAAGATCCCTTATAAGCAGATCATCAAATTATGGCTTCACAGTCCCAGAAACACTTGCAGAATCCAAACTTATTAGTAGTACTGGAAAATGCAGGTGTTAATGCTAAGCTGAACAGAAACAGCAGAAGACAAACAATAGCCAAGCGTAAAGTTTGAAAACGCATCTAAAAAAAACAGCACTCTTATGATCTAACAGAAATCCTTAAGCAGGAGCTCTTCTCTTTGCTCAATTTCAGCATTTGATGTCACCACATCTGGTGCACAGGACATGTATTCAGAGACATGGTTTTTTTTTATTTATATGGTTTATGAAAGGACTTGGAGGAAGGAAGAACAGAACTAGCTATGAATATGATTTTCCTGCTATCAACATTTGCGTTCATTTGAAAGCAGGGAATGCAAATCTACTCCTCAAAAGTCATTACGTGCAAGCAGTGAAACTCTGAAGCTGCATACAAAATGTAAACAAAATGATAAATAAATTCACCAAGGGACAGCATGTTACAACATCCATTCTCTGCTTCTTCCAGTAACAACACTCTTGTGCCTTAAAATAATAATAAAATCTTTAATAAAAAAAATTATGACTCCAACTCCTCTTATCAGGGTGTTACATTTTTAAATGTTAACATTAAAATTACACTTATTTCTTATTACTAGTGCTGAATGTTTCATTAACCATAAACTCAGCTCTTTCCCATCTCAAATTATGCATCACTTTAATGCATGCTTCTTTGGATGATCTTTAGGTAATGAAGAATTTATCAGGCGTAATTGCTTTCAGAAATTAAAAAAACTGCCTCGTGCAGGATAAACATAATCAGATTTTATTACGGTGAAACAATAAATACTAATTACTGAAAATACAGTGTGTTAAAGTCATCTTTCCAGCTGCTTCCCAAGAGCAAGCAGCACTTTATTGAGAATAAAATCACATATTGGTAAAAATCTGTCTCTTCCAGTGGTACACTGTATCTCAGCACACACAAGAGATGTTTTTTCATTATACACTATGTAACTTTTGCCAGTCTAGCGGTTAATAAACAAAACTGCATGTGTCTTCAAGAAAGAACATTGTAGCTGGAGCTACTTCTCTCTGTTTATGCATATGATGATTCACACAGGTACTGAGATACTCTGCAGAATTTGTCGTCCTGCCAGGTTTAAAATAGTCTGAATAGAAACACTTTTAATAGGCATACAATTGTGATTCAAAATAAGACATAAACACAGTTTTCTCATTTCAATTTTGTAAATTTTGAACAAAAAAGTTACATAGTGTACATTTAAAGAAAAAAATAAACCATTATTTACAGTATATAACAACAGCATGCATAGCAAAGCTCTGGAAAATGACAGCTCACACAGAATAACTTCAAAATAACTATATTCTTTTGGCAGTAACAAGAAATAACAGACAAAAACAATCCTCTCAATCCCCTGGAGTAAAGGGTTTGATATTGACCGCTCTTGGGAAAAATTCTATCAAGCATCGGTCTGCAAAGCATATGAGGAGCTACTTCATCATATGCATTTCCTGAGAGTGCTGAACAAGTCATTATGAGCGCAGAAGCAGGACAGGGTGGGCTGGGGGGAGGGGGGATGATCTATTTTGATTTGGTTTCTAAAGACTTCAATTCATCATCAAACAGAACAGACTTACCGAACACCTTGCCTGCTCCCCCTTGGCAAGCTAAAAAAAAATTAAAGGAGAGAATCCCTCTTGCATTACAATTATTCCATGTATCATAAAAATAAAATTATGGTAATATAAGTCACCATGACATTATTTAGAGCTAATTCCTGAACTCTCTGCTCTCTGCTTAGCTCTCTGAACGCCAATTCACCCAAAAATGAGAATTCATCATTTGCTCACCCTCATGTTGTTCCAAACCTGTATGAATTTCTGAGGAGAAATTTTGAAAAATATCCGTACAATGAAAGTCAATGGGGTCCAAATGAACATTTGACCACAGTGACTTTTATTATATGGACAAAAAACAAAAACACATTTTTCAAAATATCTACTTTTGTGTTTGGCAGATGAAAGAAAAAAAAAAACGAGTAAATGATAAAAAATATAATTTTTGGGTGAACTATTCATTTAACTATACAAGATCAAAGAGTTGAAAAGATTAAAAGAATATATATTCTTGTTTTGAGTGGCTTTAAGATTTAAAATGATCAATGAAATATGAATGTGAAATGATTAATAGGGTGAAAACATCAGGTCCCGCTGTTGTGAGAATGACTTCTGTCACAGGGCTCATTTGCCCCGGTCTGCTACAACTGGCTGCTTCCAGCTATCCATCGATTAATCAAACATCACATGCTCGGTCCAGACTCTCTCATGCATCCCTGTGCTGATTACTTCAGCCTCAGAAAAAAAAAAAATCTTTAATGCGTCTTTAATGCGTTTAATGGATGGGTATTATGTGCTGAGTATTTTTTGCTGGGGTCGAGAGGTGATACTGGGCAGACCAATTCTAATGAAATTCTTCCTATAATGAAAATGGCCTACAGCCACTTGTGTCAACTGAGATCTAGTCCAGGCCAGCCTTCAATAAAATGCCTGTAAGAGATATTAGAATATTTTTTTCAAAGTCATGAAATGTTTGGTCTATATTTTAGGACTTGTATGCCCCAAAGGAACAGAGGAAAATGATTTCATCATTCAAAAATGCTTGCAAAAGCTGCATGAAGTGTTATGTGGACTTAATTTCAATGTTGTTAATGTCATCAGTTGCCCAATGGGATGGGAATCCACCCACACAGACAGCCAACCATATTCGCAATGCTAAGCCTCCTTTTATACTTTGATATACAGCATGGTTTCTGTGTCTTCAGAAATAGATGCCTCTGCTCCATCCAAACAGGAGAGAACATCAGCATGAAAAACGTGTTGCTCTCTGATCCAGAAACTGCTTTGTAAATTGCTGAATGACATTTTGCAATAGACTCAATACCTAGAATTATTAACACAGAACATGCTTGATAAAAACGTGTTCTGAAAAAAATGCACGATAAGTTCATGGTCAGTAAATATCTTTACGAGTGCACAGAGGACCATTAAAACATTTCTTATCCTTTAGTTTTTAACCACACAGCTGAGTGGGTGTTTAGTGGGTGTTTCTTCAATTTTGGCCTTTTAGAAAAGACACGCGTTGAACACTACATAATATGTCTACTAACAATGTCCAAAAGTGACAATATATGCAACCAGTAGAATTGTCATTTTTGTAAAATACTTTTTTGCATCATTGACCTAGATTACAGCTTAAATGGAAATAATGCCCAATGAAACTAAACTACAAAAATACCCTAATTAAAAAGGGGCAAAGTTGTAGGTTGTGGTGTGATTTAAAAAAAAAAAAAAAGTTTATATAAATAATTTTCACATTAAAATGGCTTATGTTTATTTCACTGTTAAACAAAATAATTAATATTTTATAATGGATTTTCATAGTTTAAGATTTAAATTCTGGGTCTGAGAACAAAAACAAGTAAAAAAATATAGTAAGACAACACAATAAACATTAAAATCTACACATGAATAAAAAATGATGATGATGGCATGGTAAAAAACTAAAATGTTATAAAAGTGGCCCAAGTTAAATACATGCAGACAGACACACACACACACACACACACACACACACACACACACACACACGTATATGTGGTTTACGGGGACTCTCCATAGACGTAATGATTTTTATACTGTACAAAATGTATATTCTGTCCCCCTACACTAAATCTACCCCTAAACCTACGCCATCAAAGAAAACAGTGGTTTTTTGAAATTCAGGTTAAGTATGTTTTTTTTAAACCATTTGGTTTATGAGGACACAGGAAGTATAATACCCATGTCAATATACGCTTTTGTGTCCTCATAAACCATTTATACGAGAACGCACACACACACACACACATAAATAAATAAATACTTTTTAATCAAGGTGTACTATAAGGAGTTTAAAAGGAAAAAAATCTGAAACTAAACAGCTTAGCAGCAGGTCAGATCTCTGTATCTCCAGCTCAAATACCCCATTCATCATGCCTTTGGCTAACACAAACGAACATGGAAAACTAAGGAACGTGATGCTGAAACCCAGTTAATTCCGGTGTCCTGATATCTGATCCAAATGCTGAGATTTGGGTCAGCAACACGTGGGCTCATATTTTAATAACCTGTAGAGATTTGGGTCAAACACAAGTGAACAGGTATCTGGTCTACCTGTGGAGATTCAGGTCACACACAGGTGTCCTGATATCTGATCCTTATGTGGGGATTTCACGGTTCGTTATTTAGTAATGACCCATTAGTCACAGCAGGAAATTGAGACTCGACACACAAGCAGAAGAACTTTACCCTCCACTTGTTATTTTTTAGGCTGGTGAGATTTCATAAAATTCGCCTTCCAGCATTCTGATTACTGCATTCCGGCAGTAATCAGAATGCTGTGGGATAATGAACCGACAGATCATTCCTCATCTAGTGCTCTGCAAGCTCAGGTTTCTCTACATTTACTACAATGATTTGAAATGCATCATTTCGCCTCTTGATGTCCTTTTCATGAGGATGAGCCAGGACCAGATTTGGAGCCCTGCCCTCATTAGTGTGCTCTTCTGAGGGAGTGTTAGTGAGGTAAAGAGGTGATGAGGCCTGACAGATCCATATGCCAGCCACAACCAGACAAGACACACTCGCACTCTCTCTTTCTCTTTCTCCCTCTCTCTCACACACACTGCGAATTTGCATACAAAAACACATATTGAATATACATTGAATATATAAATATATTCAAAAAATATTATGTGTGTGTGTTCTGTTCACCCTTGTGCATTGAAATAAATAAATATCTCTTTTTAAACAGGTGGACATCTGTCCGCCTCACCACACTCACATAAACAAATTGAAAGCTGAGCCACAACCCCTTGTTGCCTTCTATTAGGATAAACCCACAAATACCCTAGTGCAGGCTTAGCTCAGCACATATGCCTTTAAACACCACACACAAGTAGAGATCTTTATCTTGAAACAATCAACTCTCTATTTACGTACATGATATAGACAAGCAAACCCAGTTTGGACAGATGCATAAAAACGGGGTATGAAACTCTGAATTGGCTGTAGAAAACCTCAATGATATTTAATTCTTAGACACAAAAAAGTTAAAACACATTTACCACATTGGCTTAATTAGGGAAGAGTTGAGAGACTTAAAGACCTCATATGAAGCCACTTCTCCGTCCTATTTTGATGGACTTCTATTGAAAGACATTTAGGTGGGGCTCATCCTTTTTGTTTAAATAGCCACAGCCCTGCAGAAACATGTTTTGCGATAATATAATACGTAATATAGGTTTTGGGTCAGTAAGATTTTTTTCCCCAGTTAGTATCAAAGACTATAGCTATAGAAAGACAGATATTAGTTATGAATGGGAGAAACTGCAACACGCAATATGGCAGAATACGTCCTGCCTTCCAAGTAAAAGAGTCAATCGCTGATTGATAAAGTCATTATTGTATCATTGCAGCTACAGTTAGAAGCTCCGGTTCCCATAGAAACCTGAGATTCGCGCTTAGGACTGCACATGTGCATTGGCTAGTCTAGCTTGAAAAGTACGATTTTTGACAGTTCATGTCAGATTTTGTTGCTGATTTGAAATATGTTATTTAATTATGAGTTCGCAAAACAGTTTTTGAGATTTCACAATTTCCCCCATTCAAACAGACAGGACTTGGATGCCTGAAATAGCTGCCCGGAGGCGTTGCAAATATGGCTGCCAAGTGAACAGACTTTCCTTGAAAAGGACTTTGTTAGTATTTTAATTCAGCAAGGTTGATCATTGATCATGTGACACTGAAGACTGGAGTAATGATGCTGAAAATTCTCCTTTGCCATCACAGTAATAAATTACATTTTAATATATATTATTATAGAAAACAGTCATTGTAAATTGTAAATATTTCACAATATTACTGTTTTTACTGAACTTTCTTTTAAAGGTGACATCGAAGGTTTTTTTTTACAAGATGTAATATAAGTCTAAGGTGTCCCCTGAATGTGTCTGTGAAGTTTCAGCTCAAAATACCCCATAATTAGGCATAATTAGAAATGCGGCGATTCATGCCACGGCCCCTTTAAATCGCGCACTCTCCGCCCCCTCCCGAGCTCTTGACTCTATCACTGCATAAACAAAGTTCACACAGCTAATATAACCCTCAAAATGGATCTTTACAAAGTGTTCGTCATGCAGCATGTCTAATCGCGTAAGTACAGTATTTATTTGGATGTTTACATTTGATTCTGAATTAGTTTGATAGTGCTCCGTGGCTAACGGCTAATGCTACACTGTTGGAGAGATTTATAAAGAATGACGTTGTGTTTATGAATTATGCAGACTGCAAGTGTTTAATAATGAAAATAATGACAGTCTTGTCTCCGTGAATACAGTAAGAAATGATGGTAACTTTAACCACATTTAACAGTACATTAGCAACATGCTAACGAAACATTTAGAAAAACAATTTACAAATTGCTCCATCTGCCATTTTTCGCTGTTGTCCTTGCTTGCTTACCTAGTCTGATGATTCAGCTGTACACATCCAGATGTCCTGGCCTTGTCTAATGCTTGAACATGAGCTGGCATATGCAAATTTTGGGGGCGTACATATTAATGATCCCGACTGTTACATAACAGTCGGTGTTATGTTGAGATTCGCCTGTTCTTCGGAGGTCTTTTAAACAAATGAGATTTATATAAGAAGGAGGAAACAATGGAGTTTGAGACTCACTGTATGTCATTTCCATGTACTGAACTCTTGTTATTTAACTATGCCGAGGTAAATTCAATTTTCAATTCGATGGCACCTTTAATAAATGCAGCCTTGGTTAGCATAAAAAAAAATCTTGCCAACCCCAAACCTTTAAACGGTGCTTCAAGTTTTGTAGCTTTCAGGAGTGCACTTACATATAACCTAAAAACTAATAGACATTGACTAACAGCCACAATAATTCAATTTTTATCTCATGGAGTCTTTAACTCATTACGTCGTGCCACTCAATCATTGTTCGGTGTTCTCTAAATGGTCAAATCATTGTGTGCTGGCGTCATCCAAAGTAACAAAACATTAGTGTCTGGTGGCCAGACAACAGATGGGTAATACAATATTCTGGATTATGCGTTCAGTCATCTAATCTATAATCATTATGTTAGGGATCAAAATATGCTCCTCTTTCTAAACAAACACAGCTTTGTTTAAGTGTTTCCTGTTTAATGAGACTCCTGAGTCTGTCATCGGAATAAAAAAGATAAAACATGTCCTCTTACCTACAATCATGTGGTTGCAGATGTCACAGAAGTGGGGCTTCTTGAAGATGTGCTCTAGAAAGGTGTGTGCGTTGGGGTCCATCTGGCGGGGGGCACGGGATGGAGAACAGATTGTGATGGGCAGGTTGCCCGGGATGACGGTCGGCAGCGGAGGGGGTGGTGGAGGAAGGGACATCGCTGGGGAGGTCGAGATGGACACGCCGATGGTACTCAGATGACCTGTGCTGCTGCTGACATCCGAGAGCAGTTCGGTTTGAAACTTCACATCCTCGATCGGCCGTTGGAAAAAATTATCAGCGCTTTTGCTGCGAAGACTCTTAGTCTTGAAAGACAGTGAACGTTTTAGCCTCTGCAGCTGAAATAAACACAAAACGGAGTAAAAAAAAGCATCTGATTTAGACAAATGTTCAACTCCATATGGCATAAACAGCCCCCAAAACATTAAACTCTGTGAGTGGGTGATTTTTGATGCTTGGCAGGTGTCAAATGAGGGCATTCTCACTGAAACAACCTCCAGATGATTATATGATCTCTCCAGCCATCATATGTTAACCCAACTCGACAAGGCTAAAATTACAGATTATGTATGTTCATGTAACTCACAGAGCATCAAAAGGCTTAGTGAAAGAGAAAAGAAAAAAGGCAAAGCAGAGAAAGATGGGCTGTCATGTCTCTTGGTACGTAACCTCTTTAAGGGGTGCACATTACCCATGATATCAGTCATACACTGACAGCCCTCTAAATTGGCTGACAACACCCACCAGGATCATCTTTGCCTACTAAAAATGTCCTCTAGGCCACACCAACCTGCACTACTTCCTAAGAAATGTGCACAGGAATGCAATTCAAATCTGAATAAAAATGAAAAGTGCCAGCAGTAAAGGTTAGACAAGGGTAGTCATCAGCTGTCCTTCCTGTAGCACTGTCTAAGGCACCTTACATTTACAGACACTGGCCACATCTGCAGTCCTTGTGCCTCCTGAAGCAGAACTATGGCATGTTCATGCAGGTGATCAGATACCCTAAGCATCATTCTTCTGATATTTTTCAGAATCAGTAGAAAGGTCTCTTTAGCATCCAAAGTTATTGGAACTCTGGCTTTAATTGTCTACTGCCTGTTAACTGTTAGTTTCTTAAGGACTATTCCACAGGTGCATGTGCAATAATTGTTAATGGTTCATTGAACAAGCATGAAAAACATGCTTGTTCAATGAACCATTAAGGGTAAAGGAAAGGATAAACCCTTTCCAATGAAGACTTGAAATGTATTTGGATTTTACATAATTATCTTTAAAATATTGTATATCCTGAAAAAGGGACACTTCTTAGAGTTATTACTTATATATATATATATATATATATATATATATATATATATATATATATATATATATATATATATATATATATATATATATATATATATACACACACAAATATTTTACACACTCACACAAAAACACTCTACTTTTTATTTACAGATTATTCTGCACATAATTTACAGCTCCAAGATAGCTATACATTCATAAACACACTTTTGCTGGAAAACAATGACATATAACGCAAATAAACTCCATACTTCACTGATTAATGTACAAATTTAAAACTTTCACACAGTCTGACTGAAACAGCATTTATGGAGAGGAGGGAAATGACACAAGTAAATCTAAATAATAAAGCAGTTTCTGAATAACTACATAAATAAATAAAAGCCACTACTGTCTTTCAGAACTTATCTCTACTGAAGACAATAAGTAAATATGTAAAATTCCCAACTGCATTGAGCTCTAAAAGCACAGTGACCCGTCCAACATTTCCGGGCTGAATGTAGAACTCAGGGCCACAGAAAAACAGCTGGCTATCCATTCATAAACACACTGTAAAACAATGATATATAAAGCAAATTATTCTATGATTGGTTTATAATTTTTGGTTTTTAAATTCTAACTGATGCTCTTAAATCAATTTCGCAATTCCATCATAAAACTTTATTTTGCAAGGCATAAACACATTTACAGTACAAGATTAAACGGAACTGGTGATTGTTCTATCTGCTAGCTAAAAAAAAACAAAACAATGCCCTTGGCCATCCTTATTGCTGAGCCCTATGCATGTATGTTTTTTTTTATATGTACACGTGTGTGTGAGAGAGAGACATGGACCATTTGGACAATACTTTCACATTATGTTTCCACCAATCAGAATAGAGAATCAGTGCAGCGTGTTTAGTGAGCTGCATGTCTGTGTATGATGATGATGATGACCTATTGATCTCTGACGCCCAACAGAGAGTGATTGATCGATTAGTCCCTCCCTCGCTGCTTCTGTCCATCAGTGCTCATAGCTCACTGTCAAATTACAAGCCCCTTACAAGCAGCTTTCCGCCTGAAAACCCTGTAAATTACATTAAATCAGTTATAAAAGTGCACATGCTGTTGGTAAAAAAAAATTGGTTTTAAGTACTTCCTGACATTTACAAGGCACTTGCTTTTGTGGCAGAACTAACAGTAAACAACAGGCTATCAAGAAAAGCATTGCCTTAGTTCAAGTTACACTTTGCCTGGCAGTTCCAATAAAATTAATGAAACATAATAAAAATAAAAATAAAAAATCAATGATGCCTGAGACTACTGCTGACAAATGAACATGTCTGGGTCTTTATTTTAGGTTCCTCACAAATTAAAAATGAAGTAATTTAACTGTCAAAAGATGTCCCCCAGTCTTTTGCGCTGATCAAAATGGTTAATGAGAGAAATATGACCTGAAATATGATCATTATAAAAGTCCAGTTTTGAATTAAAAAAGCAATGGAAGTGACTTTTTCAAAAATAATGGCCAGTTCTTCAGGAAAATCATGAAACTTCTAGGCCTACATCTATTAGGAATCAATTCTGCTGCTGTCAGCACCAAATGTGTGTCCTGCTCTACCCTGAAGGACGACTAAGAAAGATGGAGCTGATTAGGATGAAAGTCAGGTATTTTCAAACAAGATTACTGTGTTTAGCGAAGGAGGGACACACTTTATTAGACCTGCTTTCCTTGTAATACATTTTTATTTTATCAAACATAAATTAACAGAAAGCAATCAGAAACACATATTTTAATTCATTTTGTTTTAGTCATAAAAGGTGTTCCTGGATCAGTTCAAGGTGCCATGTGCTCATGAATATGTTAATAGGGACAGAAATAACCAGATCTCGGTTCAGTAATTAAGCTGAGATGCTTGATGATAGATTAGCAAATAAAAGCCCTCATACTGATGAAATTCTCTGATTATTATGTCCAAGTTCCTCTCTAAAAGTCATTATTACTCTATAACCAAGTTCAAACAAGGAACTGCAGGATGGTCTTACTTCTTACTAAGAGCCTTTTGTTTCTTGGAAATCTGTGAAATGCAACCAGCACTGGAGATTAAGTTATGAATACATTTTTTCATTTTGCATTAAAGTCTCCCATTAACAACTAATGAGTCATATTCCTTTTAAGCAGACTATTACATTCTTAATTTGGCATATTCTCGAGTGTATTCTGCAATAATGTCAAAAAAAGAAAAAAACTGATATGAAAACTAGCCTTTGGTCATAAATCAAATATAATGTGGTAATAGATTATTTCTATTTCAAAAAGAATGTTCTTTTAAAACACTTCCACAGGACTTCAGTGTAAAGCATAAAATTGTAGGTGTTCTCACTGCTCAAAGTAACAGCACTTAATTACACACAAATCCCTCAAGACTCTTCTTATGAGTGAAAAAAACATTTAACTCCATAATTCAGTGATTAATATACAAATTTAAAATTTTCACACTCAGACACACACAGACTGAAACAGCATTTATGGAGAGGAGGGAAATGACACAAAGTAAATCTAAATAATAAATCAGTTTCTGAATAGCTACATAAATAAATAAAAGCACTACTATCTTTCAGAACTTCTCTCTACTGAAGACAATGATAAATATGTAAAATTCCCAACTGGCACCAAGCTCCAAAAGCACAGTGACCCGTCCAACATTTCCGGGCTGAATGTAGAACTCAGGGCCACAGATGACCCAGAAAAACAGATGAGCTCGAGCTCAAACTCAGGGCCAATGTGACGAAATGCCACCAACTACAACCTCATCTTAAATCATACAACAAATAGACATTAAGATAGAATCACAAATACCCCTTGCAAAGCTAACTTTAACTTAGCTTGCAGGAGCCCTACTGCCTACAAACAATATCATAATGGATGTTGCCAGTGTACAGGGTTGTTTAATAATTAGAATAATTTTGGAGATATGCACAGAGTTATTGGTAAACATAAAGCAACAGATGCTTATGAATCAAATATTTCATTCTTCTTTCACAGGATTGGTGAACACCTGACCAAAAATTGAACAGTATGGGAGACCGAACACATGGTGAGCTCTAACACCATTAGTTAACTAATTACAAATTAATAATATATAAAAACATATCATTTCAGGGGTGAAAATGAAGAAAATTACTCTGTGTGAAATATAAAGGACTGGTATCATCATATGTAAGCTTTGCTTACCATTTTGTTTTGAATTAAAATGTAACTTCTATTTGTTTACCATTTTGAATCAAAATGTTTAAAATAAAACGATGGTGAGCGAGGTGATGGGGGTGGCATAATAATTATTTGAACAATTAAATTTGATTATCCTACCAAATAAATGCGTGCACAAAATTTAAAACGCCCATTCGAGTAAACACGCGCCACGGTAGTGTTACAAGACTAGGCACTCTTTGTATTTGACACTTATTTACACAATTAACACGAGGTTAAGTGGTAGATAACTACTTTAATTTGCAACAGAGTGAATTCATATTATAAAGCATACTTAGTTTGACACACAAAACGCCAAAAACGTGTCACAACACTCGCGGTCTCTGTAACAGTAAAAGTGTGAAAGGACGCGTAAACTGCGCACTACACATAAATCTCTGTCGGTCTGCTGTGACTGATGTTTTCATGAGATGTGGGTTTCAAACCTTTGACTCCTGCTGGCTGATGTATGATGGGGACTGGGGCTCACGGTGTTCCCGTTCGTTCTCCTTGCCCATCGTGTCCTCCTGAATCATGTTCGCTGGCGGAATCATGTTGATAACAGTTAAACAGCACCAGTCTGTCGGATACGTCTGGATACCCACGCGCTTTACATGATGAGTTGAGCTGGAAGTTCTGAACTGCCGAATGCGTTGATGATAAATTGTCTGAACGTACAATATCGTACTCGTTTATCGACTTTCCATCAGTTTGTACAATGCATAGTAGAGACGCAGTCCGCTCGAGATGAACTCACTTCATTAGAGTCAGTATCGTCCAGCAGACTGACTGATCTGGCTGTCAGGCTGTGGATCAGCCAATCAGAACCCGCCAAGGGAGGAGTTCAGCTATGATTAATTCCCATCCTTATTTTAAAAGGGATTTTTTCCCTGAGTAGACTGGCTGTTGTCACTTCTATTTTTATCTTCACATTCATCTATAAATTGTAAGTCTAAAAGATAACCGAGTTAACGGTTAGTGTTACTGTTTATTTCTATTTCTGGAATGAATTAGGTTATCTGTGCAATTAACAGGTTGCATGGGGAGGATCTGCCTCCGCAATTAACGCTTAAAGGGTTAGTTCATCCAAAAATGAAAATTCTGTCATTTATTACTTACCCTCATGCCGTTCCACACCCGTAAGACCTTCGTTCATCTTCAGAACACAAATATTAACATATTTTAGTTGAAATCCGATGGCTCCGTGAGGCCTCCATAGGGAGCAATGGACACTTCCTCTCTCAAGATCCATAAAGGTACTAAAAACATATTTAAATCGGTTCATGTGAGTACAGTGGTTCAATATTAATATTATAAAGCGACGAGAATATTTTTGGTGCGCCAAAAAAACTAAATAACGACTTATTTAGTGATGGCCGATTTCAAAACAATGCTTCAGGAAGCATCGGAGCACAGATGAATCAGTGTGTCGAATCTTCTGTTTGTTCGGAGCGCCAAAGTCACGTGATTTCAGCCGTTGGCAGTTTGACACGCGATTTGAATCATGATTCGATACACTGATTCATTTTTGCTCCGATGCTTCCTGAAGCAGTGTTTTGAAATCGGCCATCACTAAATAAGTCGTTATTTAGTTTTTTTTTGGCGCTCCAAAAGTATTCTCGTCGCTTTATAATATTAATATTGAACCACTGTACTCACATGAACCGATTTAAATATGTTTTTAGTACCTTTATGGATCTTGAGAGAGGAAGTGTCATTGCTCTCTATGGTGGCCTCAAGGAGCTATCGGATAGCTAAAATATCTTAATTTGTGTTCGAAGATCAACGAAGGTCTTACGGGTGTGGAACGACATGAGGGTAAGTAATAAATTACATAATTTTCATTTTTGGGTGAATTAACCCTTTAAACATTGAAGGAATTAAAAACAAAGGATGTAGTCTATTTAGGCCTATATGCAAATAGGCATTTTGAACAACATTTCACAAAACCCCCCCACAAAAGTTACATTACAAGCGAGTTAATGTTCAGTAAAGGATTTTTACAATTAAATCTTAATCATTAGTTATCATTCTTGGTGTGAACAGGCTTGCTATTACAACGATAAAATAAAAATATTCATTAACAAAATGTCATTTTTATCATTTTTCAACACATGTAGATACTTTAAGTTTTGTTTAAAAAGTATGTTTGGCTGCCAAAAGCCACTGATTGTAACTGTTAAACAAAATGTTTAAATAAAGACAGAAAACAAATGAACTGAAAATTATTATAATGTATGTAAAAGGGTCAATATATTTTTACATCAACATATGTGTCACCTTTACACTGCAAATGCAGCACAAAAGCCGAATCTGCAAATTAATGTTTTAGAAATGACACTGAATATTAAAACATGGATTTAATGGAAAATAAATAAAAATATGATACTACAAAATATATAGGCCTATGTTTTTACTGTAGGCTATGTAAAAGGGTCACAGGGCCTGCTCAGAGCAGCCTTACCTGCAGCTGACACCGTTTGGAGCTTTTGTATATTGTATATATCTTTTAAAACACATCACATTCTGTTTTGTCAAGGTTGGTCTGATTAATTCCCATCATTATTTAATTAGTCTCACCGTATGTGTGAGATTCTTCAGCATTAATATGAGCTGTTGGAGCCAGGGCTCACTAATATTCTGCCTTTTTCATCCATTATAGAAATCTCCAATGTCAAATCCAGTTAATCCCATCATTTATTTTTAGAGATTTAGCCAAAAATAAGCAAGAATGACCAATATAATCTATTACAGTGGCATGCGATGTAAAAAAAAAAAAAAAAAATCCATCAGTTGTGATGGCAACAGATGGCATCTCATTTATATGAGAGGAAGAATAAGAGAGAAGTGCAGGAAAGCGAGGAAGGGCTGTAATTTTCACCCCCAGCTGCAGAAGAGGACTGAAGGCCACGGGGAAGGAAAACAGGGTCTTAATTATAGAGGACAGAAGGGTTTTACTCTATTAGTTCAAGCTCTCGCACAATGACGCCAGTATTTACCAGTATCACCATCTCCTGGAGATTTAAACTTTAATCGGTCTTAATCTGACTGCTGTTGAATCTGAAATATCTGAATAGGCTATATATGCCAGATACATTTGTACAAGCTGATTTGTGATTCTCTAAAATAAATTAATAAATAAATACTAGGGCTTCAACTAGGGCCTCAGACCTCCTTTTACTGACCATAATGTGGTGAATATTTGTATTTCACTATTTTTATGTGAGATAATTAGTTAAGAGTCCTTCATAGGTTAAGCCAATCATAGCAAGGTCAGATCAATTCAAGAATAATGAGAATTAACGTAGGAGGATATCTAGTACTTCAGGGTATCATGATGTACTTTTCAGCTAACGAACACGCTTTAGTTTCTCCCCAGTCTAAAATAAGGCTTTATCTTTACAATATGATTTTTGAAATCACTGCTCAAACATTTTCCCCATGTGCTGAGTCTATACCAACAAAATGATCAGAGACTGATTTGGCATTGCTTTGAAAATAAAATGGCTTAGATTCAATCAGACATCAAGCAGATTTCAGCTTTGTGATCCATGCACTTCCTTCTGAGCAGTTACTTAAAATAGTGCTGATCCATCTCTAAATATAACTATGGCTCATGTTATATATGGATTCAACAATATCTTTTCTTGTCATCTGTTTTACCTCTGATCCCTGCTAAGTTTAGCATCTGTGAATAATGGACTGAGGTAATTGCGTTTGCTGCTTGTTTGTCAGATGATTCAACATAAACACAGAGAGAGAGAGAGAGAGAGAGAGAGAGAGATCCACGACACTGAATATTTAATGGAATCCCACATAAGGTGCGACAGCGGCATCATAAAACAGGAGAGGATCAATATCTGAACAGTCTAATGAGTACAGTATCTTCAACTTCTGATGCGTTATCCTATAATGATCTGATCACACTCTTGAATACTGGATGTTCCTTATATCAGTTTAATGTGACATACAAAATTATGGTCATTTACTTGTATTTTATGCCAGTTCAGTGCACAGCCTCATTGAACTGTCACTCTCTATGTACTGTTGAAACAAAAACAGAGGGAAATCTTAAACTCTCGGCGTAAGAGTGAGATGAAACTGCTTTCGGGGTTTTCCATCTGTTCTGTTCAAAGCTCCACATGAATCATGGAGTCACTAACATAAAAGCTGCAAGATTTGTTAAAATGCCCTCAAGGATAAACACACACATATACATAGATACACACACACACACACACACACACACACACACACACACACACCTCTGGCAGTAATGACATTTTACTCTAATCGTTTTCACCAGGGCAGAGAGATGAAACAGGTCGCTATGCTCCTGCCTCCTGCTCTAAACACTTCTGGATGAAACTACATCAAAGCGGAGAACAGAAAACAAGAATATTTTAAGGTAAACATAAATATTAAATTCCACACGCATATCCAGATGCCAACAGAGCACAAAATGCAAATTCTGTGTGCAACAGTTTGATGCAAGTTTTCTTCAAGAAAAAAGATCTTGTTTGTTTAACTCTTCCAGAAATATGTAAGTCTATTTATATAGGCTATATAAAAAGTAACAGCACCAATCTGATAAAACATTCAAACAGTAGATTAAAAACTAAAGAAAGCACAAAGTCTAAAGGTACAGCCAGAAAAAGAGCAACACTGCAAAAACAGCAACTGCTCATATTCCACAACACAATCCAGCAACGGCCTCAATGCACAATGCAATTCCAACAAACAATAAATAACACAACAAAACACCTCCGACACACTGTTAAAGAAGCTAAACACACAATACAACAACCTCAACACACCATATCCTCTAAAGCAGGTGAAGGTCTAGCCTGTGCGTAGATGAGTGATCAAATGAGAAAGACTGTTAGAAGAAAGAGCAGATATTACTGGCTCCACCAGAGGGCGCTAGACTTGTGGGCTAATTGATCCACAACAGTAAGAGGGAAAACAAAAGGCTAGTCACTTTGATTGGACATTCCTTCCTGCAATTGTTGAATAACTGACAAAAATTCTCTTCCATAAATTACTATTTTAGGAGATTAACAAAACAATGACTTTGCACATGTTGTGAGCAATTTGTTTCACAAAGAGCATGAAATTAAACAGCTTACATGTTAAACTGAACTCAATATGAACCCAAAACAAGACGCCCACACGGTGAACAGGGTCTTCTAGTACCGCTATTAGATAGATAGAACAGCAGGAAAACTCGGGAATGTGCTAAATGGATTTCCTGAGAAGTTCTCCAGAGCATTAGTACCAATTAAACCACCCCCTAATGAGGGATTTAAGCATGCCTCCCAGCAGGAAAGAGAGCAAGAGAACGGGAGGAACGGGGGCTGGGAGTCATGACTAACACTGTAAAGGGTTCTACAGTTAAAGTTCAATGCTTTCAACAGCAATCTAATACGCTGTTTGTTTTTTTCTTGTAGCTTTTTTGGGGCAGGTTAATATCTTTAAATTTTCAGTTTGTACTCTGGGCTCCAGCCTCCTTTGGATCTCTGAGCCCCTCATTTACATATCAGAGCTACTATAGAGTGTAACATTCAGGTTCCAATAAGAATCCTATTCATTTTATCCATAGGGAAATTGATTTTTAATGATAAATTGTAAACCTTTAACAACACATCTACTGTAATCAATGAGGGTGTTAATTAATGTCATATGCTTTTGTTGGCCTGCATTATTTCAACCAATATTTTTTAAATTATCATGTTTAACAGCAGAATTCCTGGTGAGAAATTACATTACCCATGATTCTGCAAAAAAAAAAATCTCCATCGATTAGAGAAATCAAACTAGCAATTTGCACAAAAAAGTATCCTACACTCTCAGAATACTTAAACATCTTTAAATCAATAGTTTTATATTTATCCAATGTTTTTATTTTGATTATGTCATTCGCAATGCTTTATGGGATTGTAGTTCTTTTCCAGGCTTATTAAAGCCATACCTATGTCTTTTTGTCAGATTTTCAAATACTTGCTTCAAATCAAGGTTTGCAGTGTTGTGATTCACCTTGTAGCTGGTTGGTACCTTTTTAAAATCCCCACTGGAAAAATTAAACGAAAAGATATCTGGAACAAAGAATGCTAAAAAAGTAGACTGTTGCACTCAATTCCTGTATGTTCATAATTTACCTCAAGTCTTCAAGCTGTTACCTTAGGAGCTCAGCTTTAATTGTAACAATAAATCCATGATCTCCTGAACCCAGAACCGGATAATTTACTTGTCTTACGTATTTTGCCATTTGTATCATCAAAGCACCTTAAAGAAGCACATCATTTCCTGTTCAGTACATTGAGTCAAGGAGTGAAGAGTAATATTTCCTCCCGTCTGGGGAGCGTGAGCAGTGCTCTGACGCACAATGAACCCCTAAGACTACTCTGCTTGTTCAGGCCATCGCTAATGAGACTGGAGCTAAAAACAGCATGCTGTGTGTCTACCAGAGGGCCATCCTTTCTGTCACACATATGTTCTTGGCAGAAGCTTATTCACAAACTTGCATCTCTGCACATATGCAACAGCTTAAAACCACCTGTGCAGTTTGGGTTGCCCACAATGCATTCTCGTCCGTACAAACAAAGTATACTCAGAGAGTTTATATCCCCCTGGAGTAATTTAGGCTTGGTTTCACAAACAGGGTTTAGATTAAGCCTGGATAAGGCCTTAGTTCAATTAGGACATTCAAGTAGCTTTTATAAACGTCATCTTGAGACAAAACAATGCCACTGATATATTTTAAGAAATTTCAGTGCAAGTTACTTTCAGTTAAAAAAGCTCAAACATGCATTTTAGACTGGGACTAGACTTAATCCTTGTCTGTGAAACCAAGGGATAGTGTATTATGATACATTTGTTTCGTGTATTTGTTGTCTAATATGCTTCTATAAGGCATGGCTAATAAATCAGAACCCAACAGGCCCCTGTAGACCGAGTGTAAGTTCTTGCTTTATTAAAGCAGATAAGAGTGAGACTCATTAATGGCACAGCACGACTGTAAACTTTATAATCAGAATTAGACTGTAATTCCTGGTTGCATTTTGCTTCCTGTGAAATATTGTGGAGCTCTCAGTGTTTACAGATAAATAAACAGCACAGAGGCTGGATAAGGCTGATCAGGAATGATTCATATCTATGGATTAGAACTGGATTCTGTGATTTCTGTAGTCATAATCCATTATAGCAGTGGTTCTCAACCAGGAGTCTGGGGCCATCAGGGGCCTCAGCAAACTTCCAATGAATTATTATGTTAAAGTAATCCAATTCTAATCTTTCCAATCTCTAATCCTAATCTTAAAACTTTCATTTTTCACCCTCACCCTCAATTATTATTATTTTTTTATTGAAGAAGAGTTCTTGAAACGCACAATCATAAAATTGAATCTATTTTCTAAATGGATCTTACTGTGGTAGATCTTACTGTGAACAATTCATCTATGCATGTTTCATTTTTTTTTTTAAATATTTGGACCTCGTAATGTGAAATTCCAGTTAAAATGACAGACTTCTGACATATGGCTTCTCTTGGCTTTTCCAATCATTTAGTCTGCTAAAACCCTGTCCATTTCTTATATTCGACTGCCTTCTGATCTGCCTTCTTACAATCATCTAATCTGTCGGACTAGGAACCAAACACATTTCCATCTAATTTTCCAATAGATTTTCCTAATGACATTTCAGATCCTGTTTTGCCCTGTCCAATGGAGTCTCAGTTACACCATTACAATACTGTGTACTTCACATGTCACTTCTCCAAGTGCATCATTTATCTAATTAAAATAAATTAGTTCCGATTTTACACCGCAGTTATTGGGAAACTTTAGTCATGAACCAATGCCATAACAGTGTTAATCAAGTTTGAATTGTTCATCTGAACCATCCTATCTTCAGAACGGATGCACTGCGAAACAAAACTCTGATCTCAGTTTATGTTGCAGTTTAGTGTAGTTTCAGATTTTGTATTGCTTGAAATGCTTTTCTTGTTCAGTAGGTCAGTTTGCATTTGAAGCCTGATTTTCAGTTCACAACATTTCACAGGAGGATGCCATGTACTGTGAGTTTTCTATAATGTACTTACACATGTAAATATTTCAAATGTTTTGCATCGATTTCATCACTGGTATAAAAAGTATTACACTGAACTGTATAGCATGTGGTGGAAGTGAGTGGGTGACTCTGGGCACAATTGCATAATGACTATGAGTACTGGCAGTTTTTTTTTTTTTTTTGCATTTTCAGTCTTAATTATTTATTTATTTGTTTATTTATTTATTTTGAACAAAGCACAGCTGTCAGCTCTAATGGAAGACTGACTCATGAAACAGAGATTTTATTGCAGATTGGAATATATATATATATATATATATATATATATATATATATATATATATAGATCAGATGATGATAAATAAACTGCTTATACAAATAAAACTGTTAGTGTAGGTCCATCTGGTGAAAGTTTAGAAAGTGTTTAGAAAGAGAATGAAAAGTTGCTTTGCCATCTCCTTTCTTTATTTGATGTTGTCATCTTGGCTGTTGGACAGCTATGCACACGTACATGTCAAATAAGTGTTGTGTACTCATAGTGGGACAGGTTTGAATTCATCCTGCATTGTCGCATTTCCAAGTCCCCCTTTTCCCTTTACCTCCATTGCTCTATAAAAGCAAAAATACCCATTGTGAAATGATGCCAATATCTCTCACTCTGAAAGAGGACAGATAAATGTGATACTTTCAGTAGGCACTTGATGATACCATTCAAACATCAGATTAGCTCGAAACTTCATGGCAAGCTTTGATCTTCTAGAGGAGTTTGTTTTTCAAAACCTGATCACAAAGAATAAAAAAATCTTGAAGCCAGTAATTCATAATAACATGCCAAGAAAATCACCTAGTTTGTTTTCACCCTCTCCATCTGTTTCTTCCTCAGATGCATGGGTGGAGGCAGATGGCGGAATTAAAGGATGAAACAAGGTTTAATTATGCAACTGAATACAAAAGGTGTGAGAACCTAATTTAGATGTATGTGTTTATTAAAGACAAGAAGAAAAAAAAACAGTATCAAGATCAGGACACTGTCCAATAAATCACAGACCTGTGAAACTAGGACATATAGTATGTTTCCCAAACACTGTCTGGGACTGTTGACGTCTCTTAATATAACACACACCTCCACATCAAACGCATATCTGCTAATAACACTCGGAACACTTTGAAAAGCCAAGTGTTTATTGTTTCTATTTAGTGTGCAAGACAAACCTGTCTGAGACTGTTGATATCTCCTGATGTAACACACACATTTGCATCAAACACATATCAGCTGAAACACACTTGGAACGCTTTGAAAGACAAAGAGTGTTTATCATTCTATTTAGAGCTGATGACAAACCTCTTTATCCTCATAGTGATGCATCATGAGAGACAAATACATCACATTTGTGCATGGCAACAATTCTCCTTCAAAGCACAAAGAACATGTTTGCACTGATTGTGCTCAGTGTTTTTGAAGCACCAGTGTCTACAAGGCCATTCACAGTCAGGGATAAAGATAAAACACATTGGATTCAAGCAAGCAAGTATTAAAACCTTGAACAGCTAATATATTTGTATTGTGTTAGTCATTGGAAGCAGGACTGACAAGTGTATTTTATGTGACTGTTAGTCATTTGAAATGGAAAGAAAGTAAATGGCTTGTGAAGGTTACCGTATCCTGCATTGACAGAGAAAGTATGGAAACACAGATTACTTCAGGGCAAAAAACAGTGAGGTCCAAACGTGTGAGATCACTAGTGAAAACAGATCACTATTTTGCTTTTTTTTTTTATATATATAGTTAATTACTGTTTTTTAATTACAATTTATATTAAATAATTTCAGTGGAAAAAATTTTTAAATTTTAAAAATATATATAAAAGTACAATTAAATACAACAAATACAATAAAAATCAGTTTTAGAATGTATTAGTAATTATTTGGTTTTGCTCTAATGACATTAGTGCTCAAGTTCAAACTACTGTATAAACACTGATGTTAAAGAATTAGTTCACTTTCAAATGAAAATTGCCCCAAGCTTTACTCACCCTCAAGCTATCCTAGGTGTATATGACTTTCTTCTTTCTGATGAACACAATCAGAGATATATGTAAGCAATAAGGTACAAGATATATGTAAGCAATCTCGTACCTTATTGCTTTGTTAAAACAGTTACCACACAATACAAATATATTAAAGCCAAAAAATACGTATCAATGCAACTTTCATGAAGTAAAATCACTGAAAGCCTTCCTTCCGCCGGAAAAAATAGTCCCTGACCTTGAACAGCAACAGAAGTTACATTATTACGCCATTAGATGGCAGCAAAGACTGCCTTTATGAGTGAGTCACTCAATAACGAAGACTTTCATATTGAAAAGACTGAATTGTTGTGAACATGGAACAAGACGTGACAAATGCTTTGACTAGCGCTGTCAGTTACGGGAAAACCCCTTAACTGTTAAAAGGACAAGATTATACATCAGAAATTTAAACATATTTTTCATTATGAACATAGGACTGACCTGAAGGAAAATGCTAAATCTGAAGGTAATAAACTCGTTCAATCGATCTTTTTCTCACGATACTCTTCTACATAATCCAGTAAGCTTCAATGAACAATATCAATTGAGAACAAAGAGTTTACGTTGCTAAGAGTGGTTGCTAAGCCTGTTGTGTAGTGATACACAGAACTGTTGGGTGAAGCAGTGTTTTGTCATGAAAAAAACACGGCTATTGGCCAATCAAAATCAAGGACAGGAACTAACTGTTTTATAATAATAAATGTCCTAACGCATCCAAGCTTTATAATGGCAGTGAGCGATACCAACAAGTATGAGCTGAAGAAAGTGCCTCCATCCGCATCCATCCATCATAAACATATTCTACATGGTTAATAAAGGCCTTCTGAAATGAATCAATGTGTAAAGTAAAATATCTTGCTTCCACCAGACCGCCTTCCGGTCTGAAAATGAAACTGATGTCGCATCAGTTAAGCTTTTTCCATAAGTTGAATACGGAAAGCGGTCTGGTGGAAGCTAGATATTTTACTTCATAACTTGTTAAATATGGATTTTTTTTTTACACAAATGCATCGCTTCGCTTCAGAAGGCCTTTATTAACCCCCTGGAGACGTGTGGATGGATGTGGATGGAGGCACTTTTTTCAGCTCATACTCACTGGTCCTGTTCACTGCCATTATAAAGCTCGGATGCATCAGGATATTTATCAATATATCTCCAATTGTGTTCATCAGAAAGAAGAAAGTCATATACACCTAGGATGGCTTCATTTGAAAGTGAACTAATCCTTTAATGTTCTCCAGCATGATTTGAGATGATCTGAAGAGCATCTGGTGTGTCATTGTATAGGACATCTGACCATCTGTACAAAGGAGTTTACAGTGTAAAGGAAATATAGCCTAATGTTTTGATAAGAGACCTAGAAATAGTGAAGAATCTGACATATTTGCGCATAATCATTAAAGCTTCTGTTTATTTACAGGTCCACTATATACGCAAACAGTACATTTTTAATCTCAATCTTCAACAGAAATCTTTTTGTAATTCCACAGAGCATGAAAAATTAATCACTGTGTATGATGCAAGTCTTTGAAAAATGACAAACCAGATGGGAAAATTTAAACAGACTTCTTTTTTTTCTTTATGATCTCAATCAGACCATCAATTCACACATATGAACGAACACACATCTGTGTTTCTCTTTGAAGAAACCCCTGATGATGACGTCTCGCAACCATGAAAGAGCCTTCTGAATTGTTCAAAAATGCAAAATGTATTATTAAAGACTTTTTCATTTTTTATACAGAAGGCGCCTAGAAAATTTTTATGTCTTTTCTTCTGGGCATATTATACTTCTCACATAGGCCTCTACACCATTTCTGCCACATTTAAATGCATAAAAGATGCATGCCAGCATTCAGTCCTGACTCTGTTTCTAAGGAAATGGTTTTATTGGTTTGTATTCTTGGAGTCAAGCTCTAATTTAAACAACAAAGACTCTGTGCTTCAGGTATGTTTTAATAAAGGAAACTGCATGTTGAATCATCAGCTCATTATGGGTGAAAACAACTCCACTGGAACATGAGATTCAGTCACCAACTGCTCATCTGACACAGACAGGTCAGACATGATGAACGTGGATCACAAACATGTTTCTGTTGCCTGAAATTAGAAAAAAAGATGCTTTATTTGTTATTTTTCTCATAATCTGGTCAGTCTGACAGAGATTTATTCTATTATTCAGTAAATCAAGTTCTGAATAGAAGCTTTCAGGAGCTGGTGGGACAGCTTTCCTCTTAGCAACATAAAGACACCTGAATTTAAACACATTTGACCAGTATGTGAGAATGTAAACATGTCTCAACATGTAGACTTAGTAGCCGGAAAATAATATGTGAAACTTTTGAGCAACAGGCTAAATTAGTGTGTCAATGTCACACAAAGGTCAATATTTATAGTCTCAAACAACGCCACTGTGTCACTGGACTCTATTAAACAAAATCTCCACAGACGCCTAAAAATCCTCTCTGATCTAAAATAGACAGAATCTGCTTTCCAGAGGTGAGGTGTAATAAAGTAGGCCAAGGACTGCCACAGAAAATAGACTGAACACTGAAACTGGCCTGGATCAAATCAGGTCTTTGAGAGAAAATTAAAAAAGGAGGTTAACTAGAATCTTCGAAGTCACGGGTGTCCCCGGGGAGTAATGTGAGGAAGAGGCCCCATGTGCACTGATAGGTGCAGGAGACTCAGTAGTAGAGGTGCAGCGATCTCATCATTTTACCAGACAGGACACTGCACGCAAATGCTAGCTGGCAAATAATCACTGTGTCAATGTCAAAGAAGAGAAACTGTGGTATTCAGGGAAAAAAATTTTTACAACCTAAAAATGGCTGAAGATACACCTTGTCTGTCAGCATTTTGTTGCTAATTTAGTATTGTGGCACTGCTAATACTGTTGGCTTCTGCATTATACGTTTCTTGTGTTTACCCCACTTTTTTTAGTAACTTTTTTATAAAAGCATCTGGTAAATGATTAAAAATAAACAAAGAAAGTCATTGGCAACAGGTTTGGCCTGAGACACGATCACATATCGGAAAGTGTGTTTGTTTCAGCCGCAGGTCTAGAGTTTCACCGAACATCAGAACCTGTTTTTGTTAACCTGCAGCGTGTTGGCAGAGTTTTCAGCTGTTCAATGTAATGAGAACTGATGAGAATTAGCTGACAAGAAAAAAAACGGGAAAACCCCATCCACAAATTTAAAAAGAAGCTTATAATCACCTAAGGCTGCGTTTATTTGATGCACTAAAACAGTATATTGCAGTTTAAAATAACTGTTTTTGTTATAATCTATTTTAAAATGTAATTTATTCCTGTGTTGGCAAAGCTGAATTTTCAACAGTCATTACTCCAATCTTCAGTTCCTTCTGTTCAGGAAACATTTCTTATCAAGTTTGAAAGTAGTTGTGTTTCTTAAAGGTGCCCTAGAATTAAATATTGAATTTATATTGGCATAGTTAAATAACAAGAGTTCAGTACATGGAAAAGACATACATTGAGTTTCAAACCCCATTGCTTCCTCCTTTTTATATAAATCTCATTTGTTTAAAAGACTTCCGGAAAACACGCAGATCTCAACATAACACCGACTGTTACGTAACAGTCGGGATCATTAATATGTATGACCCCAATATTTGCATATGCCAGCTCATGTACAAGGCATTAGACAAGGAAAGGCAGTATTAACGTCTGGATCTGTGCACAGACAAGGTAAGCCAGCAAGAACAACAGCGAAAAATGGCAAATGGAGCAATAATAACTGACATGATCCATGATAGCATGATATTTTTAGTGATATTTGTAAATTGTCTTTCTAAATGTTTCATTAGCATGTTGCTAATGTACTGTTAAATGAGGTTAAAGTTACCATCGTTTCTTACTGTATTCACGGAGACAAGAGCCGTCGCTATTTTCAGGTTTAAACACTTGCAGTCTGTATAATTCATAAACACAACTTCATTCTTTATAAATCTCTCCAACAGTGTAGCATTAGCCGTTAGCCACAGAGCATAGCCTCAAACTCATACAGAATCAAACGTAAACATCAAAATAAATACTTTACTCACATAATTCGAAGCATGCATACAGCATGCATGACGAACTTCTTGTAAAGATCCATTTGAGGGTTATATCAGCTGTGTGAACTTTGTAAATGCGCTGTAATATAGTCGAGAGCTCGTGTGGCAGGGAGCACGCGATTTAAAGGGGCGGCGCTGCCAAAATCAGTGTATAGTTAATGATACTCCAAAATAGGCAGTTAAAAAAATTAATAAAAAAAAATCTATGGGGTATTTTGAGCTGAAACTTCACAGACACATTCAGGAGACACCTTAGACTTATATTACATCTTGTGAAAAAGCATTCTTGGGCACCTTTAATATTTTTGTTGAAACTGTGGCCGTTTACACCTGGTATTAAGATGCGTTTTGGTTGATCAGATAACAAGTGAACGACGCTAAACAGGGTCTAAAACGTTTTGAGCTTGTCCACTTTTGACCACTTCCAGAGTCGAAAAAGGATTTGACCGGATTGCTTTCGTAGTGTAAACGCTCGTGGTCGAATGCGTTCGAACAGCCATAAAAGACCACCTACTGACCTAATACGTAAACATTATGAGCAGCCCGCTAGTCAGATGGGATTTAACCTTTTAAGTTTGCTTTTAAGATGATAAATGTACCAAGCACAATGTTCTCTCACCATTCCCAATTTCTAACACGCACTCACAGTGTTCAGCGTGGTCTTGCGGCTATCAGAGCTGAAATGAAAACTGCTGCTCTCCGTAGGTTTTTCTGTCGTCTCCTTTCGTGTTCATACGCAAGTAGCCCGAGCTTATTTTGTTCAATAGATTGAAAGATCTGTAAAAGCTCATACTTTACCCACCCATTTACCCTCCCCTCAAAAAAAGCAGGACAGAAGTGGACAAAAGAGACGGATTAAAACACCTGGTGAGGTTTAAACAGGTATGTGTCTCCCTCCTCTACTTGTGATCCGATTGACTAAAACACATTGTAAAGGGTTAGTTCACCCAAAAATGAAAATTCTGTCATTAATTATTTACCCTCATGTCCTTGCACACCCGTAAGACCTTCGTTCATCTTCGAAACACAAATTAAGATATTTTTGATGATGAACGAAGGTCTTACGGGTGAGTGATTAATGACAGAATTTTCATTTTTGGGTGAACTAACCCTATAATACCAGGTGTAAACAGGGCCACACTATGACACTTTCAAAGCATTCTATGATAATTAAAAATTTCAAAAGAACAGAATTTATATGAAATAGAGTGAATTCCTATGAATTCCTATTAATTTTCAAACTTAGTTTTGAACGGTAAAGTAAATGTTATACTTGTTAAGACTGTAGAGAATACTGCCCCCTGCGGTTGCTGATCATCATCACATTGAACAAAATACATGAATTATAATGCGTTTTAACCATTTATTTCCCGTCTTGCGCACAAACAACAAGCAGACAGAATTGCCTTATTTGACAAATTGAAAACACAAGTACACAAGTTTCTTTCATCCAAAAGAAATCATGAAACTGCAAGACTGACCTGAATCAAAGCAAACTTGCAGTGTTTACTATGGTTAAAACTATAAATGAAACCCTGCAGTCAGAATGAAAAAGTAGCACACATATTTTACCGGTTACTTGACATGTACAGAACATACCTTAGTACGTTCAGTGCGTGATAAAACGCCCTATATTACAGCTCTACTCACCCATTAGCATAATGATCAGACTATAACTCTGATATGAAAACATTTGTACTGTAAACTAGTGTATCACTTAAGGGAGGTTAATTTTAAGTAGTTGTGGGTTTAAATTATGTTGTGAAGATAACTACAATTAGTACTAAAAGTATGGAGGAGCTGGAAGATTGTGAAGTTTGAGGAAAGGTTTGGGATTAAAAACACCAAACATCTCTTCTAATGCAATGTCAAACAGATGGGGAAAGGCTGCAGGCATGTCCAAACAAGAATGTGAAAGAAATGAAAAGCACATTTTGAGTTTGATTCCCACTTTAGTGAGCGATCATGGCACAAAAGCAGTGTATGTATTAAAACAGCTTCTTGTTACACTTTGCAAATGGAAAAAAAGCATCCTTCATCATCATATAAAACATGAAGCATTCTCAAAACTGGCTTACAGTCACACCCAGCACCACATCACACATGCTATTCAGATTTTACAGAAACATTTACAACCTGCCTGACAAGCAAAAACCAAAAATAGTTCTTTTTCCCCCACCCCATGTACTTCCTGAAGATAAACCACACAAAATATGAATTCAAACTTATGTTACATTGTTTGCTGAACCACATCAGTCTTCTGGCACAATATACACTTCAAAAGTCTGTAGGGTAGAAGGGGAAAAAAAAAAAATCACAGAGCGCTAATTACAAGTGAATGCAATCCGAAATCTTCAGTGCACATGCACACACAAAAACCCTTTAAATAGAAGAGCGTCTTGTTTAGTCTCTAAACGGAGGCAAAAGCACGTCAGTACCGTAACATCAGATGCTTCAAGTATAACAGGGTTGTATGAGGAAACGTGTAAGGCAAGAGATACACTTCTACAGCTCCAAACTACACATCTACAAAACGACAAATTGGAACTGGGCTCCTTCGGGAATCTTCTGTTGTTTCATGGCTTGAATAATATGATGTGAAATTTCAACTGCACACTTGTTGATAAAGGATCTGAAGATATTAATGTCCTATTGAAGTTAACAAAACAATGATGGTGAAACAGGAAGTAGTGCTCGGATTTCACAAAATCTATGATGGAACGATGAAGGCTGAGTGATCACTGATCTGTTGAGAATAAAGGCTATCCTTAATGGACCCTTATGTGCGCACACACACACACACACACATTACAAACTTGGTCGCTCATTGCCAGCTGGAGTGTGTATGTGCGTGTGCTGACGATAACTGCTTCCTTTCCTTCCAGATGTGTCACAACAGCACAGCATTGTGGGAGCACTGAGGAACGCAGATTAACTCCATTTAGGCTTTATGGGGTTTCCATGGCATCGGTCCACAGGCACAGGCCTATTGACCCAGTAGGGAAGAAAAGGAATAAAAGTTTTCACAGCCATGTTTTATTCTCTCAGCTTTGTATCTTTGTAACTTTAAACCAAAGAGAAAAGCAATCCATGCTTCAGCCTTACATAGAGAATCTGCTGAGAGGGTCTGGATGATAGATTATTTCCTCACACTGATGTCATCATCCTTCAGAATGAACTTCTTCCTCAATGCTTCAGATATAAGAGAGGCAGAATCTTCCTCCCTCAGTGAGGTGCATCCACGGTTATATCTAAATAAACATTAACATTATTCACTATTTATTAATAATATAAATAATAATAATGATGACAGGTTTTAAAGGGATAGTTCACCCAAAAATGAAAATTTGATGTTTATCTGCTCACCCCCAGGGCATCCAAGATGTAGGTGACTTTGTTTCTTCAATAGAACACAAATGATTTTTAACTCGAACCATTCTTTCTCAAGAACTGTCATCCTCTTCCTTCTGTCAGCCGTATAATGCGAGTGAATGGTAACACAATCTATAAGAGTCAAAAAATATGCATAGACAAATGCTAATTAAACCCTGCAGCTCATGACGACACATTGATGTCCTAAGACACGAAACGATCGGTTTGTGCGATAAACCGAACAGTATTTATATAATTTTCTACCTCTAATACACCACTATGTCCAACTGCATTCAGCATTCGCTTAGTGAGGTCTGATCGCGCTCTGACAGCGGAAGTGATGTCTAGCTCTCATTGAAGTATATGCGCGAGACATCACTGCCGTTGTCAGAGCGCGATCAGACATCACTAAGCGAATGCTGAATGCAGTTGGACATAGTGGTGTATTAGAGGTCAAAAATGATATAAATACTGTTCGGTTTATCGCACAAACCAATCGTTTCGTGTCTTAGGACATCAATGTGTCGTCATGAGCTGCAGGGTTTAATTTGCATTTGTCTATGCATATTTTTTGACTCTTATAGATTGTGTTACCATTCACTCGCATTATACGGCTGACAGACGGCAACGGTTGGAGTTAAAAATCATCATTTGTGTTCTACTGAAGAAACAAAGTCACCTACATCTTGGATGCCCTGGGGTTAAGCAGATACACATCAAATTTTAATTTTTGGGTGAACTATCCCTTTAACATGCCATCACTATTCATTAAAATAATAATTATAAATTTAACACGCAAAATTCAATTACATTTTTTATGAATGATATAAATATAAATAAAATAAGAATAGGCATTAAAACACCATTACTATTGATTTATAATAATTATTATTATGATTATTATTATAAATACAAATCAATAGTAATGGTAAAAATAATATCTATTATTATTATGATTATTAGTTACAAAACACAACAGCACCTACTATATTAAAGAATTAGTTCACTTCAGAATTCAAATTTCCTGATAATTTACTCACCCCCATGTTAT
The DNA here is from genome assembly GCF_018812025.1 of Megalobrama amblycephala. Taxonomy (NCBI): domain Eukaryota; kingdom Metazoa; phylum Chordata; class Actinopteri; order Cypriniformes; family Xenocyprididae; genus Megalobrama; species Megalobrama amblycephala. Next base: position 20,108,327 of record NC_063048.1, read on the forward strand.
CCAAGATGTTTGTCTTTCTTTCTTCAGTCGAAAAAATTTCGATTCCAGGATTTCTCTCCATATAGTGGACTTCAACGGCTACCAACGGGTTGAAAGTCCAAATTACAGTTTCAGTGCAGCTTCAAAGGGCTCTACACGATCCCAGACAAGGAATAAGGGTCTTATCTAGTGAAACGATCAGTCATTTTCTTAAAGAAACCAAAACAAGAAACAATTTATATACTTTTTAACCACAAATGCTCGTCTTGCACTAGCTCTGTGATGCGCCACTCATTACGTAATCATGTTGGAAAGTCAAATGTCAGTCATTCGCCCTACAGTGGTACTTCCGCCTACATCACGTGTGACCTTTCCAACATGATTACGTAATGCGTTATGTATTGCAGAGCTAGTGCAAGATGAGCATTTGTGGTTAAAAGTATCTAAATTTATATTTTTTTAGAAAATGACCAATCATTTTGCTAGATAAAGCCCTTTTTCCTTGGCTGGGATCATGTAGAGCCCTTTGAAACTGCAATTTGGATCTTCAACCCGTTGGTAGCCGATGAAGTCCACTATATGGAGAAAAATCTTGCAGTTTTCCTCAAAAACCATTTCTTTTCGACTGAAGAAAGACAAACATCTTGGATGACATGGGGGTGAGTAAATTATCAGGAAATTTGAATTCTGAAGTGAACTAATCCTTTAATAATAAAGAGAAAAATTTTAAGCTCTCATGGTTCAAAAGTTATTAGCATGAATGTGAGTGCAACTTCGGACAGTTGGTGGCGCTAGTGGGATTGGGTTAGAGCAGAGGTGTCCAAACTCGGTCCTGGAGGGCCACTGTCCTGCACAGTTTAAACTTGCCTCAACACACCCGCCTGGAAGTTTCTAGTATGCCTAAAAAAACCTTGGTTAGCTGGTTCAGGTGTGTCTTATTGGGGCTGGAGCTAAACTCTGCTGGACAGTGGCTCTCCAGGAGCAGGACTGGACACCCCTGGTTTAGGGACTCTAAATTTGCTATGGTAACAGATCAGACTGTCCTCTATCTGTGTGCCAAATTTCATAACTGTCATGCAAGCATTTCTATGGGCTACCATAGACTCGAGAGATGTAGTAGTAGAATAGTAGTTGTAATAATATAATATTAACACAACTTCCCATCTCATATATGGTGTAAAAAGAAAAGGCCTTTACAGAAGAATAAAAACAATTTCTGCATTGTCAGTGTTATGTTGGTGTTGAAACAGCACTCACCTGTCCTTGCTCATCTTCATGCGGTTCATATCTTTCAGGATGTCCATGACATCGGCAAAGCTTGTTGATTTTGAAAGTGACACAGTGTCTTCCTCTGGCTCCCGGAAGTCCATAGTAGGGCGATCAAGATCAAAAGTTGCAGATGCTGTCATGGAAACTGGCGGCACAGGATCAGGTACCAGCTCTGACACCTCCTCCTCTTCATCCTCTTCCTCTTCTTCTTCTTCCTCTTCTGTGACATCACTAATGACAAAGGAGGCTGTGGGAGCAGGCTGGTAAGCAGCAGTCTCAAAAGGAGCCATGGAGAAGCCCACACTAGTGTCGTCAGGGGACAGCAGGTCAGGGGTGATTGGGTTCGAATCTGATGATGAGTCAATTTTTATGATGAAGCACTACAGGTCAAAACATTTTCAAGCAAATACATCAAATTGACTACTAAATTTCTGCTGCAGCAGACAAGTCTTAATTTTGAGTCTAAAGTAGGGCTGGGCGATATATCGCATGCGATTGTCACGCGCATTTCATCAGTAAAGCCGGTTCCCTGATTACCGCTAAATCGCCATCACCTGCTTTCAAATGGAGCGGCATTTAATAGACAGAGCCGTAGTTCACCGACAAGCTACGCAATATCGCGTTCATTTTCGCAGATGAATCGCCTCCGATAATGAACGCGATATTGCGTGGCTTGTCGGTGATCTACGGCTCTGTCTATTAAATGCCGCTCCATTTGAAAGCAGGTGATGGCGATTTAGCGGTAATCAGGAAACCGGCTTTACTGATGAAATGCGCGTGACAATCGCATGCGATATATCGCCCAGCCCTAGTCTAAAGGCAAAATTCCTCTTAAGTGTTAACTTGCCAATGTCAAAAACACTAGAACCCAATAGAAACTAAAAGCTTTAGTCAAATACCGAACCTGATTCTGCAGCAACAATCTTGGCGATTTGGGCTCGGAGTCGACTCAGCTCATCTTGTAAAGCTGTGGTGCGGTTTAGAGCGGTTACACCTGGTTTCCTCAGACCCTCGACTCTCCTGCCTTCTCGTCTGAAGTTGGGCACAGACGAGTTTCTGTGCATAACCAGCAGCGGTGTTGGCCTCCACTCATGCCTCAGGGGACGTGTGTCGCTCCTGACAAACAGCAAGACAGCATTGGGATAAATTAATTATTTTAATATTATAAACTGTGGATCTAACACTAAATCCTACAAAACACCATTAAAAATGCAGTCAAATAGGAAATCCGGTGCACTATATGAAGCTACATGCACCAGCAAGACAGACTTACCTGACTCTGGCATACGTCTCCTCCTCATCATCTGCAATCCAGGCAATATCTGCCAGTGTAGGCACCAGTGGACCGTCCAGAGAGCGCATTGGAGGAAGGCCTGGGAGTTCCTGGAGAACATGCAGAAAACAGCCATACCTTTACTTTTTATCCCTGTTATGGCCCCATCTTCCACTTCTTACCTGTTGGGGGCAGTATGACCTCATCATGTGATTGGCCAGAGATGTCACTGTTAATTTTTTCAATTTATGGGTAGAGAGTTTAAAAGTTTGTAGTAATCTGCTCACCAGTGCTTCCTCTGGTGGAGCATAATTCTCCAGAGTAGTCTTTTGCTCCAATTTGTTTTCTTTTAGTTTGTTTATTATTTATCAACATTCATAACCCTATTGGGTTATTATTTTCTCTCTTTAAGTCCCTAAACATGATGTTATAGTTTTGTAATAGATGATCTTCTGCATAAATAAATAATCTTGCAATTTAAACAATTTGTTTGCATGTGACGGTCGGGAACGAGCTGGCCACGACATCTCTTATAAAGTTATTTTTGACTGATTTCATTTTTTTATACAAATATTTCCTCAATCTGAGTGGATTTTTTTTTCTTCAATATTTTATCTAAACAAACAAAAAACTGGACTTCATTCGATGAGTCTAAGTCATCATTAAAAAAAAAGTTACACCAACTTAATGGGAAAGACCCTAATGCAGAGCTTTTTTTTTAAATGTGTTGAATATATCAGCCCCAATGTTGAATATAAATACAGATATGGGACTATAAAACATTTAGAGTGCAAAAACTTGCACACCCACCCATCTACTGCAAAAATTATGCTTCAAAATGATTAAAAGATAAATATACCACATTTTAACACATAATAGTCAGATAATGTCTAAATAAATATCCAAATATATATTTCCTAAGCATAAAATCTCAAATTCTTGTGCAACGGGTGGGTGCATACTAGAACACTTCAGCCATCTACTGGCCATTACTGTCAAAACATGATTTTACTCTGACATGAAGTCATGTTATATTTCTGTTTTCAACAGATGGCTGCAATCTGGCCCAAATACATGATTAATTGTTGATTTACTTTGGCCTGGTTTCACAGACAGGGCTTAGATCAAGCCAGGATTAGATGTTAGTTCAATTAGGACATTAAAAGTAGCTTTTATAAACATGCCTTAGAAGAAGAAAAAAACATTACTGATGTGCATCTCGAGACAAAACAATGGCACTGACATATTTTAAGATCAGTTGCTTTCAGTTAAAACAGCTCATAATTTTATTGCTACTACTTCAGGGAAATTTATTTTTTTATTTATTTATTTTTTTTTAAAAGCTACACTCTTACTGTTCCTTCTCAACAAAAGTTTGACTTTTTTCCTGAAAAGCTAAGGAGGGTTAACTTACAACACTTCACTTTTCAATCTTTAACTCAACCACCTAATTATTAGTATGCATGAAAGCATATGCTTGTTTATATGAACAATTTTATTCCCATACCTGGAAACAAGCCCTGGGACCGGGTTTAAGTGGCAGTGTAGAGCCGATTCGTCTCACCACACTACGAGTTGATCCATGTGGTTTATTTTGCCAAATAGGGATTACCTCCTGAAGAGCAAGTAAACAAAAAAAACAAGTATTCTAAAAATATATAAACAGTGACAGAACATAAATAAAATGTCTCTGTTTATTTACTTACTGCTTCAGTCTCCATTTTTCTGAAAGTGTAGAAAGAAAGCACCCCAACAGCCTTGGATTGTATAGTGGTGTTTTGATTATTAATATTATAGCACACTGAACATGTTCATCTGGGATGAGGGGTTCCTATGCCTTGAAAAATGTGCAAGAAAAACATAAAATATTCTATTATTTAGGTGCAACACCACTGTAAATGCTGATCAAGAGATCATGTACAGTATAAAAGAGCACAGTGAATGATGTTTTTTTTTGCAGTTGCTGCAGACTGATTGCCTTCTTTTGTGTTAGTTTGTGTAAATCAAGTGAAAAGTAAATAGTGTGCAGTGCAAGCAAAGGTGTTTTATGACGCACAATCGCTCTACAGGATAATTATCTATATACATAACTTAAGCAATCAAAACAATAAATCAATAACTTGAACAGATAAGTACAGCAATGAAATTATAAATAAAAGTAAATAAATAAAATGGGCAATTAAATGACCAGACGATTATGGTAGATATAGTAGAGAAGAGTAACAGTGCAAATTGGGAACTTTAATAAATGCAATAAAATGTAAACAAGGTAAACAAATCAAAGTGACCCTCATTCCTTCTTTTAGCATCACAGCTAACAAACGACCTCATGATGTACTGCCGCTAATTATGCATTTAGAAAACATATAATACATACCGTGTGTGGTCAGATTAGTTCAGTTTATTTTTTCTGCACTGGTGCAGATTACTATGGTTTACTATGTGTCGTGAATGTCTGGGCTTCCTTTCTCCCTGTTCCGTTAGCCGTTTAGCTGTTAGCCAAGCGCGCCCCCGGCTAATTTTGCAAGCGGTGCATGAGTCGGAAGTGCGTTAGTAACACCGTGCTGTGATTGGTTCGAACGCTGCATATATTAACTCAGAAGGGAGTTTTAAATGCAAAATAAAAGTCATCTTGCACATAAAGTTAAAATCAAAGTACACCGCTTTGAAACGAAACGAATATATGTATATACATTTAAATAGATATTAGATTTATAGGCGTGCACAATTCTAAATACAGACGAATTTGGTTTATTTACACTACTATATACGTAATAAATAAAATAAAAGTCCCCTTGCAGATGGAAGTTAATATACCTGCTAAGCCATACTGCACTTAAACAAATGTAGATTTACAAATTCACATATATAGAGGGGGATATTTTCAGCTGGTACATTCTACAACGACATTTCGATTGTAATTGTGAATTTAAGCGAAAGTACGAGTTTAACCGAGCGGTCCTGTGCTCTTATCTAATGACTGGTGACAGATTCACTGCAGAGGCATCAAAACACATGACAGCGCATCATGCGGAGCGTCCCGATCAGCTGGACGTTATATGGGTTTATTGAAGACCAAGGTAAGATGAATGCACATATATTAGATTATTGTATTTAAAGTTTAGTGCCAAGTTTAGAGAAACAGATAAAACACCAGCACAATGAGTGGTCCATCAGTGGATACTGCTGAAGAATTTTAATCGGGACAGATAATGATGATCTATCAAGGATTCCGAAAAGATATTGTTCATTAATATTGTATATATATCTATTATTGTGGCTTCTAGACACAGAAGTGTGACATTGTGATGCATTTCGGGCCTGCAGCAGCACGTAGAAAATATCAACAATCCTCCTCTTGTGCTGTTTTGGGCCTGATTTTTGCTTCGACATTAAATGACTGAATTCTTAAAGCAGCAGTGAGCATCTGTTTTAGATGCTTTTTAAAAAATCTTAGATGAACCACATAATCACTGGACCTGGGTATTGGCTGTAATATTAGGCACAAGTAGGACAATTTGCATGAAACTGCCTATCTGTCTTTTGTTTGAAATGAATCCTGAATATTAAATGGCTGAATGTGGACCAAAAGAGTTTGTCAACAAAGCTTTATTGGCATGATTTTCAACCTTTACAAAATTGCTGAATCATATATATAGTAACTAAAGTATTAAAATAATACAGAAAATAAAATATTAGTAAATAAAGAAATACAATGAATGATAAAACTAAATAAAAAAGACAAAATATAATACAATTATATAATATTTATAGTTTATATTAAAATATATACTTTTTAATATTTATTACACATAATATTTATTGTGTGTGTGTGTAAAGTAAACCATCCATTACAGACGCCCCTTCCTCTCATATCGCAGGTTTCATGTAGAGTGCAGAGAATGCTGATGAGGATGGAGAGAAGGAAGAGGAAGAATTCCAAATGCCGACACAGCAGCGGGCGATCGTTCCATCACTGATTCCTGTACTGCAAATGTGTTAACGTTTGTTTTTTTTTGTTGTTTTTTTAACTGGTCAATTCTCAGTCTCGGCAGTGAGATCTCATGGATCACAGAGTTCAGAGAGACAAGTGCAGGGCCAGCTACTTTGGAAATGTTAAGAATAGGTAAGGTTTGGCTGTGTCTAAAGGAATAACAGATCAAAGAGAAATCATCAATGTGTAGCTTAAGCTCATAAAGAGACCTATGTCATCTTGTCTTTAGACTGGGATCAAAGCTGCCGGCTGGAATTTCACAGCCTCCAGGCTTCATTACTGCCCAATGTTCTGGTATGCTGGGGAAAAGTGTTGGTGAGGAGTGTGTCAAAGGACATCACCAAATCCGAAACCCCAAACTAAGGCAGTACTATCTAAAGGGTAAGTGAATGACCATCGACAATGATTGACAGTTAGCTTCTTATTTGTAAGGCACCTAACCACACACCTCTACAGAAATAGTGTTTAGTTATAGTGACTTTTTTTTTTAAAATATGGAAAATTAAGTTAGAAACATGAATGAAATTCAGTACTGCATAAAGGGTTTACACTACTGTTCAAAACATTTTGGGTCAGTAGGACTTTTTTTTTTTTTTTTAAGAAATTAACACATTTATTCAACAAGGATTCATTAAATTGATCAAGAAGATTGAAAACTTTGAAGTGACAGTAAAGACATTTATAGGAGTATTTGTTTCAAATAAACTTTCTATTCATCAAAGAATCCTGAAAAAAAAAAATCACCATTCTCACAAACACAACTGTTTTCAACATTGAAAATAATGTTTCTTGATCACCAAATAAGTATATTAGAATGATTTCTGAAGGAGACTGGTCAGCTTTGTCATCACAGGAATAAATTACATTTTAAAATATATTGAAATACAAAACAGTTATTTTAAATTGTAATAATATTTCACAATATTACTGATAAATGAATGCAGCCTTAGTGATACGGCAGTGTAAAGCCAATCTTGGAGTTTGTACGTACATTCAAAAAAATCCCATGTGACATTATTTAAAGGATTTGTTCACTTTAAAATGAAATTTACCCCAAGCTTTATTCACCCTCAAGCCATACTAGGTGTATATGACTTTCTTCTTTCTGATGAACACAATCAGAGATAGAGTGCACAGCATAAATGAGTACACCTCCTCTGAAACATCTGAAAGTCAGCAATTACTCAATTACTTAGAAGACATGTTAGGGTTCATTAGAGATATAATGTTCCAGCAAGCCTGCTTAATCAATTACCAAAGAAGCATGTCAAAATTATTCAGGAAAATAAGATTTTCTTATCAAGATGATACAATGTTGTGTAGCAAAAATGAGTACACCATCCTAAAAGTTACACCAGAATTTTTTTATTTCGTTTTATTTAGTAAGTTTAAGGCAATGTTTGATCAACAGGTAAGTATGTTGAACCAAAACATTTAAAGAGAAGTAATATCTTGACAATTAAAAGTGTTATAAAGCCCACTGAATCATTCTCAGACTTAATGCTGACAACAGTGGAACCACTTGGGAGATAACTGTCAGGAGACTTATTTCTTAGCACAAAAGAGGACAGTGCTACAAGAGGATTACCAAATCATTGTTTTAAGTGTGAAAATATAGCAAAAGTAACACAGAAATTCAAAAACTATGTACTTGTGACAAGGCCCCTGAAATAATCAGGCCTTCATTTAGTGATGAGGGATTTTTTTGCTACACAAAGAGCAGGAAAAATACTAAGCGAGTGTCTCAGAGCCAGCAAAAGCTATGAAAAGAGTGACTGTTTATCTCACAGAGTAAGATACAGCCTGCAGAAATGACTTGCATGGTGGTTGTTCTCACTGAAACTACAGTACCTACTGTAGCCAAAGCACAATAAAGTCAGTTAGCCATTTCCAAAGCCCATATTTACAAAATATAGATTCTGGGAATCAATACTCTGGTCTCATGAGACCAAATTAATCATTTTGGATCTAACAGCATCCAAAATGTTATGGTGTTGCTAGAGGAGGAGTACAGTGAAAAGTTCAGTGGTAGTAAAGCTCTTATATAGGAATGTATGAGTGCTGAAGCTGTGAGGGAGTTGTGCTTTATCAATGCTGTCATGAATCCCCACACCACTGTGTAATTTAATACACAAACTTGCAACAGAAGATGTTACCCTTTCCTCATTCCCTGCATTGTTGGGCATTTTTTCAACATGACAATGAGGATATGCATTCTCCCAAGTTGAAAAACCTTCTGTGGACATGTATTGCACTCAATCTTATCACTCTTGAGCATCTGTGGGGGATTCTGTGGAGACGAGTTGAGCAACACTCCCCATTAAAGATCAGGGCATTTAAAGAGCTCATCATCCAGGAGTTAAACAGGACAGATGTGACAATTTGTCATGAGCTTGTACACGGAAAAATCTTAACTGACGCGACGTCAGTTATGCTTTCTTCCTAAGTTGAATATGGAAGGCGGTCTGGCGGAAGCTAGATATTTTACTTTATAACTTTTTAAAAATGGGTATTTTTCATACACAAATGTATCGCTTCGCTTGGTCAGGATATTTATTAATATATCTCTGATTCTGTTCATCTGAAAGAAGAAAGTCATATACCTAGGATGGCTTGAGGATGAGTAAAGCTTGGGGTAATTTCCATTTTAAAGTGAATTAATCCTTTAAATTTTTGTGAATAACATACTTAGATTCAACTGTGACACAAACACTGGTTTAAAATTACAGTTTCTGCTTACTAAACATGCTCAGTGTGTTTGTAGTTAAAAAAGCTGATGAAACAAACAGAAATAAATACATCTGCTTTCACTCTAGTTACTTGAGATGCAGTTTGAACTGTTTTTGCATCTATCTTCATAGAGGCGGCATTTCCAGTCAAAGATCCAACAACAAAGACTTTGGAGTCATGCAGAAACAATGAACATGGAGTGAGTAAAGTTTTTAAGCTTATTTCCACACTCCATTGCCTTCATGTTCCTTTTGATATATGATAGAAGTCTCCATAAATATAACTGCCAGCATTGTCATACCCTGCTGTCATATACTGATAACTTTAGAACAAAGGTTACTGAAACACCCCATGCTGTCTAGTCAAGCTTTAAAATATATCTAATGAAAGCTCAAATTTGAATGGATATTTCAAGGATAACATGGAAACTTTACAGCAAGTATAATGAGAAAATGTCGACTACGAAGGCTTTGGTAACTAATATTTTATTATTTAAAATTAATTCATAAACTGAATAATAAACTAGGCTAATTTGATGACTTAGCCAAATGTTTTTGTTCTATATCTGTCTTTTCTCTCTTTTCTTTTTATCTCTTAAGTTTGATGTCCATTTAGTTTCTTGTGTGCAGTAAAGGAAATATTGTTTGAATTGTATTCCACAGAGACACCCTTGAAAATACAGTTTATAGCGTCTGTCATTTTCCAAGCTTCACCAGATGAAATGTTTTACAAGAGCATAAACAGCCCTCAGATTCTCAATTTGACTTAATTTCGTCAGTTTGTTCATTTGGAAACAAACTGACATTAGTTTGCTATTAAGTTTGCTGGGTCTAAACAGTTTCAGAATAAAATATTGTCGGGGTGCTGAACATTGGACTGTAGGTTTAAAGATAAAACTATGCAAATCATTAGATACCAGTATAAGAACAACAGACTTTTGTGTGGATTTGTGATTTACATGTTATCTACCAATATTTGCATGTCTGGAATGAAGAATTTGAGTTAGAGTTAGTTAGAGTTTGGATGAACCGACATTACACTGTGCACAGGGTTCATTGATATGTGTGACATTTATGGAACAAAAGAAGTCCACCTTTCAGTTTATGGAAAGAATAAATTAAGAAATAGAGGTCAGAATTGTTTTTACAGAGGTTTTCTTTCATGTTATCCCTATGTACTTTTAATCATGCATATTAAATAATATGTAATTCTTAATTTTATTAAACAATACCTTTCAAAAGTTTTAATATTTTTGAAAGAAGTCTCTTATGCTTACTAAAATACAGTAAAAACAGTAATGCATCTTTGTGAAAAGCTCCTAGTTTCTGGCTGCTGTGACTAAATCCGGTCATCTGATGTCACAGGACTATGAATAAGGAAATAAGGGGGTGTACAGCAGTGTGGAAGACAGGAAGGGAAATGAAACTGCTGTCAGTGTGACTATGTCTTTCCTTATGAACCACCTTAAACAGTTACCCAAGAACAAGGTCTCAACTTCTACGGCGACAGCTTCTGATCTACATCCAAGACAAGAGCAGAACCTCAATCCCGCGCTGGATATTGGTGTTGTGGGAACTGCGACTCTTGTGTCCCCTTCCACAGATGCGGAATATGACAAACTGACGGTGAGAGAGTACAACATTGTGTGTTTGCAACTTAATGCATGAGGGTGTAACTATAGTAAACAGCTTGACAAATCTCAACACAGCTAGTTTGTTGGAATAATTCATAGTTTAAGCGCTCTTTGCTGCCAGTCAAACTGTAATGTAGTGACTCTTTTACTGTTTTGTGTGATATTTATTCATCGCTCGTAGGATGTGGAGGCAGTTCCTTTACCTGATGGAAATGTGTGTCTATTGGCTCTTCCATCTGAATGCTCTCAGGGGGAGGGGCCAGCTGCAGTGTCTTGCCTCAAACTGTTCTCCCGTTACATAACAGACAGAAAGGTGACAATGTTATGTTTATGTTATGCTGTTATATATTCCCATTATATTTCATAAAATGCAGCATATTCAACTTCAGTTCTGACTCTCCATTTGGCTTGTCTCACTAGGGTGTGGTCTCTGGAATATTGCTGGTGACGTCCAGTAAGATCTTCTTTGACCCTCAGAAGTCTCACCCACTTGTTCAGGAGAATGGCTGTGAAGAATATGTATTCTCCTGCTCTGTGGATGATGTCGCCTCAGTGTCCTTCTACACAGATATCTCTCACATTCACTTCAGCAAGACCGCATACAGGTGCTTCCTACTTCACTGTTTGGATATATATATATATATATATATATATATATATATATATATATATATATATATATATATATATATACTGTATGTATGTATGTGTGTGTGTGTGTGTGTGTGTGTATATATATATATATATATATATATATATATATATATATATATATATATATATATATATATATACATACATATATATGGTTTGTATGTCTCTCTATTACAGTCTAGTGCTGTTAATATATAATATATATAACATATAAAGCAAATAGTTGAGATTAACAGAGATTAACAGAATGAAATAGTAATATGTACAAAAATGTATTACATTACAGCTGTAGTCCGTAAGTTTTGCCTCTTTGTCGCCATCTCTGTTTGAAACCTGCAATTGCAGTTATTTGCGGAATTCTCATCTTTACGTGGGTTGTGCCTCGGCACGGCTCCTCAGCGCAGATGAATCTAATGTTTGCTGTCAGTCACCACATCGGTGTGGATACTATATTTCTATATGTCATGGAAGTATGACCAAAATAAGAATTTTCACTGGAAAATGTAATTAACATGTCTGCCACTTTTGTTCTGACCAACTGAGAAAAAAGCATTACAATAAATTGCGCTGCCAATGTTGATTAAATCTAATGATCGCTTAGCTCAGATCACGTCAAACTGTGCAAATTATTATTATTGTTATGCTTTGTTCTCAAATTGTTAATGTTAACAACATAAGCAATGCGTGACTGTGTATTTAGTGTGTATTAGCTTTACCTGTAGATTTCAATTTCTGTAGCCGCTCCGCAGTCCAAAGTCTTTTGCTTTTGACTACGGGTGAATCTCCAGTTGTCACTGATGATTGTCATTTGGACCTTTTTGGATTACAATCTGCCATCAAAATGATAAGTTTAATTATTGCAGCTGCTGTGAGAAAAGGCTTGCCACCTGCAGCATCCTCCACATGCCATATAGCCTTCTAGCTGGGACTCCTTCTCTATGTAAACAGACGTGACATAATAACGCAAAGACAAACGGCTGCATGCTCGAATTTCCCGCGGAAACCCACACTGATTTTATTATAAAACATTATTACAAGCTTACCGTTGTGAATCGGGCTAAGGTAAGGAGATAGTTTTGAACACTGGCTGGTTATGTACTTGCTAAAAATTGATTTTGGATCATCTTTAACCAAAAAAAGTTATGGACTGCAGCTTTAAACATATTTAATTTTAATTTTGACAGCCCTGAAAATACATTTTGTAATATACAATGTAATTATAAAATGTAATTTATAATGTAATGTGTAATAGAGTGTGTGTGTGTGTGTGTGTGTATATATGTAAATATATATTATATACACACACACACAAATAAATAAAATATGTGACGATTTGTTGTATGCCCATCAGCACCCTCTGGGCAACTGAATTTTGGTTGTTAATTAAACAGTGCAAAAAAACTAGCCTTGCCATCATGCACTGCACATGCAGCACAGACACATTGATCTTATTTTTCTTCTAGACCTAAAAGTTGTAAGTCATCAAAGAGCAAAACACACAGCCACAAGAAAACCTGCCAGTCAGCATTAGAGGCCATTCCTGCTCCTGAGTCCTCCATTTCACATGATCTGACAGTGACTCTGGATGCTGAAGAAGAGGATGAGGTAGTTGGAGAGACTGGGGACATGGCCGAAGCTGAGAGGCAGCTGACTTTGGAGTCTGGGGGAATGCTAACAGCTGCTGCTGCTACTTTCTGTTGTGGAGGACCAGACAGTGTTCAGAGAGGAAACAAAGAATATGAACACACAGACAAATCCGAACAGCGATCAGATTTGGAAAGGCAGCTTTTAGGTAATCAAGAGTTTTACTTAAGAACTTTGACATTTAACTTCATGTACTGACAACTCGGGTAATTCACTTGGTCGTCTTTCTTCACTCATTAGGTCCTTGCACTTCTAAATCTAGTAGTGGAATAAACAGATCTCTGATGTTTGTGAGAATTCGACAAAAACTGCAGCATGGGAAGAAAAGGGTTTTCTCTAAAACTAAAATTCTTTCCAGAGACGCCTGGTTCACCATGCAGCAGGAAAGGTACTTAAACCTAGACTACATAGCCTACTTAAAATGAACAGTGAAACATGGCAGAACGTTTTAATGTTACGCTGACAATGTCATAGTGCAAGCTGCTTCATCTCACTTTCTTCTTCCTTCTCTCTTTCTGCCTGTCATTTTGTGCTGTAGCTCAGACGAGCTGTACGCTTACCTGAGCCAGCATCGACCAGACCTGTGCATCCTGGAGGGAGGTGAGGAGGACGAAGCAGAGCGTGATGAAGAGGATTTTGTGCTTCTCGATGAGGAGGAGCAGGAGGAGGAGGAGGGGTCTCCACGAGAAGGCCAGGCCGGGGAGGACTGGGAGGTCAGTTATTTATTAAATGTATGGATTATACAAATAGATTGAGAGAATACACATTAAAAGATCAGGAAAAACAATCAAACTGAAGTGAAAAGAAAAATGCCTGTTTTGGTTGGAATATGCAGGGGATGTTTCCCACTCACTTTAATGATGCTAAAACTCATCCCCTGCAATTTGCATGTGTAAATGTAGACATAGTAATTAGTTGGTCGAGCTCTTAAAAGATGAGATAATTGCTCAACCATGTTCATGGACTTGTAGTGTTGCTTCTATGATAACCAGGTCACCCACACCCTGCAGTGTCTCAATCACGGTTAAAGATCAAGATCTTGAAGCCTAAAAAACAAAACAAAAAAATCTTTCAGTTTTTTCCATACACTACCTTTCAAAAGCTTAAACTGATCAAAAGTGACAGTAAAAAACATTTATAATGTTACAAAAGATTTGTAAAATAAATGCTGATCTTTTGAACTTTCTAGTCATCAAATAATCCTGAAAAAAATGTATCACGGTTTCCACAAAAATATGAAGCAGCACAACTGTTTTCAACATTGATAATAATGTTTCTTGAGCAGCAAATCAGCGTATTAGACTAGGTGAGTTCGATTTAATGGGTTAGATAGTCAGTATTGGCTTACGCTGTACATGTGAGCAGCATGACGCATGAGTGTGATGTGAATGCAGGAGTCGGTCAATAATGAGTCGTTGTTCTGACGTAGAATATGGAAGCGCTGCACTGTGTTTACAATGTCAACAGTGTAGGAGACTGACATAGAAGAGAAGAAACTGTTGAATAAAGTCTTTATTTTTTTATTTTTTTGCGCACAAAAATTATTCTCGTCGCTTCATAACATTAAGGTTGAACCACTGTAGTCACATGGACTATTTTAACAATGTCTTTAGTGCCTTTCTGGGCCTTGAAAGATGCAATGCCGTTGCTGCCTATGTGTGGTTCAGATACCCTCAGATTTCATCAAAAATATCTTAATTTGTGTTCCGAAGATGAACAAAGGTCTTGCGGGTTTGAAACGGCATGAGGGTGAGTAATTAATGACAGAATTTTCATTTTTGGGTGAACTAAACCTTTAATGGGGTGCCACGCAGACCGATCGGTGCTTGACAAACGCAATGCATTCTGGTTAGAAAGTTTGCCTGACTTTGTGCCATCAAATTACTGCGAGAGCAAGATGAGACCAGCCGCCTCGGTCAGGTGCTACAGTTGCCTCAAATCGGCCTCATGATCTCTGATTGTGACACAGCTGTTTCATGATTGGCCGGATTCACTGAAGACAACGATCACGTGTGTTTTGTGTTAATTCTGACACATTCAGCTTAGGTGATGCTCACAAATTTGTGTTTTTATAAAAGTAAAAACTCTTTTCATGTAACCTTAATGTTATGTAATCTTTATCAAAAATAAAACTGATAAAAAAATATAGACCCACTTTATTGGTATTTAAATAGTATAGGCTTTATGCCTGTACATATATGGTGCTGTTTTAAGCAGTACATAAAGTATTGAATGAAAAGTGTTTTTGCTGCTTCATGAAAATGTTTAAAACGTCTGTGTATTGGACAAATATTGCATCTAATCTATATGTGATGTGTGATAAAGTAAGAAAACACCTCGTGAGTGTCACTACGGGAAGTAGAAAGTGTCCGACTTCACATCTTCGTTTTAAACTCCTTCCCATCTGACCGTCGGTGGAAGCCTAATATAGTTCAATTCAAACACGCTTTATGATTTCTAAAGGATCACGTGACACTGAAGACTGCAGTAAGAGCTGCTGAAAATTCAGCTTTGCCATCACAGGAATAAATTACATTTTAAAATATATTATAATAAAAAATAATCTTAAAAAAAAAAAAAAAAAAAAAAAAAATCTTACCAACCCCACTCTTTTAAAAAGTAGTTTAAGTCTTTATGTTAATATGCAATGTAAATAATTTTTAGCTTCATCTGTTATGTTTTAGATCTTGTGGTTTAGTTATTACATTTATTACATTAACCAGCCACCTTGAGTATTAAAGGGATAGTTCACCCCAAAATGAAAATTCTGTCATCATTTACTCACCCTCGAGTTGTTCCAGACATGTAAAAATATATTTGTTCTGTTGAACACAAAGGAAGATAGTTTGAAGAATGTGTTAAACTGAATAGTTTTGGGGCACCATTGACTTCCATAGTAATTTTTTTTTTCCTACTATGGAAGTTAATGGTGCCCCAAAGTGGCCTGGTTACAAACTTTCATCAAAATATCTCCCTTTGTGTTCAACAGAACAAAGACATTTATACAAGTTTGGAACAACACGAGGGTGAGTAAATGATGATAGAATTTTCATTTTTGGGTGAACTATCCCTTTAAGTCATATTTGCACAAATATGTTCGTGAATTCATTTAATATGAATAAAGATGTTGAACATTCATAAGGTTTTCACACATCTACATGGAAATGTGTATCTCTTCAGCACAGTTATGTTTGTTGGCAGTAGTGTTGTTTTGGTGGCACTGAACAGCTTTTTTTCTGTAGAGTAGAACACGGTGAACTTTATAAAAGGATTGTAGTTGGAATTTTTATTGTTAGTGTAGTGGGATAGTTAAAGATGTGTGGGCATTCACAACTCACCTGTTGTAAAAATATGTGTCTGTGTCGTACAGAAATGAATAATATTCCTAAAATAGATAGATATGACTGGTCTCTTCATCCAAGTATTTATATCTTTGTAAGAAAAAGATGTTTACAGCGCCACCAGCTGTGTCCGTCCAGCACTGCCTCCAACAACAAACACTCGCGCGCGGCAGTGACGTCATCATAGTGTCGCGCGCGTTGGCACCGCAAAGCTTCGCGCGTTCATACGTCTCAAATTTTCGTTGAAAATGAATAACTTCGAGAAAATAGTGGCGGACAAAGTCCGTCAACACAGGTACCTCTATGATCCGAAGATGCGCGATCATGCTGACATTCAAATGATTAAAGATGCATGGAAAGAGATCGCCGTCGCCACGGGAAAAGACGAGGTAGATTGTCGTAAAGCGTGGAAAAATTTAAGAGACAAGTTTGTGAGGATCAAGAAGAGGGTCTACACAAGAAACATTGAGTCAAGTCCATACACGATCATGACAGAGCTGGGATGGTTATGCCAATTTGTTAAACATCGGGAAAGAGGCCCAAATGTAAAGGTAAGAAACAATTTTTTCTATATAACTTACATAAATGAATGTATGTTGGCATCCTAGCTAGGTGCTATGCCGTTATTTTGTGGCTCGCACTGATAAAAAGTTTACCATGTTGTCTTGGAAAAAAAATTAAAATCCATGCAGCCACACCGGTTGTAAATCCGTTTTTAATTTAAAACTGGCTAGAAATGAATGAAAAATATATTGGTAGATTGTATATATGTTTGTAAAATATGTCTATTGTTCAGTACGTTTACAACGTGTGTCTTTAAGACCTAAATGTAACTATTGTTTCTTCATTAAGGATATATATAAAGTGGTCTCCGTTGAAGAACAAATGAAGACAAACAGCTTCCCAACCTCTCCGGCATCAGGAACATCAGAGACTGCAACTTCTGGCAACCCTTCTTCACCCCTGTCCCTCATGCCATCATCGCCACATCTCCCCACTCTTCCACCCTGTCCGTCACCCAAACGCAGCCCCTCGCCCTGTTCAATTTCAGCTTATCCTGTCCCAAGCATCTCATCCTGTTCCAATGCCTCACCATCTTCTACTGACATAATGCCTAAGAGAATGTCTACCACTGAAGAAGCCTTACTGAAGATACTGGAGCAGCTGGACTGGGAGAGGGAGAGGGCCATGCAGCAGGACACTGAAGATTTCAGATTTGCTGCTGTCATTGCTGACATGTTGTCAAAAATTGATCCTCAGCAGAAGCCTGAGGTTAAATTCAAGATCCATCAAGTCCTCTATGAAGCTGTGCTAAAAACCAAAACATAGACGGCATAATGTTTTAACTGAGACTATATTTATATATATAATTTCACAGATTTGTTTGTGTAGTACCTTATTGTATATTGAATAAAAATGTCAAAATTCAACTGGAGTTTGAATTTATTAATACAAAAGTTCTTGTAAAGACTATTCTGTGTATAGTCTATAATACTAAAATGGGAACACAAAATGAACATGCAGGTCAAAGAATATTGTAGATTTTCATGCAATATTAGATGAGATCCATCAGACACTGAATCTGAATTAGCAATTTGGTTTAAACCTGTCCAGTGTTTCACGTTATTAAACTAGAAACTACAGTAGTTGAACGTGCATTCATTACTGACCGGTGTCTAAAGTGCAATATAACTGGGATGAATAAGAGTCAGCATAATGGAAATGTATTGAACAGTAGTGTTTTTATACATAGCAGCGTTAAAAGTGTGTGTAAAGGTCATATTTATAGGAACAGCATATTGAATGGTTCTGTTATGTGACCTAACCCTTTAACGCAACATGATGACTTTAACATCGTTAACCACATGGCACAATATGCTGCTCTATATTTAAATAGCTGGTTAGCGTTCACTATAGCGGTTTGCAGCGTGCTTGTCAGAGTTCCTCTGAAACCCTCCACCTTCCCTAGCTCCACCTGTATAGATCTGCTATGGATAAATTTATATATACAATTTGTGCAGCAGCAGTATGCCTTACATGCTCACTGCAGCGTATCAATTTATGTATTGGCAGTAGCAAATTCCTGTACTTGACCTGCAGAAGCAGTAATAATCAACAGAAGCAGCAATATCAGCAGCAGCATAGCAGAACTGCTCAAATACATTAATATGTCATATCCATTACCATGCTAAAAATCTTCAGTTGTTACAATAGAAATGTCTTTTTGTCACTTTTGATCAACTTACTAAATAAAAGTATTAAGATCTTACTGAACCCAAACATTTGATTGGTGAGTTATACTCCTATTCCTCCTGTACAGATGGTGTCAGTGGAGGAGAGTGGGCCGAAAGCTTCTGTCTCTACTGAACCAGAAGGTTTGAGTAACATACTGAAACAGAGTGTCGTACTGGATGCCCAACAAGTTAGAGAGGTCAGTACGCATACACTTCAGATTCAGTAGACATGAACACTTATGCAGAAGTCATGCAGTTTTGGAAAATGAAGACTTGATCTCATTCTGGTGGCCCAGTGTGTTTAAAGTGGAGTAAAATACATTATATTGCCAAAGGTTTTGGGACGCCTGCCTTTACGTGCACATGAACTTTAATGACATCCCATTCTTAATCCGTAGGGTTTAATATGGAGTTGGCCCACCCTTTGCAGCTATAACAGCCTCAACTCTTCTGGGAAGGCTTTCCACAAGGTTTAGGAGTGTGTTTATGGGAATTTTTGACCATTCTTCTAGAAGCGCATTTGTGAGGTCAGGCAGTGATGTTGACTGGCTCGCAGTCTCCGCTCTAATTCATCCCAAAGGCGTTCTGTCGGGTTGAGGTCAGACCAGTCAAGTTCCTCCGCACCAAACTTGCTCATCCATGTCTTTATGGGCCTTGCTTTGTGCACTGGTGCGCAGTCATGTTGGAACAGGAAGGGGCCATCCCCAAACTGTTCCCACAAAGTTGGGAGCATGAAATTGTCCAAAATGTCTTGGTATGCTGAAGCATTAAATGTTCCTTTCACTGGAACTAAGGGTCAAGCCCAACCCCTGAAAAACAACCCCACACCATAATCCCCCCTCCACCAAACTTTACACTTGGCACAATGCAGTCAGGCAAGTACCGTTCTCCTGGCAACTGCCAAACCCAGACTCATCCATCGGATTGCCAGACAGAGAAGCGTGATTCGTCACTCCAGAGAACACGTCCCCACTGCTCTAGAGTCCAGTGGCGGTGTGCTTTACATCACTGCATCCAACTCTTTGCATTGCACTTGGTTATGTAAGGCTTGGATGCAGCTGCTCAGCAGCTGCTCAGCCATGGAAACCCATTCAATGAAGCTCTCTACACACTGTTCTTGAGCTAATCTGAAGGCCACACAAAGTTTGGAGGTCTGTAGCTATTGACTCTGCAGAAAGTTGGCGACTTCTGTGCACTGGGTGCACCTCAGCATGCGCTTCCCCCGCTCTGTAATTTTACGTGGCCTACCACTTCGTGGCTGAGTTGCTGTTGTTCCTAACTGCTTCCACTTTGTTATGATACCACTAACAGTTGAGCGTTGAATATTTAGTAGTTAGGAAATTTCACGAATGGACTTATTGCACAGGTGGCAACCTATCACAATACCACGCTTGAATTCACTGAGCTCCTGAGAGTGACAAATGTTTGTAGAAGCAGTCTGCATGCCTAGGTGCTTGAATTTATACACCTGTGGCCATGGAATTGATTGGAACACCTGAATTCAATGATTTGGAGGGGTGTCCCAATACTTTTGGCAATATAGTGTATGTAGCTTGTGTCTTCTCTCAGATCTCAAGAGAGCTGCCTCCACGTACGATCGGACGCACGTGGCAGCTGTCCTACAGCACGGACAAACATGGGGCAAGTCTCAAGACTCTTTACAGAAAGCTCAGCACTACCGACTCACCTGTGCTGATTCTCATCAAGGACCACAACCAGCAGGTCATTTATTATTTCACAGCTCTGATCAGAGTGGACATCTGAGGGTCAAGGGTCACTGTTCATTTGATTTAAAAAAAAAAAAAAAAAAAAAAAAGTACCTGCAATTCATCAATATAAGTTAAAATATTCATTCCACTTGTAATTTTGATCCAAGTTGGATGTTTTGTTTTGTACATGTGTATTGTTATTTGAGTGGTTTTAATTTTCCCTTTAGATTTTTGGAAGCTTTCTCTCACACCCTCTACATCCTAGTGATGCATTTTATGGCACTGGAGAGACATTCCTGTTCCTGTCTCACCCACGCTTTAAAGTAATTCCAATAAAGACATTTGAGTGAATTTATTATCACTGAGAGAAACAAATGGAATTCTTAATGGGATTTTCTTTTAAACACGATCTCTGACATTATTTTTGTTTCATTTAAGTGTTTCCGATGGACTGGAGAAAACTCTTTTTTCATCAAAGGGGATTTGGACTCTTTTGCCATTGGAGGAGGAAGGTACATATTAATGTTCTGCAAGATGCCTTTATAACGCAGAGCTTTATATTTCTTATCTTCAATTTTAGACTTGGTACGACTAAAACGTGCAAATGTCATTTGTAAAAGTGAACTTCATTTGTCTCTTTTCATTTCAGTGGTCACTTTGGTCTATGGGTGGATGAGAGGTTGTTCTTGGGCAGAAGCAACCCCTGTTTCACCTTTAATAACTGCAGCCTGTCCGAGACAAACGACTTCACTATTTTGGAGTTGGAAGCCTGGACATTCGGCTGACACGTGTTGTAAATAATCCAAAACATCATGATTTAGTGGGAAATATGGCCATTAAGAAATAAACTAATCATCCAGTTTACTGACACTTGTAAATGAAAGGAAAGAGATCCTGGAAACTGTGAATATTCTTCCTGAAGTGAAGTCACTGGAAGAGTTTAGCACCAGTGGATGGAAGCTCACCTGTCTTTACCATCATGATGAAAAATCTCATAGTTTCATCTCGCGATTAAGATGCATATTAATTTCAGTGTTTAAATGAGTGCACTTCATCGTACAAGATATAATGTTGTCTCAAGGTGAATTCTGGGACAGAATTACCTGAACAGTATGTGATTATACTAGTGAGGTTGATCATGTACTGTAGCATTAGTTACAGAGTGAACTTTTTTTATCCGTGTTAATTTAGGACTCAACACAAATAATCCACACCCTGACTAAATGGCACTGATTAAAGCCCTGCCTGCTGTTAGTAAGCAAAGCATCAGCTATAAACAGTGGCTTAGACATTAAACTCACAGCTACACTTTTACACATGGAAAAGGTTTCACATCACTCAAGTCAAAACAAAACCAAGACTGAAATGACTTTGGGTTAAATACCACAGACGTAAATGTCACCCAAACCTCAGAGTTGCATGTTTCATGTCTTGAGAGACTTTTGGTGTCAATTCTTTCTTAGACATTCACAAACTCTTAAGCACTCCTGTGAATGGGTTCCTAGCCTGTAGGAAAACCTTCTTCTTGTAAATAACTCTTACAAAGTTAATAACATCAAAGATATCTGTACAAACGACGGCTCTGAAAATGTCAAAACTTTAAGTATAGTCATACAAGACCAATGCAATATTTACACATGTGAAACGCAGTCACTTAGTACTGAAAGTGTTCATTAACTTGTTACCTAATAAACATAAAATTAACAATAACACTTTTATTTATAAAAAGCATGTTGTATTTATTTGACAATGGTAGAGAAACTGCATTTACACAAACCTGCTGTTATGTCATACATGCACTACCATTCAAAAGTTTGGGGTCTGTACAACTCAATTCAGCAAGGAATTGATTAAAACTAACAGTAAAGACATTTATAATGCTACAAAAGATTTCTGTTGAACTTTCTACTCAAAGAATCCTGAAAAAATGTGTCATGGTTTCTACAAAAATATTAGGCAGCATAACTGTTTTCAACAATCAACATATTAGAATGATTTCTGAAAGATCATGTGACACTGAAGACTGGAGTAAGGCCTGCTGAATATTTATCACAGAAATAAGTTACATTTTAAAATATATTAAACTAAAAAACCGTTATTTTAAATTGTAATATTTCACAATTTTATTTTTTACTATATTTTTGATCAAATAAATGCAGCCTTTGTGAACATAAGAGACTGTGTGAAAAAAAAATGACATACCAAAACTTTTGAACAGTAGTGCAAAAGTTAATTCAGCTTCAGTTGTACCATTTTGTAGACAAGACAGTGATTACTATGACAAGATACATTATAAATCTATTCTAGTGTTCGTTCCGGTTTCTACTCTGGTCTTCAGCTTAAAGGGTTCGTTCACCCAAAAATGAAAATTCTGTCATTTATTACTCACCCTCATGCCGTTCCACACCCGTAAGACCTTCATTAATCTTCAGAACACAAATTAAGACATTTTTATTGAATCTTCAGAGCGTTATGAATCTTTTGTGTCGAATCGTGATTTGGATCACGTGTCAAACCGCTGAAATCATGTGACTTTGGCGGTCCGAACCCCTGATTCATAATGCTCCGAAGCTTCCTGAAGCAGTGTTTTGAAATTGGCCATCACTATATAAGTCGTTATTTTGTTTTTTTTGGTGCACCAAAAATATTCTCGTTGCTTTATAATATTAATATTGAACCACTGTACTCACATGAACCGATTTAAATATGTTTTTAGTACATTAATGGATATTGAGAGAGGAAATGTCATTGCTGGCTATGAAGGCCTCACTAAGCCATTGAATTTCAACAAAAATATCTTAATTTGTGTTCTGAAGATTAACAAAGGGCTTATGGGTGTGGAACGCCATGAGGGTTTCATTTTTGGGTGAACTAACCCTTTAAATATGGTAGAAAAAAAAAAAACAGAAGTGAGTGCATGTGAGCTATTCGCATTTTATTTAATTTTTAAAAGAGACAAAAAAAATTGTGACGTTTCTAACTAGCCATTATGCATCTTCACCCTTAGACAAAAGTGGATTTCAGATGTAATATATCAGAGCCCATGGCAGCTTTCCTGCAGCTGTGTAGATGAGCTGAAATACAAAGGCTTTGCTTTGTGTATATTTTAGCTTAGTGCCAGTATTCTGTTGAGAGAGAAAAGCAGGCGTTGCTTCCACAGACTTAAACAACAACATCAGGCCTGGCCTCACCCAGATTGGGCTTTCAGACAAGACCATCACAAACTGCCTAATTGAGGAAGCCACAGCCAGCACTATTCTGTCTCCTACAGAACCATCTGGAATAACAAAAAATGATGCAGCAAAACATAAGTGGCTTTATGTGCAATGAAACAAAAGTATAAAAGTGGTTTTATCAGTAATAATCTATAATGCTGTTTTCACTCATTAATCTGAGCAATAGATCAGATTATTGACATTCGTCACTCAGAAAGTGTTAAATTTGCACATAAACGGCAAATTTCTATATAAAAATATGACTTAATTGAGATTGTGTATAGCTAACACCCTGGTTTCACTGGGGTGAAAAACCACATTCTTGTGACCCTAATGACAAGTGACAACATGTGTCACACTAAGGACCATGTCCAAGAAGATGTGGTCACCAGCTGCCTTCTGAATTATGAAAATACATCAGCTCCTCCGCATACCGTTCCTCAAACGTTCCTCCACGGGGGAGCAGAGCTGATATCAGCACTTCCTTTCTTTTCCCTCATATACTCCCTTCGATTCTCAGATGTGCACTGATTTTTCTGGAAACAGTCTTTAATCAGTTTTATGATTCCAGGTAAGGTCTGGCCTTTTCAAGTCCTTCCTGAAGGAAGCGGATGTATGTGGAGGTTGAGGGATCCTCAAAACCCGCTGAGAAACTGAGAGCTGGCCCCTCTTCCTCCTCAGGTTTCATGGATGTCTGGTCCAGGAAATTATTAGCATTGATGTGATGGACCTGGAGAAGTTACAGTGATATTCATCTAAGCAACTTGAACAAGAGAGGTTGGCACAGTCCGAATAAGCTGGTTAAGAAATCTAAAGCATACTCACCACAGTGCCGTTAGGCAGCGCCACCATCATCTCCACTGGAAAAGTATACATTTCCAAATGCAAACGAGCCTTTTCACTCAAATCCAGATTCTTTTTATCACCCTAAATGAAGAAAAAGCACTTAATTAGCACTGATGTATGTCTAAATTTGTAAGTTTTCATTTTGGCTTTATAACATACATCAGCTAAAAAACCCAAACTCCTCACCTGCAGATCCTCCAGCTCTTTGACTAGAGACCAGCTGCTGATGAAGCTCTGGTTGAGTAAGGCCAGAACGGGCGAACTCTCGAGGACTGTCTCTCGAAGAGTCCGCCCTGAACCTACAGGAGATAAGGAGAAACAGAAGTGTACAGAATGCAAATCAGAGAAACATCTAATATAGTTAAAAGAGCTTGAGTACTCTAGCTTTAAAACACACTCTGACCAATTATTAACATTGCCAACTAGGGATGCCCCGAAATAAAAATTATGGGCTGAAATCAAAAATTCTGGATGCACTTGGCCAAAAACTTAAACCAAAAAAGCTTTTTAAAAATTATATGAGCATATATTTTTGGCTGTTTTTACTCAACTGGCAAAAAAACGAAGATACCATTTTATGCCGGTAATTTTTGGCTGCCAAAATTTCAGTGCATCCCTAATGCTTAGCCTTATGGCCGGATTTAGCTCTTCCAGCAGTATGTATGCTTTGTTATAGCCGATTATGGGTGTCTTACCTCAGCAAGACTGGTCATCCAGGGCTCCCCAGAGCAGGATGGAGTGAACCAGCTTTTTCTCAGCATCAGCTCTGCTAAAGGCCTCACTGAATGGTAAATATGGCACCTTCCAAAGAGAAGACCCAGAATGCAATTACATTTTGAGTAAAAATTATGGGCTCAGAAAGCATTTTCATTTAGAAAATAGATACTCTTAAAAATAAAGGTTCTTTATTTGCATCTATGGTTCCATGAAAAACTTTTAAAGGTCCCGTTCTTCGTGATCCCATGTTTCAAACTTTAGTGTGTAATGTTGTTGTTAGAGTATAAATAAAATCTGTAAAATTTTAAAGCTCAAAGTTCAATGCCAGATATTTTATTTAACAGAAGTCGCCTACATCGAACGGCCAGTTTGGACTACATCCCTCTACTTCCTTCTTTAATGACGTCACTAAAACAGTTTTTTGACTAACCTCCGCCCACAGGAATACACAAGAGTTGCGTTTGTAGAGTGTGTTTGTCGCCATGTCGTCGAAACGCTGTTATTTTCATCCGCAGTCCAATCACCGGGTCTGATTCCGGCTCAAATTGATAGGGTAAAATTAAAGAGATGTTTACAATAACACTGAGCGCGTGCATCTCCACGTTATGGTAAGAGGCGTGACCTTTCCGGGCAAGGTTCGCTAAGATGCTGTCGAATCACAACACAGGAACCGCTGGCACAATCAGAACTCGTTACGTATTTCTGAAGGAGGGACTTCATAGAACAAGGAAGTCATCAGCCCGTTTTTATGACAGTGGAAACAGCGGTATACAGATAAGTAAAATTATGTGAAAAATACTGTGTTTTTTTACACGCGAAACATGAACACATGTTATATTGCACACTATAAACACAATCAAAGCTTCAAAAAAAAAAAAACACGAAAAACGGGACCTTTAACATCCATGGAACATTTCTATTGCACAAAAGGTTCTTTATAGTGGAAAAAGGTTCTTTAGATTATTAAAATTTCACTCTAAGAAACAAAAATGGTTGTTTTACGAACTGTTCACGGAATGGTTTGTAGGGTGAATTTCATGGTGACTTTAAAGAACATTCATGAAGTATTCTGCAGACTCTTAAGAACTGATTTCAGGTGTTTAAGTATGAATTTGTAATACAAAAAGAGGTTGTGGATTGTAGTAAGGGACTCACCTTTTTAAATGGGTACATTGTGACCTCCAAATGTCTTGATGCTTCTTCTCTGCTCAGCTCTGCACTCCAGACAATCTCCTCGAACACAAACTGAATGGGCTCACCTCCCTCCCGTCGGCTGTCAATCATGTTCCCTTGTTCGTCATAGATCACTGAGGGAGTGGAGGGTCCTGCTGCCTTGAGCTCCATCTGTAAACATATGGCCCATTTACTTGTATCATGTTTCAGCTAATCATGCATGCCATGATGACAGTACAAAAATGCTTTAAGCTTTGATTCATCAACGACAAGTTAAACTGATTGAAAAGCATGCAGCAAAATGTCAGTGGAAGCAGATTCAGCATTATGAATAATTATAAATCAAAACCCTCTGAACGTGTTGTGCACCATCATTAGCTCTAACCTGAGGAAGGTATCCAATATCCACCTCCATGTTACTGCTCTCGCTGGCGCCATACAGCCACTCCATGTCCACATTCAGAGTTCTGCCATATAAAAACACACACTCAACTGAGGCCGCATGATAATGGTTAAATGGATAATAATTATTTTACTCAGAAATTATTATTATTAATCATGATTTATTGTCATTTGAGATTTTTTTTTTTTACATTTCATTAGAATTATTGCACCTACACGCAAGCACAAATCAAGAGAACATCAACTCATATGCATGGGTTATTTTACCTCATCTAGTTTCCAGATTTATTATATTTATCATATGAATATAACACTCTCTCTACATTATGAAAAACTAAAACTATTCCTAAAATTAATTCAAAATTACGTTAATGTTTTTCTATAAGCATGAAAGTTTGTGGAGACTTGTTACTAATGCAAAATAATGGTAAAGTCAAATGAAAACAACTTTTTCAGGAAAAATACCCAGTAAACAAAAAACAAAACAAATGCACAGGCGATTATGCTTAATCGAGAAAAACAGAAATTGTGATGATGATTAAAATAAGATTAACGACACGGCCCTACACTCGACACCTGAAAAGTGCTTATTCTTGCAGTTAGGAATAGTGGAGGGAAGACTGACTTGTCATTTGGGACGTAGAGGTGAAACTCTCGGATATGAGAAGCATCTTTGGAGAGGATGATGTTACCAGCAAACTGCCCAGGAGTGAACCAGAATGGAAAGTTGGGAACATCATTTAGCTGGAACTCTGCATGGATTCTGTAATTAGTAACACAATACCATGAGAATCGGTTGGAGGCTCACAGTTAAAATAAAGTTAAAACAGAAGTTACAATCAGATGTTCTGTGAGTTACATACACAGTAGATTTCTACTGGATTTAAAGAAAATCCCATTTATTATGGATGACTAAAGGCTTATTCTAGCATGGCAGCGTGTTTTTATTAACTCACCTGAAAACAATGTCATAATAAAAGTCACTAGCAGCCCGTATACAAGCCACAACTCCCTGTGGAGCAAAGCGGGATTTCACAAAGGGCCGCGGGTGGAACATGCTCAACAGAGAGTGGATCAGCACCTGCAGAGAAATTAAACAATCACATCATCCATTAACTAAAGAGATCGAATCAATCTCCTTCTTGATCAAAATACCCTTTACAATGTCAGATTACCCATTACTCAACAATTTGGTTTGGATCCAATTAAAATGGTTTAGTAGGTGTGATTCAACTCAAGCATCTAAACTCACTGAACTAATTTCACAATTTTAAGGTTTATTTGTACCTCTTTGCCTCGTGGAGTGGGAGGATGATAACGGTTATTGGGAAGATAGCCAGTGAAAATGTTCAGTTCGCTGGGAACAATCCACCAAGTGTCACCCAGGGCAGATTTACTACTGGGTGGCAGGAAGACCTTGAACTGACTGGCATAAAATGTGGATGAAGGAATAGCTGGACGTTTCCAAGATCGCAGCCCACTAAGAGAGCTATGTGAAACCTGATGAGAAAAACACTGCAATGAATTTACCTTATAAACACATTTTGAGTATGTTCCTTGTAATGGGTCCACATTATATAAATTAACAAATTTAATTTTAATAATAATTAACAAATACATTTGAATAATTTCTTATTAGTTTGAATTGTTCATTTGTTCAATTGTTCATTGAATTGTTCATATAACTGGTAAAAATAATATATATATATATATATATATATATATATATATATATATATATATTTTTTTTTTTTTTTTTTAAATATATTTTTGAAATCATCACCCAGTGTTTATATCCTTGTTTAGTGACAAATGTACAAATAATGTAGTCTAATGTTAAAATTACCCCTAGAAAGCCATCTCTGCTCTTAGTCATGCTTTCCAGCAGTAACGGCTGCATTTTAGCATGCAGGGTCAGCGTCTCTCCATTTGGGTCATGTGGTATCTCCTCTTCAAACTCTGGAGGAGGTGCCACACCTTCAGGCAACAGAGATTGACATCAGGCATTACAACAATGAAAAATGCATTGCTTTAAAGTGTCATGAAACCCCCCACCCTGTTTTAACCTGGTCATTTACTCAGTTTTGATGAAGATTAAAGAAATGGGCGTGTAAAGCTGTGTAGAGGGTGGGAAGAGGGGAAAAAGCAACCAATAAAAGAGTTTTCTATAGTGATGGAGACTGACCTTGAAGCATGTCATTTCTGCTTCAATAGAATATATCTGCCTGTGAAAGGATGTTAATGCTCTGCAAGAACACAGAGAGGGCAAATAATACCTGTGAGTTTTTCTGCAATAGGTTTGAATTCCTCTGGACTGAGATAAAGGTCATGATCAGTATCCAGGGATGAGAAGAAAAAGAGTCCATCTGCTCCCAGTGCCTTCAATCCTTCCTCCTACAACAGATACATTCCAAACAGAAAAGAAACCTCAGCAATTTCACATTTGTCACACACATGCTGCTCCCATTAATGAAAAAAAATGATGGTAAAACAGGCTAATTTTGCAGTTTGTTCTTTTGAACAGTTTGTAAGAACCGATAATGTCTTCCCGTGGTCCCGGACATCCTGACATTTTATTTCTTGTTTTAATAAGATGCATTTTTTTTATTCATTGTCTATTGCAATTAAATTTCACATCCCAGCTGTTTTTACATGTTTTAATAAAATAGTATTGATTGATTTTCATATTTATTAACTTTTACATGACTTAAAGGGATAGTTCACCCAAAAATGTCAATTCTGTCATCATTTACTCACCCTCAAGTTGTTCCAAACCTGTATAGCCTAAGTTTTTTTGCACTGCTGTACACAGAAGAAGATATTTGGAAGAATGTTTTTAACCAAGAAGATCTCGCCCTCGCCGAACCATTAGAAAGCACAGCTGAATTCTTGCCCCAAGGCTACAAGACACAATGATGGCTGCGTCGATTTATTTTTAACTGAATTCCTGACATACTTTTTATGTTGTGTCTGGGTTTATTATCAGTCTAAGAAGGAGGGGAGCCTGGAGAATATGTAGGAAGCGGCACAGAATTAACAGTGATATGAGGGAAAAGGGGGGTTGGTGTTCTAACAATCTTGCCCAGCTGTGGCAATTACCCAACCCTTGTAAAACAGTGGGCAGCTGAAGCGCCAGATGTAAGTTTACGGTTCGCAAATAACAAAAGAGGACGTGGCAAAGATAGTGCAAGTCTGTACTGCAAAATCCTTTTAACAAATATTAGAAGAGGAATGTTTAAAGCTAAAACCTATTGCATTTTAGCCAACTACAAACACAACAAACAGATACATTAAGACAATCACGCAGTATCCCTCATGGCTCTGATAAGCATCCCTCCTTCACGGGTCAAACGCAATGAATCCTGAAATAAACTGGTATTAACTTACATGTCGTTTCACAAGCTGGATGTCCTGGTAATATTTAATGCAAAAGCCGATGAAAGGAACAGCAGCTATTATAAATAAACTGGAGAGCTGCTTGAAACGTGAGCGGGCGCGTCTGTTAGATGGAGTCGCGCGATCTTCATGCTCTCCAGCAGTAGTTTTATCCACGTCTGCGGCCATACTCTAATAAATGTCTCTGTCTAGTCTGTAAATCACTACTGGGCCACAAAAACAGCCCAGGGTGAAATTAAAACTCTTCAGTGAAATCACACTGACACTGTAGCCATGGGTTCGTCTCCAGTGTACGGTGAGCCGTTACATTGTAGCGGTGCTGTAGGAAATCACTCCTGCTTCTCCTACTAACTAGTGGAGCACGTCTCTCGGTCTTAAAGGGCCAGTGCGCACATTATAACTCTTTGGGTGTGTGTTCAAATCTACTGAGCTGCCTATTTACACAACATTCGGAACGTGGCAATGATGCCGAATATGCTGTCTAGATAGGCAGCTGAGTAGGTTTTGAATCACAGCATATAATGCATGACCATAATTATACGGTTCGGGGCCAAAGAATGTACTGACTCTGTCTAATACAGCTAAATATTCGAGTAATGTCCATGGTAAGGGCATTTCAACCACAGGCAGGCTAGACATGTACACTGAGTTACGTTTAGTTAATACTAAGGGAGAACAGAAGAATTAGGTCAATAATATTAGCTAGAATTAGGAAGAAAGCATTTGTGATTAGGTTAAAATTTGGTAAATTTGGATAAGGGGACAAACCATGGGGAAATTTGAGCTGTAGTGCATGGTTAAGATATCTCTGGATTACAGTCAGGACACTTTCCAAAGGGGGAAATTTGAACTGCGTTGCATAGATAAGATATCTCCGGAAGGGGGATTAGGGCTGTGTGGTGCAGTTTGAGGTGTCTTGGCAAAAGGGGAGATTGAAACTTTGTTTATCAGTTTGAAGTGCCTTAACAGGTAGCAGTCCTGTCGTGTGAGGAAGATCCATTCAGATCCACTCTGACAGACAACAACAACAACAAAAAAACACCCGAAGACTTCCTAGCTCATCCATCCAGATAGCAAAATTCTCTGTTTTTACTGTTATTTCTATTCCTTATGTTCTATTTTTATTCTTCTTCTTTATGTAAAGCACTTTGAATTACCATTGTGTATGAAATGTGCTATACAAATAAAATTGCCTTGCCTTGCCTTACATAACATACATAGAGTCCATTCCAACTGTGGTAATTCCAACAATAAAACCATAATGTAGGGTCCAACACTCTTTAATCAATACATTTCCATGTTTCTTCCATGACAGATCAGATTTTTAACAAATAATTTAGAGTTTGCTGGCATGGAATTTATTTTATATTGTTCATTTAAATGCCATTGTTCCAGAAGGGCACATAACAAATAAACTAAAACATAGTGAATAGGTGATAAATGACATTGGTGCAGTGTAACAGTGGAGAGGTTTCTAAACTACATTTGAGACAAGTCATTAATGGTTTTATCATTTTATTTCAGCTCTCTTTAGGCACATTTAATTAGTATATATACATAGTAAACATAGTGAGGCTTACAGTCCCAGAAGGTTGCTTTTTTTAAGCCGACTTTAACAACTTGATTTCACAACAGTGTATGAAAGTAGTCAGCTGTTCCAGGACTTCTCCAAAATCAAACAGGGTCTAAATTTACAGAGAATTGTCAATGAATATTCAAAAATATCAACTTATTTGAACTTGTTTCTTCCTTAACTTGTAATATAACTGACACACACACACACACACACAGATATATATATATAGTCTATATTATATATATATATATATATATATATATATAGTCTATATATATAGAGAGAGGTTTAAATGTAGTTAAATGAAGTTTTTCCATCTCCATAAGTTAATTTCAGCTCTGAAAGAGGTTAAATTGTTGGTCTGAGTCCAGA
This sequence comes from Megalobrama amblycephala, assembly GCF_018812025.1. Taxonomy (NCBI): domain Eukaryota; kingdom Metazoa; phylum Chordata; class Actinopteri; order Cypriniformes; family Xenocyprididae; genus Megalobrama; species Megalobrama amblycephala. The sequence continues at coordinate 20,140,484 of NC_063048.1, forward strand.
CCTAATGGTTTTACTCAGAAGAGTCCATAGATAGATAGAAAGAAGTCATCTTTCAGTTCATATCCTCTTCGACCTGCTGTGTGTGAACCTCTATGTTGGTTTTGGGTGGGATGTAAGAGCCCATTCCTGCTGCCCGATCTGCCTCAGCCTGTGTATATGGCTCTTCCCTCAGCTTCTTCAATCTTATAAAAAAAAATAATAATTAGGAAGGAAGTCTGAACAACCAGGGATTCGTTATGTAGCATCATTCTAAATCTAAATGGGGAAACCCAAACATAAATTTGTTGGGTTATGAAGGTAAATGTATTTTATATATGATCCAAAGATTCAACAAAAGAGAAGAGGAAGATGTTATCAAAGCTCTGCTCACCGTTTTTTATGAACTTTGGTCTTGAAATGCTCTTTCATGGTTTTCAAATCAACAAAATATCTCCTGCAAAAAAACATTTCAGATGAAAAGCTGAATATTATGTGTGCATCTGTTGTGTTTTCAGTGGTGTTGAGGAGTGACTTACGAGCAGTGCAGACAGTAATGCTGGGCACTGCCTGTAACATCATAATCGACATCTTGCTTTAGTAACTTGGCAGCATTTGCAGGGATCATGTCTGCATGGATCTGGTCAATGTCCTTTGTCCTGCGCTTGGTCTTCCAGATCTTGGCAACACTCTTCTTTTTGTGGTTTCCTACCTGTTTGGACTTACCCATGATCTGAAAACAAGAGGAGAATATAGTCAAGTTTAGGGAGTTTTGAATTTCTTGATAAATTAATATCTTCAGCTTCTCCAAAAGACAACATCATTACACTAAAGATGTCATTACAACTCAAATCTGCCGTCTGAACCTTACCTTTCACCTGTCAACAGAAAAGATTAACTATCAAATTCCAGAACAACACATTTATTTAAAAAATAAAAAGTTACAATTTAAGCTCCAGTCTGAAAATGAGCAAAATGGAGTCTTTCCTGAAAGAGAAAATCAGTTCGTGTGACACTGATATCACTCCCAAAGAACAGTAATCATATTCAACAAAAACAAAACATCCATCCACTCAAACATGTTTACATTATTTCTATCTCGTCATAGCGCACTTTCAGCAAGTTGTCATTATGAATTATAAATCTGTAAAGCAGAAGTGAATGTGTATATTTATTACTTTACTCACGCTAACACGCAGCTGCCTCACTATACACACACGTTGGACACCCGCTAGAATAACTTCCGGGTCGACACTCGGCAGAGTGCTCGTGTAATGTGCGCGTTCACCTCTGATGGGCAGTACAGACAGCAGCACGCGACTCAAAAACAACCAGACGAAGCAGATAGTTGTTGCGTCGTTGCTATGGCGATTCTGGCGCAACCATCCGTAGTAACTTGGTGTTAAGAGTTTTTTATTAAAGCTTTTACTAAAACCAATTAAATACAGCATCATGTCTGGTAAATATATTCATAATATAGACTACTATAATATATATTCTGAATATAAATACTTGTTACTTGCTGAACAACTTAAACTTGTTTTTTGTTTGTTTGTTTTGTTTTTTGTTGTTACATATATAAAAGTCTTCTTAATTTAACTTTGCTACTTTTTTTGCAGAGACTACAACACTTAAAATCTCTTACATTTTCCCAAATGGAGACAAATATGGTGAGTTAGCTGTCAGCTTTTGATATGTCTGTGAATTTTCACTATTGTTTCATTAAGCTCATTAAGAAGATGTGTATTTGTGGTTAGAGGGCGAGTGCTCTCGTACTTCAGATGGTGTGGTAATAAGAAAAGGGTCTGGCACACAGACATCAGCCTCTGGACTTACATACACTGGGGAATGGGGCAATGATAAGGTGTGTGTGGGATATGATTTTTTTCTTCTTCTTTTAAATATTAATTAAAAATACTTAAATAAGTGAATCAGTCTAAAGCACTAAAGCTTTGTGCTGGACGAAAAGTCAGTGACATACTGGAGCTTCAGTCATCTGATCTCCTTTCACAGCCTACTATTTTTATGCATTTATATCAGTTTTGAGCGCATTACGCAGCAAACTGCATTAAATGTAAAATTATGTCTTGTTTGCTGTTGTTGTGGCCTGCAGATGAATGGCACAGGAACTCTCACACACCCGTCAGGAGCAATTTACAGTGGCCTGTTCAGAGACAACATGTATCACGGCAAAGGAACTTACACATTTCCAGATGGGACAAAATACACTGGAACCTTCAGCAACAACAGGTGATAATATATAAAATCAGTCTCAATGACAACCTGGTGTTATATGCAAACATATGCAAAGCAGGAATTGCCATTACTTTTTATTTTCATGAGAAAAGCTCAGTTTAAGTCAGAAAATAAACATTTTAAAAAAATGTTTTTGCAGATTAGACGGTGATGGGGAGTTTACAGATTCACAAGGACTTGTGTGGACTGGGAAGTTCCATAACAAAGCAGCACTGGGACTGAAGCTCAAAGTCAACATGTGACATGCACAGATATACACAGAAGCACACCATTTAAATGAATACACTTTACATTTTCTGTCCTTTTTTTGAATTAGATGGCACTCACTAAAAAGTACTGCACTGATTTAATCACTGGACCAAACTGAACTTTAAAAGATAATTACACTGAATTATTAAATAGCGAGAGTAAAATATGAGCATCTTATGAAGTGAGCATTTGAGTCAACCTAAGGCAAACACTAAGAATTAACGCCTGTGAAACACACAGCTTGCAGCCTTTAGGCATTGATGTGATCTGTTAAACAGATGAAATGACTTCAGTTCCAGCGGCATCCACCGAACATCAAGAACACAAGTTCCCACACACTGCACTTTAGAAAGAATCACTACTTTGTTTTGTGCGAGGGGTGAGAGAAATGTGATTCTCTGTGTACTGTTCGGCATTGGTGGAGCGCATCTCCAAAATACACGAGCACGCACAAGCAGCCGAGCTCATGACTGTGGTGAGAAGTCAGGAGTTGTGTAAGAGCGTGAAGCTCAATTTCCTGTCCTCTGGAGTGAGAATGTGTTTACTGTGGATCAGGAGAGCCCTGCAGTCCACTTCTAATCCTGCTTTAAATAAACCTGAAGCTCCAGTGCGTTTGATTAGACTTTAAACTGAATAACTTCTTGAGGTTTTTTATTTATTGCTTTCATTGTTTTACCTTAATTAAATCTGGTATGACTCGATGTTCACTTCTGAGTTTATGACAATAATTTTTTTTGTGGGTGTTTTTGTTCATAAGTGTAGCGGATCCTTTCCAGAGCTCATACAGAGTTCATTGTAAAATAGAAAATTGGTCTTAAAGGTTGAAGAGGAAATTGAATCGTCTGATTTTGAGCCATAAAAATGCTAACAGCCTCTCCCTTCATCAATCCACTTACTGTAAAACAAGGCCTCTTTTTGTCTTCGACTTCATCAGACTCACATGTTTCAAAGAGGAGGGGAAGAGATAGGTGGGACAGATGAGAGAGTGAGAAAGAAAGAAAAGTAATAGAAAGACAAAGTCACTGAGTCAGAGAGCTCTCATGTCATTTCTAAACATTTCTAAACATAGAAGTGACATTTCATCAGCTTGTAAAATTGTCGGTTTGAGCAAAGAAACTCTACTAGGAAGATTTTAAACCACTGAGGATCTGAAACAACAATCCTGGATTTGGACCTGGAAGACCATCAGATCATGGAGAATGGCAAAATAGAGGGTAAACAATCTTTTCTCTTGAATCTGAAGAAATGCTCAAAACTTCCATCATGCTTCTGTATTCACATAAGTAATTGATCATTAACAGTGACGTCCACTTCAGAGTTCAGGTCTCTTTCTTGTATAGGTGCATGTTTCTGTCAGCTTTTGTGTGATAAAGACTGTGTTTCTGTATGAAAGTGTATGTTTGTGTTCTTGCAGGTACAGGTAACGACATAGATGCCATAGACCTTCAGGTAATCTAAATTGATCTCTCTCTTATTTGAAAAAGATTTTAAAAATAGTGACAAAACAGATTTTCAGTTCACCACCTGTTTTAAGTACATTGTTTAAATTGCTTATTCCAATCACACACACTCGCACAGATTACTACTGTTAAGAAAGTAAAAGTCATTGAATGTCAATGAATTGCTAATAGGAAGAGTGTGACTGAACTCACATTTAGTTTGACTCTCCCTAATGCTATTGAGACTGACCTGAAGCTCCTGTTTAACCTTCATCTCTTTTTTTTCCCTTCTGACTTCTCTGGTTTCGTCTCTTAGTCTGGTGACCTCTGACTCCTTGTTTCAGATGCAGGCAATGTGGATGGAGCTAAAATCAGGAGTTGGAAGCGTGGTCGAAGATTTTTCCACCCTACGGCAAACCTACAGCCGACTGGAGGAGAAAGTCTCCACCTATCAGCAAGAAACTAATGACAAGATCCTGTCTCTCAGAAACACACTCAACACAATACAGGTTCTAACACATGTTATGTGACTTAAAACAAATGGATAAACACACTACCGTTCAAATTTTGGGTCAGTAAGATAAAGTAAAAAATAAATCAATACTTTATTTGGCAAGGATTCATTATATTGATAAAAAAAAAAAAAACACTTCTGAACTTTATATTCATCAAAGCTGAAAAAACTATCATTGTTTCTACAAAAGTGTTGAGCTGTTTTGAACACTGATAATTATAAGAAATGTTTTCTGAGTGCCAAATCAGCATATTAGAATGATTTCTGAAGGATCATGTGACACTAATGGCTAATGGTATGGTCATTTATCACAGGAATAAATTACAATATAAAATATAGAAAACATAAATTAGATAATAGTATAATACATAATAATATTTCGCAATTTAACTGTTTTTACTCTATTTTTGGTATAAAAAATGCAGCCTTATTAAGCATAAGAGTCTTAGAGACTTACATTTTTTTTTTTTTTTTAAATGTACCTATCCCTAACTTTTGAATGGTTGTGTCATTTTTACAGAATAAATTAATCTATTTTTATAAATTAAATTATAACAAAAAAATTATATTAAAATAGTTAAAATATATTGCAGTGCTTTTCTAGAATTCATTTTTTTCATGTTTTGTTTTTTCATTTAAAAATGTTGCTCATATGTTGGTTATATTGTGTGTGCAGGAAGACATGAGTACAGCTCAAACGCAGCTCTCTGAGGTCCGGAGCAACCAAAAAGACCTACAGAGGGACCTGGACCTCATGCAGAGCACACAATACAGGTCATACACAGTGTCTGTTAAATTGCTTAATATTCTTTTACAATTTATGCCACAGTATGTTAAACATCACATTAAAAGTAATATAGCAAGCTTGGCTTTCAGCCTGCATTCAAAATATAAAAACGTGCTGGATGATTGACAGGAAAGGCTCAAGGGGTTCATTGGATGGCCACGCCTCTCTGACCAGCCAAACAGAACTCAGTCTGATTCAGCATTACATCAGTAGCCTGTCAGCCAGTTCGAGTGAGTATAACAATTAAGAGACGGATGTCTAATGAATGATTTTTTTGGACTATAAACATGTCTAACAACCATGAGCTAGTTGGAAATGATTGCATGATGGTGTATAAGATTGTGTTTGTTTGGTTAGACTCTTTTCCTGAGCATGACGGTCAAAAGAAGTCTCCAGTTTGGAGGGAGAAAAAAAACAGCAGAGATCTGAAAGAACAAAACAACTCTACTATAAGTGAGTGATATACAGCTTCTATTTTGCATTTGTCTTAACAATGACTGAAGTGAAAAGAACTGAACAATGAACAAACAGTTTTGAAATCATGTCTTTTTTCAGCTCAGAGGCAGACGGCAGCGCTGGAGCTTTTGGAGTCTGAAAGAGTGTATGTGTCATATCTCTCACTCCTGTTAAAGGCCAACATCAGTTTTAACGGCTCAGAGAACATCAACCTCAAAGATAAACGGTAACTATGTATCATTCTCACACGTTTAGCGTCATCTCAGAGTCAAAAGGTGGCCAGATTTATCACAATTCATCCTACTGAAGTATGCAGATCTTCACACAAACGACTCCTGCAATTAGACAAGAACAGTGATGAACAGGGACTCTAAATTGAATTTGTCTGTTGTGAAACAGGATAGTATAAAGCAGATTTTGGTACTCCACATACACAACTACATATTTTCTTCTCTCATCTGTTGTTGATTTTAGTATTTACACATTTGATGAAGAGAATATAATGTAAAACAGTGTTTTGAGGCGCATCATGCTGATTTTCTTATTTTCTTTTTCTCTCTCTCTCTCTCTCTCTCTCTCTCTCTCAGGCCTTTTCCTCCATCTCTGCGTTTCTTGATTCAGCAGCATCTGGAACTCCTGCACCTCCTCCAGGAGAGAGTTCTTAAGAGCCACTGGCAAGGCATCATGGGAGATGTATTTTTAAGGCTTACTAGCAAAGAAGTAAAGTATTATAATGAGTGAAAATGAGCTACAGTTAAAATTCTACCTTCTCCTATAGCTCACTATGTAAGATCAAATGTGTTTCTTGCAGAGCGATTTTCTGGACCATTATGTATCGTATCTACGGGACTTGCCAGAATGTTTGACGGTTGTTAGTCTGTTTTCCTCTTCAAAATCAGGCAGCTTACTGGAGGTATGCATACATAAACTACACAATATGTTTTATATTTAATAAATACAAATATAAAAAGGCTTAACACCTAGTATTTTTGAAGATGCTGATATTTGAGGCACATAGCGGCAGATCTAATAGTATTATGTCAGAGAAATTACGTTGTTTTTATGAATGACCTTATTTTTGCTTTCATTTTTTCCAGCTGTCAGGTTGATTTAGTCATGTTAAATAATAATAACATTAATGGAATAATAATTACAAAAAAATAAAAATGATAAATTAATAAATTATTCTAATTATATTAATCAAATATTATAAATATATAGTTTAATAAATATATAATAATAAATTATGTTTATTTAATATTTACAAATTTAAATTTTATGATAATAATATATAATAATAGAACATAGAAATCATATTTTAGATAGTTTTTTTTAACTAAATCCATCCAATTTATATGTTACCACATGAAGTGCTTGTTTAGTTTACCTGGCAAAAATTTAGATGAATCTACATAGCTGTTTTCTGATTTGCTGTATGCGTTCGAATTCAGAGTGACATCACAGGGGATGAGACACGTCCATCGCTGCACTCTCTGCTTTTACAGCCTGTCCAACGTATCCCAGAATACCATACACTCCTGCAGGTAGTCAGACTCATCTTTATTGTCATACTAACAGCATTGTATATTCATATGTTGTGAATGTTTGATGAAGTGACACTTGTGAAATCACCTGGGTCGAGTATTGCTAGATAAAAACTGTCCAATCAGGAAAATGTATGCTGTATCTATGTGTCGATTTGTATGTGTTTTACAGAGTCTTCTGCAGCAGACAGAGTCAGAGCATCCAGACTATTACCTGTTACTCGTGTCTGTGCAACAACTTCGAACTTTCATGACCCAGTACAGCCATTTACTGCAACACAACCAGGAGCTCCTCACACACGGTCATGCCCTGCGTGAAAACACACATAACCTGTGTACACACCAACAGGAGCGCCCCTCACACACCCGAAAAGAGCTAAGCAGGTAAGTGCAAAAGAACAAATATGTGTGTTATTGTGTTATAAGACTTACTGGCTCTTGTTTTTCATGTCAGGTCTACAGTGAGACAGCTGTATAAAGTTGACTATGAGAAAAATTACAGCAGCAACAGTGCACAAAAGTGAGTACATAGACGCACCAACCAATATATTTTATAAAATGATCTCTCTGTGAATTTATGGGTGTTTCTTCAACTTCAGACTTTTTTTTTTACCATGTCTTCATTCATTTGGTACTTTTTAAATGCCTTTTTTTTAACCTCTTTCACAGAGCTAATATAATAATGTATATATAAGCTAATATTAAAATCTATCATAAATATATTAATTATATTTAAAACTATGATCATTTAAACAAAGAGTGAAAAATATAAACTATTGTATTGTGTATTGTATTAAAATATTTTTTTTTAAATAAAAAAAGTCTGTCCCACATTTGTGGGGTCATTTATAACACAGACAATTTTCCTGCTAAATATTCTCTCCAAAGTTAGTGAACTACTAAACAAGAGTATTGTGAGACATACACTACCTTTCAAAGGTTTAGGATTTAACATTTAACATTTTTTTTTTAAAGGAACTAATCCTTTTATTCATCAAGGATGCATTAATTTGTTTTTATTATGTTTTACATATTAAGGCTACTGTTTTTACTGTATTTTGAACCAAATAATTGCAGTCTGAATAAGCATTAGAGACTTTAATGTCTCTTTCAAAAACATAAAATAATTTTACCTATCCTAAACTTTTGAATATTAGGGTATGCATGAAATCTTGTTTCCACCAATGAATAAAATAAGGTAGTTGCCACTTTTTAATATGACAATTCTGACTTTTCTCTCGCAATTGCGACTTTTTTCTCAGAATTGTGATATATAAACAATTCTGCAATTCTGAGATATAAACTCGCAATTCTGACTAAGTTATAAAGTCAGAATTTTAAGACAAACTTGCAATTACGAGTTATAAAGTCAGAATTGTGAGATATAAACTCGAAATTGCAAGTTATAAAGTCAAAATTGAGCTTTTTTCTCATAATTGGACTTTATATCTCACAATTCTGAGAAAAAAAAAGTCAGAATTGTGAAATAAAAAGTTGCAATAAGATTTTGTATTTTTTTATTCTGGAAGAATCAAGCTTCCGTAGGTATGTTAAGAAAATAATGAGAAAAAGTGCTTGTAATTGAAGAAACATCCTTAATCATCTCCAATTTGTCTTTCTTTGTAAGTGATCCCTCTCGACGTAACAAACGCTACCCTGACTATGAAGCGGTACCCTATCGCTATGATCCAGAAATCCCATCCCCTGTCTCCTTCCTGTCCGACTCTGACTCTCGCCACAAAGCTGTCTCAGTTCCTCTGCGCAGCATTCCAGAGACGGAGGGAGCAGGATCTGCCCTCTCTGATGCACTGGGTACACTCTTTCCCTACGGAACTGGAGACTATCGCTGCTCAAGCCCGTCTCATTCCTCTGACTCCAGCATTGATATTGCCTTTGTGCGCTGTAGTCCTTCCAGTAGCCCACCTCGACAATCCCACAGTAGGGGACGAAGTGCTGGGGGTGTTGTTTATAGGCCCAACAGGACCTGTGTGTCACCTGACTCTGCAGACATTGTGAGACCACGCCCTCTACAGGCAGTGCAGAGAAAGAGCAAATCACTGAATGGCCTTCAAATGGACAGTATTGATAGCCACACCCACCAGATGAAAAACCCCACCCACCCGAGGCTGGAGCGTCAATCAAGTGGCAAATCAAGACTGAGACCCAGCAGTCCAAAACACAGATACGAGACACACACTGACACAGAGGAGCCGCCACGACTAACAAATCAAAAGGTACACATTCACACACATTTATATACTAAAGGATTATTTTATTTTCAAATGAAAATTAGCCCAAGCTTTACTCACCCTCAAGCCATCCTAGGTGTATATGACTTTATTCTTTCAGATGAACACAATCAGAGATATATTAATAAATATCCTGACGCATCCGAGCTTTATAATGGCAGTGAGCGGGATCAACGAGTATGAAGCTGAAGAAAGTGCCTCCATCCACCATAAATGCGTACTCCACACGGCTCTGGGGGGTTAATAAAGGCCTTCTGAAGCGAAGCTATACGTTTGTGTAAAAAAAATATCCATATTTAACAAGTTATGAAGTAAAATATCTAGCTTCCGCCAGACCGCCTTCTGTATTCAAGTTACGAAGAAAGTGTAAAATGGTGTTTCCGTAAGTTGAATAGGGAAGGCGTAGGATGTAGCACAAGCTTTTTGAACTGCAAGAGTTTTACACTTTCTTCGTACGTTGAATACAGAAGGCTGTCTGGCGGAAGCTAGATATTTTACTTCATAACTTGTTAAATATGGATTGTTTTTTACACAAATGCATCACTTCGCTTCAGAAGGCCTTTATTATCCCCCCGGAGCCATGTGGAGTACACGTTTATGATGGATGGATGCGAATGGAAGCTTTTTCTTCAGCTCATACTTGTTGACCCCATTCACTGCCATTATAAAGCTCAGATGCATCAGGATATTTATTAATATTTCTGTGATTATGTTCATCAGAAAGACATATACACCTAGGATGGCTTGAGGGTGAGTAAAGCTTGGGCTAATTTTCATTTGAAAGTGTACTAATCCTTTAACACTCAAACACACACTCATGCATATTAGCCATGGCAACCAACGACAAAAAGTAAAATTGTCCATAAAAATTGAGAATTAAAATGACGTTATTTGAATTATTAAGCTTTTATTTAATTGAGAGTGGGTGGAAGCTCATTTTGCTTGCTCTTCAGGATCCTAGAAGCCTGGTGTGGGAGGAGCTCAAATTGAGGGGTGTGTCTGATGACTATGACCACTCCCCCTTGAGTGAACGTGGTAGGAAAGAAGGAAAAGGATTTAGGAACTCCTTCAAAAAGCTCTTTAAGAAAAAGTAAGTTAATAAGAATATACACACGGCTTCTTTGCGTACACATACTGTACTCACATTTAAAGCTGCTGTAGGTAACTTTTGTAAAAAAAATTTTTTTACATATTTGTTAAACCTGACATTATATGAGACAGATAATCTGTGAAAAAATCAAGCTCCACTGGCTCCTCCCAGTGGTCCTATTACCATTTGCAGAAATACACCGCTCCCGGTAAGAAACAACCAATCAGAGCCAGGAGGAGTGTTTTAGCAGTGTCAATCAATCAAGCTCGCGTGCGTGCGCGCTGATCACACCCCTCTCATGCACAGTGTACTAGTGATGGGATTTATGGCTCTTTGAGGGGATCCGGATCTTCGCGATCCGTTCCTTTCAAAGAGCCGTTCAAAAGAACGGCTCTTTTGGCTCTTTTTAAATATTTAGTCAGTTTTAAGAAGCCAGCTTGGGGGCATCTCAGTTTATCCTGGAAATAATCACTGGGAGGAATGATGAGGTGAGATTTGTAGTCAAATAATTAAAACTCGGATATCACACACCAATATCTGAGTTTGAATTATTCTGAAATATTGATTATTACCTCATTTGTCATGTGTGGACTATATTCCATAGGGTTGCACAAATCCCTCTGCTTAGAGAGTGACATCACTATTTTGGATTTACCTTTAGTACAAAGTGTGTGTGTGTGTGTGTGTGTGTGTAAAGCTACGTTGACTTTTGTTATTCATACAATACCTACTCACAAATAAACATCAAAAACAAAGCCGGCTGCAATGAATTTCTGTGCAAAACAGCTTTTACTACAAACACTTCCACACAAGAACATTGTTATCACACAAGAACATTTTGATAGAAAACAAAAAATATTTAAAGTAGATAAAATTAGAATAAATAAAATGGAAATGTCTACATACTACAAACTATTACTACTGTAAACTTTGCAAATAGGACATCAGCCCCTTCAACTTCCGCTCCTACCCAATGACAGAGGAACGCAGGGTTTTTTTCCACTGGAGTACTCACGTGAAGGATGCGTGCACAACTAATAACTAATATCTGCGCTGGGTGCGCCCCTCCCCCTATAACTGTTCTGTCTCGCGGAGGAGCTCATTTGTGTGCATCTGTGTGAAACACGCATAGGAAAAAAGAACGACAGAAAGAACGGCTCCCCTCCAGCCGCGACTCGGCTCCCATCGTTCATGTTTATGAGCCGTTCAAAAGAATCGGTTCGTTCGCGAACGTCACAACTCTACAGTGTACAGCCGTTCAAATTCAAGATTACCGGTGTGCCGCAGCTTTGCTTATGGCGGACAAACAATCCAAACTGCCAATTCCTCGAGTGGCACCTGCTCATAAAATAAAGACGGGTAAACGGAAAAAGACAGATGACGATGATAAAAAAGCCAAAAAGAAAGAATTAGATAGAGCCCAAAATAAAACGAGGGTAAATATCGGAGCGACTTTTCCGAGGTGGAGGGAGCTATCCCTGCTTGATTTGTTTACTTTTTTAAGAACTACACAACTAAGATAATTTCAAAACAGGACTGACAAATTATGTATGGCGTGGTTTCTTGTAGATTTCAGGGTGGTCCTTTGCATATAACATCGTTTTATTTCGCCATAAGCAAAGCTGCGGCACACCGGTAATCTTGAATTTGAACGCCTGTACACTGTGCATGAGAGGGGTGTGATCAGCGCGCACGCGAGCTTGATTGATTGACACTGCTAAGACACTCCTCCTGGCTCTGATTGGTTGTTTCTTACCGGGAGCGGTGTATTTCTGCAAATAGCAATAGGACCACTGGGAGGAGCCAGAGGAGCTTGATTTTTTTCACAGATTATCTGTCTCATATTCTACTGTCAGGACATAATGTCAGGTTTAACAAATATGTAAAAAATATTTTTTTACAAAAGTTACCTACAGCAGCTTTAAAGCCATGATACTTTGAATATGTGTCTCAGGTCTGGTGGTGACGGAAAGGAAAAGGCAACAGTAAAAGCTGAGTGTCAGAGCAGTGGAGATCTGGAGTCCACCAAAGCCCCTCACACAGGAGACATCGACAGAGGAACTGCTGTCTAAACTGATTTGCAGTAGTCGTTCTCAACTGGTTTTGCTTCAGGGCACAGATTTTACAATGAACATCAAGGGGTCACCCAACACACTTTTTGGTCTTTAGTGTTTGGTCTCTAAATATCTATTAAATGTCAATAGTTTAATGCTTTTGACAACCAGCAATTCAAAGAACAAAACATGGTCGGCACAATGCTTATTCTAGTTGCAAGTAAACCTGTGTTTAACATGGGTTTCTTTTGTGGTTTATTACACACAAGCCATCCAAATTAGATAAATTTGTGCAAAATACTGTAGAATTTGATTGGAAGCAAAACCTTTGCAATCAGCAACAAATGGGAAGTGTTTTCTCCTCCCTCTTAGGATTGTTAGAATAGGGCTATGGTTGAGAAGCACTGTATTTCTCACAAAACACACTCAAAAGAAAATGTGCTAAAGCTGCTTGATAAAATTACTGAATGTTTCTGACATAGCACACAAAATATTTTGCATGATGAATCAATTTTCAATATAATTTTGGGAAACATCTTGCATTGTTGATTCAAGTATATACTCAAACATACAAACAAATAGGCATACTTATCCATCTCTTGTTCAGTTTATGCTGGGCTGCACTGACAGAATGCAAAACTATATCTGATAAAATGATAAACGATATAATAACTATTTAATAAGTCAATTTAACGTAATTACAATAATTACTCATAAATAAAAATGTTATAAATACATGATGTATACTTTCTAAATAAAATAAACAAATAATAAAACAATCAAATGTCACATGTATATACATTTAAATGGAACATAAATGGGAATAAAGCAAAAATAGTAATATTTTAAGATAAAATTATTCTTGAGTACAAGTGTATGTATGTATGACAACAATAACACCATTCAGTTGCATCTTTTTGCACCTTGGTTTAATGTGTTAAATCTCATAAAAGAGTTTCACATTTGAAACAAAATATTGGCTTTATACAGTCTGTAAAACTCAAATTATTTTACACTATATACAAAACATGTGCATCACATTACACAAGAGAACAATGCTGTAGTGGACATGGAGTAGTTTGACACACGCTATGTACTTAAAGCATCCAAAAATCACATTTGTGACTCTTTTAAACAAACCAAGTAAAAGGTTACTGAAGATTAGGCTCAGACATGGTTTCATTCGGGTCTTGACAAAATCAGGACCATGGACCATGTGACAAGACCAGGGTTCAAAACTGCCGTTACTCTACAGATACTCTATTTGAAGTAGTGTTTTTTTTTTCTTTATAATGGCGCATGATCTTATGTAAAGTTTATAAATGCATGTTAGAGGTAGAGACGACATGCTAAATTTGCGCATTCAGCTAAACAAAACATGATTTTGTTATTTTGAAACAAAAAAGGAACAATTAGTTTTCAGATATGACACCATAAAAACTGATGCTAGAAAGCTTCACAGACAGCTACATTCTAGAAAGAGCTCTTTTTCTGACTTCCCCTTTTATATTTACACATACTGCATTCATAAGACATTGTTATCTCTAATCGGTTTTCAGTGAGCCTGATAAATAGGTTTTTCTTTGTCTGTTATACTCTACTATTGACATCACAGCCTGTAAGTACGCACTCACTCATTAACACACACGGCACGCTGAGAAAAGCACACATGAGCAAACGTATTGTGCAAACCTTCAATAACAGTGCTTGGTAATGAAAATATGACACTTGGCTTTTCTGCATAAATAATGAAACATAAAATCTCTAAAATCACTCATTAAGTGGCTCATGATGATACTAAACATGATGCTGTTACAGTATAGGGCAGCACAGACAGTCTAAGAACATACAATTTATATCTATGTATATATATATATATATATGGTAATGGTATTGCGATCTGACACCACCTCAGTACTTTTCTGTACAGGAAATGAGGAATTAAGGATATTGCTATAGTCTAAATGAATTAGAATGAGGGGGTCATGAATGACATACTTTGTAGGATGAAAAAAAATATATTAGCTGCACTTAATTTCATCATTCAATGCTTAACTTAGTATAATATAGAAATAACTGCTCTAAGGTTCCACTGTCTGTTCCTGTGCTGTTAATAATGAAATATGGATCTAATGGGACTGGTGTGGCCACATAAATTGGCACATAAGTGAATTTTTGTGTGCAAAATACAGTCATTTAAATAGGAATTGTGATTGCCAATTTCTTGTGAGGGCAAAATATTTCCGCAAGCAGAGTTCACATCGGGTTCACATAAATGCGACCCTGGACCACAAAACCAGTCATAAGTCACATGGGTATATTTGTAGAAATAGCCAACAATACATTGCATGGGTCAAAATAACCGATTTTTCTTTTATGCTAAAATTCATTAGGATATTAAGTAAAGATCAGTGAAGATATTTTGTAAATTTATACCGTAAATATATCAAAATTTATTTTTGTGAGTGGATATGCATTGCTAAGGACTTCACTTGGACAACTTTAATACTTTGATTTTTTTGCACCCTCAGATTCCACATTTTCAAATAGTTGTATCTCGACCAATCCTAACAAACCATACATCAATGGAAAGCTTATTTATTCAGCTTTCAGATGATGTATAAATCTCAATTTAAAAAAAAAAATGGACCCTTATGACTGGTTTTGTGGTCCAGGGTCACAAATTGGCCCCATCGACCAGCAGAAAGCTGCTTCTGTGTGAGCAGTGCTTCATGCATCACTTTTATTGGACCTTTTTGCCCACAAAATTTCGCTAATGTGACTGCACTTTTGAGATAAAAAAGAGACATTATAAGATTGAATGAAGAGAAAGAGGTGAAGAAGAAAAAAACAGCGAGTTAGTTAGATATACAGGTGTTGTACTGAATTCTGTGACCCTAGTAGGCACTGTATTGAGCTAATCCTAACCCTACGGTCGCTACATTATATGTACGGTCACATAATTAAGTGGGTCACAGAATTCGATATAACACCGGTTCACACAGAGCACATATTTGTGTTCCACTGGGGTGTTTTGAAATTGTTTTTCTATGTAAACAATTGTGAACTGTATTAGTACGACACCGAGAGGAGCTGTTTACGGGACTGCGTCACTGCAGTACTGAAAGCTACGAAGCCAACGAGATGGTACAACACCTGCAAATCATGCCAGATATAAAAGCCAGGTAATTTGTTTCATCTTTTAGTAGACTGTCGTGTTTTTACATAAGTTATCTCAGTCATACAGAACTGATGGTTGTGTATCAAGGTGTCTCTGTTGAGTTTAGTTTGCACTGTGTTTGTGTATCGAAATGCATTTATAGTAAGGTTATGCAGTTTGCCAGTAGAAAAAGAAATTCCAGCCAAAAATTTTAAACCGTTACTATACCAAAGATTCAATGTATTACTGTAGAATTGGAATTTAAGTTAGTAGATTTGTTAATGTTACCATTACATGCTTTGCAAATCTATGACGGTCTACCTACGTCTGCTTGTGCTGCGTTCACACCTTGTCGTAATGGGGGTTGTGCGTAACAAACTTCCAAATTGCGAAAAACAGGTTGCATCACTTCTGGTTCAGGTCTTTTGTATGTGAATGAACGGAATGAACGCGGCGCCAGTTTCGTTTTTTTCCGTAACTTGAATAGGGAAGGCGTAGGACATTCAGCGTAAGCGTTATGAAGAATGCGGAAGCGGAAAGTACGTTCAAGGCGATATTTTGTTTATAAAGCATAAACGGTTGTATTTTTTTCGAAAATGACCGATTGATTCGCTAGATAAGACCCTTATTACTCATCTGGTATCGTTTAAAGCCCTTGAAGCTGCACTGAAACTGTAATTTTGACCTTCAATCTGTTGGTAGCCATTGAAATCCACTGTAAGGAGAAAAATCCTGGAATGTTTTCCTCAGAAACCTTCATTTCTTTTAGACTGACGAAAGAAAGACATGAACATCTTGGATGACATGGGGGTGAGTAAATTTATCAGGAAAAGTGTATTTAAAAGTGGACTAATCCTTTAAATAAAGAGCTGTTTTACTGAAGATGACTTCAGTAAAGATGACTGATATCTAAAAGTTTTTTATTTGTATTCTTACTAACATTCGGATATTAAAATTGAATAAACTGCAAACAATAAAAATAACTAACTAGGTTAGTTGATTACTTTAAAAGTCCATAGATATCGGCGTCAGTTCATACTGCTGTTGACACTTTCTCCAATAAGTGGATGCGATGAGACCTGTTTTGCTTGATAATGTGATGTTCGACAAAGCCTTTCTTTGTAATTTCGAGATCAAATCTTGATCGAAGCCGTTCACATCCTCGGACTGGGCATTATGCGGATATATGGCAATACTATTGACTAATTACAAGTTCTACAAGGACGTGAACACTTTTTACAAATTGGAATCTCGTAATTACGACATGGCGTGAACGCACCTTTGTACTAAGGTATCGATTTTGTATCAATACAAGGTTACAGGGGCTGGTATCATACTGAACCAAAAATCTGTAGTGTTTTATTTCAGCTATGTTTGTGTAAGTTTTTCTGTAGCGTTGTGTTCTGTAGTTTATAAATGAAAATGAGGTGTACAAGTCTCAGGAATTTGAACTTGGTTGCGTGCATTAAGTAGTGTGTGTTAAGGCAGTGTGTTTTCAGTAGCTGTTCTCGTGGCCTGCGAGGATGTACAGATTACTCTGAGCCGTGGGGTCTTCCGTCGGTTTGCTTTCCAACACCACCACTCTGAGAAAGACAGAGAAATTTTATGAGAACCGTTCCGACTGTGGCTCTGGTGTGGTCTAGTGTGTGTGTTGGTGAGCTCTCACCTGTCTGCACCCAGCAGCCTGTAGGTTCGTGAGTTATCAGCGATCTCCTGAGTGATCTAAAGCAGAGAACATTGGTTACCAATATATTACATACCTATTGTCTAAAGGTGCAGTTACATTTACCATTGTTCTTTGAAAATTTGTGGCAAAAATCCAGCCATTGCAATATGAATCTGCGTAATGTGAAGTTTCGCATGAGAGTTAAAAAGTTCTCTGCACAGATTTTGCTTATGCTTAAGTTGGTTACATGAATTTGCTGGATTTAACAACAGAAATTTGCTTGGTTTGATAGTAACTTAGTGCTTCTATTGTTCAATGGACAGACTTTTTTTGCCTGCAAAATTTTGCTAATGTAACCGCACCTTAAAAGCTAAGAGCACTAGCTACCAGCTATAAATGTATAATCTAGTTCTCACAGGCATATCATACCTCACTGTTTTTAAAGCTTCGCCCCTGCATTCCATGCTTCCAGAATGCCAAAACACTGTCCTGCAGACACACTTGAAAAAAGACAAATAAATTATTATTATTAATCAAAGCACACAATGACTTCTCCTCTCAGTCTTGATTTAATTAACTTGTTTAAAACTTCATTTAGTTCTTACCTATTGCCTCAATCTGGAAGTTAAAGGTAAGTTCAGTTGACAACTTCCTGTTGGATTTTAACCTGCCCTGTAAATTCACCAATTTTATACACCCTGCAAAATATAGAAACAAATTGTAATGTAGTAACATCTTCCCAGAGATGGAACTGCTGGATACAAAAAAAATCAAGAGCTTATGCAAATGCTTGTTTGAACATGAATCTGTGCTACAGGTGCTGACAAATATGGAGAGAAAAACAATCCTGTGTGATTTCAGCAACCATCATAGCTTCATCAGGTTAAATGTACATGTGATTTTATCACACTGTCTAAAACTAGCCCTTAACTGATAAAAAACATCTTTACCACACAGCTTAAAGTGGTATTGCTTTCATAAAACTATTATAATTAGAATAATCAATTTTTCCAAATGATATTGTTAATTAGTGTATATAAATACATACATATTACGAATGTACAGTGCACAGCATAAATGAGTACACCCCCTCTGAACAAATACAAAAAATGTATTTTCTTTATGATCACTAATACAAATCATGGAAAGATGGCAAAGCTAAAATTTATTAAACATATACATAATAAAAACTGAGAAATATATGTCATTAATAGCCATAAAATAAGTAAATTAGCCAATTTAGTTTAAATTAAGGATTGCAGAAATGAGTACACCCTAGATTTCATTCAACAAATGTATAATATTGTAGCACTTAGTATGCCCTCCATAATTTTGAATGTACTGCTCTGACCCTTCTTGGCACAGTGTGTACAAGTTCATGACAAATTGTCACATCTGTCCTGTTTAACTCCTGGATGATGAGCTTCTTAAATGCCCTGATCTTTAATGGGGAGTGTTGCTCAACTCGTCTCCACAGAATCCCCCACAGGTGCTCAAGAGTGATAAGATTGAGTGCAATACATGTCCACAGAAGTTTTTTCAGCTTGGGAGAATTGTCATGTTGAAAAAATGCCCAACAATGCAGGGAATGAGGAAAGGGTAACATCTTCTGTTTCAAGGTTGTGTATTAAATTACACAGTGGTGTGGGAATTCATGACAGCATTGATAAAGCACAACTCCCTCACACCTTCAGCACTCATACATTCCTATATAAGAGCTTTACTACCACTGAACTTTACTGTGGGAACCAGGCACTTCTCACTGTACTCCTCCTCTAGCAACACCATCCCATTTTGGATGCTATTGATTTATTCTCATGAGACCAGAGTATTGATTCCCAGAATCTATATTTTGTAAATATGGGCCTTGGAAATGGTTAATGACTTTATTGTGCTTTGACAGTAGGTAGTTCCAGTAAGAACAACCACCATGCAAGTCATTTCTGCAGGCTGTATCTTACTCTGTGAGATAAACAGTCACTCTTTTCATAGCTTTTGCTGGCTCTGAGACACTCGCTTGGTATTTCTCCTGCTCTTTGTGTAGCAAAAAAATCCCTCATCACTAAATGAAAGCTTAAAATGAAGGCCTGATTATTTCAGGGGCCTTGTCACAAGTACATTGTTTTTGAATTTCTGTGTTACTTTTGCTATATTTTCACACTTAAAACAATGATTTGGTAATCCTCTTCTACCACTGTCCTGATTTGTGCTAAGAAATACGTCTCCTGACAGTTCTCTCCCAAGTGCTTCCATTGTTGTCAGCATTAAGTCTGAGAATGATTCAGTGGGCTATATGACACTTTTAATTGTCAAGAAATTTTTTATAATTTTGACATGCTTCTTTGGTAATTGATTAAGCAGGCTTGCTGGAACATTATATCTCTAAAGAACCCTAACATGTCTTCTAAGTAATTGAGTAATTGCTGACTTTCAGAAGTTTCAGAGGGGGTGTACTCATTTATGCTGTGCACTGTAAATATCATGTATTTCATTATAATTGCTATTATATTTAAATAGAATTAATTATTATTTTAAATAGAAACATTATTTCATAAGTATTATTATATTTTTTATTATAATAAAAACAAATATATTTGATTTACTTACGATCTAAACACACTAGGACAGTGTCTCTCTCCAGCTGAGTCACGTGAATGACACATGTCTGAGGAGTTTCTGGAAACACATAACACAACAAGGGTTCATACAAGACCCAAGAGCAACACTCTAAAAGCTCCAAACATTTTTTAGCAATCCAAACGTTTTGAACTGAGACACAGTGAGACTCCGTGATACTGACCGGGCTCTGTGAACGCAGGGGTGGCAGCATTGGGATCAACAGTGCCAAATGTAACCACCTGATCGGGGTGGCTTCCTTTACTGACTGCCACACAAACCAGTGGATAATGCTGCTCAGGAACCACCAACATCTCAAAGACTTCTAATGGACACGGCAGGGTGAGGTCTATGCTCTGAACAGACACAAATACATAGGATTATACTAGGTAGATTCACATTATTTCTCAGTGTTATTTCTCTTTATCTCACTTACCTTTATCAACATGAAGCGCTGCATGGCTTCCACCCATTCAAATAGCATTACGCTGGACTGGAAAGCTCCACATAAGTACTTGTGACCCGTGTATGGGTTTCGCACTATAGATACACAAACAGAAGCATGTTGACTGTATTTGTGCAAAGAATATTTACTATTTATGTGCAAATACTAAAAATGTGCAGTGTTCTGACCATATATATGAATGAATCTATACTGACCTACACAGCATTTCTGACAACCCCTTGTTTCTGGTATTTTATTGGACACGGTAAACTTTCTGAAAGAAAGGCATTACCATGATAGTACTAAAATGCAAAATGATGAGATTTAATAGGATGTGCATTTAACATATATTTACATTTTTGTATAGCAATACATTGCTATACAAAAATAAAAAGATTCTAAATAGATTAGTCTGAAACATACCGTGGGATGATTTTGTCAGGGAGTTTGTGTGTTGGTATGGCAACAGGTAACTTCTGCATCTGTCGAGCTTGCTCAAAGAGCCCCGTCAGGTTGTAAGAGTACAGCTGAGATGCTTTACCTGTGGAACACACACACACATGTACATAAAATTACATTATAGTAAAGCTAAAACATTAAAATATCCTTCAAAAGCATGCAAATCTTTTCATTACTGGTTTTATCTCACCTGATATAGAAAGCAGCCAGTTGTTCATTACATACACCCATGTGCACCTCCGTGGAACCAGCTGCATGTGATTCAATGAAAATAAATATTCCATTGACACGTTATTCTCAAAATCAAAATTCAATGACTGTTCCTTGTGATTAAATAAATTATCATTACTTTTTAAAGCAAATACATAAATATTGATTATATACTTATACAAACCCGATTCCAAAAAAGTTGGGACACTGTACAAATTGTGAATAAAAAGGAATGCAATAATTTACAAATCTCAAACTTATATTTTATTCACAATAGAATATAGATAAAATATCAAATGTTGAAAGTGAGACATTCATGCCAAATATTGGCTCATTTTGGATTTCATGAAAGCTACACATTCCAAAAAAGTTGGGACAGGTAGCAATAAGAGGCCAGAAAAGTTAAATGTACATATAAGGAACAGCTGGAGGACCAATTTGCAACTTATTAGGTCAATCGGCAACATGATTGGGTATAAAAAGAGCCTCTGAGAGTGGCAGTGTCTCTCAGAAGTTAAGATGGGCAGAGGATCACCAATTCCCCCAATGCTACGGTGAAAAATAGCGGCGCAATATCAGAAAGGAGTTTCTCAGAGTATAAAGTTATCATCATCTACAGTGCATAATATCATACAAAGATTCAGAGAATCTGGAACAATCTCTGTGCATAAGGGTCAAGGCCGGAAAACCATACTGGATGCCCGTGATCTTCGGGCCCTTAGACGGCACTGCATCACATACAGGAATGCTACTGTAATGGAAATCACAACATGGGCTCAGGAATACTTCCAGAAAACATTGTTGGTGAACACAATCCACAGTGCCATTCTCTGTTGCCGTCTAAAACTCTATAGGTCAAAAAGAAGCCATATCTAAACATGATCCAGAAGAGCAGGCATTTTCTCTGGGCTAAGGCTCATTTAAAATGAACTGTGGCAAAGTGGAAAACTGTTCTGTGGTCAAACGAATCAAAATTTGAAGTTCTTTTTGGAAAACTGGGACGCCATGTCATCCGGACTAAAGAGGACAAGGACAACCCAAGTTGTTATCAGCGCTCAGTTCAGAAGCCTGCATCTCTGATGGTATGGGGTTGCATGAGTGCGTGTGGCATGGGCAGCTTACACATCTGGAAAGGCACCATCAATGCTGAAAGGTATATCCAAGTTCTAGAACAACATATGCTCCAATCCAGACGTCGTCTCTTTCAGGGAAGACCTTGCATTTTCCAACATGACAATGCCAGACCACATACTGCATCAATTACAACATCATGGCTGCGTAGAAGAAGGATCCAGGTACTGAAATGGCCAGCCTGCAGTCCAGATCTTTCACCCATAGAAAACATTTGGCGCATCAAAGAGGAAGATGCGACAAAGAAGACCTAAGACAGTTGAGCAACTAGAAGCCTGTATTAGACAAGAATGGGACAACATTCCTATTCCTAAACTTGAGCAACTTGTCTCCTCAGTCTCCAGACGTTTGCAGACTGTTATAAAAAGAAGAGGGGATGCCACATAGTGGTAAACATGGCCTTGTCCCAACTTTTTTGAGATGTGTTGATGCCATGAAATTTAAAATCAACTTATCTTTCCCTTAAAATGATACATTTTCTCAGTTTAAACATTTCATATGTCATCTAAGTTGTATTCTGAATAAAATATTGAAATTTGAAACTTCCACATCATTGCATTCTGTTTTGTGCAGTGTCCCAACTTTTTTGGAATCAGGTTTGTATATATATTTATATATTTTATATATATAAATCAATTTATATTATTATACATTTTATAAATATTGATTACATATTTTTAGCATTTTGACTATATTACACTGATGAGCCAAAACATTATGACCAGTCACAGGTGAAGCGAATATCGTTAATCATCTCCTAACAAGGCCACATATTAAGGTCTGGGTATGGGCAGGAATAAAAGGATGAAAGATTTGACAAGGGCCAAATTGTTACGGAAAGCTGACTGGGTCAGAGTATCTCTGAAACGGCAAGGCATGCGAGTTGCTCCCGATCATTAGTTTTGACAGTTTACCAACAGTGGTCTGTGGACAAACCACAAACCGGCAACAGGTAACCCAAAGCTCAGAAAATTTTAATTATGTTTATGGGAGTAATGCATCAAAACACACTCTGCTGTGTATGGGGCTGCAGCCACAGACCAATCAGAGGGCCTATGGTGACCTATATGTCCACTATCAAAAGTGCCTACAATGGGCAACGAGCGTCGAAACTGGACCTTGGAGCAGTGAAAGAAGATTTCCCAGTCCGATGAGTCCCGTTTTCTTTTACATCAGGTGTCTGCACATCAATGATTTGCTAGGAAACCCTGGGTCCGCCCATTCATGTGGATGTAAATTTGACATGTGCCCTTCATGACACCTCTTTCAGCAGGTTTAAGCGACAAACTGCACACATTGTTCAGGAATGGTTTGAGGAACATGATGAAGAGTTCAAGGTGTTGCCCCGGCCTCCAAATTCTTCTCAATTTTAATTGAGCATCTGTGGGATGTGCTGGACGAAAAAGTTTGACCTATAGTAACTCCACCTTGGATCCTACAGGACTTGAAGGATCTGAGGCTAACGTCTTGGTGCCAGATACCACAGGACACCTTCAGGGGTCTCGTGGAGACCAGGCACTGTTTCTGCCGCACATGGACGACCAACAGCATATTAGGCAGGTTATCATAATGTTTTGGCTCATTTGTGTGTATATATAAAAAAATCGTCAAGCCTGTCTAAGTTATTCCTGACCTGTTCCATGGTGCTCTCATGAATTTCATTCAGATTGAGTGTATAAATTCCTTCCTCTGCACCAAAAATCAGATACTGATCTGAAAATGAGTCACAAGAGAATCTCATAAAACTGACAAGAACCATAATTATGCTAATTATGTAAGCATTTGATTTGAGCTCTGCATGTGCTGTTTCTCACCCCTGGTGTTTGGGTTTATCCATGAACAGGCACAGTGAATCTTCAGGGGACAGCCATTAAACACTTTAGAGAAACAAGCTCCCATCTGCAGAGCAGAAAGAAAGATCAACATCATGGTAGCAGAGCTGAGTTTGAATGGTCCAAATGTAGTTGCTATGACATTTGTGTTAATCCAGGTGTGTTGATACCTTCGAAGTCTTTCAATGTTTGTGTGTATGAAAGAGATATAGCAAGAAAATGAGATGGAGAGATAAAGAGACAGGCAGAAAGAGGGAGAGTGGATGACTCACATGTACTTTAGGAGTTGGTGGGAGGCCATTACTAAGGGGTAGCTACAAAAAGAGAAACAGACAAACTCTGTAAGAGGCTATCACAGTTTACCACAGCAGCATATGCATTACATAATTGTAATTGCAAGGCAATAGCTAAAAGTCTGATCACGCTGACAAAAATATACCACATCTTTCTCATCCTGTCCGTAGAACATCAATGAAGTTTAATAAATTATTAATAATAAAGTTCGGGGTTTAGAACAATTCTAATTATACAACTCTAATTATAACCCTAAATATAATTATGTTATATTTTTGAACAAAATTAGAATAAAGAAAATATTTTAAAAAATAACTATAAGGAGATTAACCATACCTTTAGACTAGATGAGGGAAGGGAAGCCAGTTTTTCTTTTTCTCCATTCTCCTGAACAGAAACTCCATTACCTGCACATAAACACTCACATTATATCTTTCCTTTGAAAACTGAAATCACATCCAAAGAATAAAGACACGCCTACGTAAATTAGGCTCATTATAGATGCACCCATATTTAAAAAAAAAAAAAAAAAACAAGATATTTGGCTGTTTTTGGTTGCACTGTTACTGCCTGCAGAAAGCAAGTAGTTAACAGAATTTGTGCACATTTTCTATTAATGCAGTGGTAATTCATCAAATGATCAAATAATGGAGAAGAGAATCATAACTGGGCATTTATCCAGATGCACGGTTTAGTCAAGCACACTTTTTGCATTTTAAAGCGCTGATTCAGCATGGTCATGTTTGTTACCTTATTTGCATGATTCATTACGTTAATTGTTAATGAGTTGTAAAAACAACACATTCTAACTACAAAGTCACACTAAGTAGCTCTCAACTAAACTACAGTAAAGCTGCAGCTATGAATGTTGTGGGACTGAACTAATGCCAAAATGACAGTATTCAAAAGCACAAGGAACAGAGGAAGACTGGCAAGGCTGTCTACCAATCACAGGAGAGCATGCTCAAGTGGGCGGTGCTTAGCTTACTTTGCTCTTCCTGTTGTTCAGCATGAAGCCATTCCCAGAACCTATAAATCTCATCATCCCCTGCTGGCTCTGTCTGAACGTGCTCAGATGGTTTGTTACCTAGACTACTACGCCTGTGTGGGGGCAGGCGAGGAGGTGGCGGTCTTGGGGGCACACAGGAAGCAGGCCGAGCAGGAGGGGTGGAGCTTGCAGAAGCCGGACAACGTTTAATGGTCCCTTCTCCGGTATTGTCCTCTGAGACGGTACTGTTCTGTGCTGGAGACAGAACCTTCGGCTGAGAGGTAATAAAGAGAAAGAGTGCGAGTTACACATTCTGTCAAAAGTCTGCGAGACACGTGTTTTGCACTGGAAAGTGTATGTGTATCTTTTACCTTGGGTGGCAGAGGAGGTGGTACTTTAGGTCTCATGGTTGAAGTGGAGTTACAGCTGTAGGCACAGACACACAAGGGCATATTGTAATGATTTATAGTCATGCTGCTAATCAAGATGTGGTAACACAAAAAAAGGACGCAAGGACCAATGGCACAGTTTCTTTGGACAGTGGAAACGCATACAGGGATACAGTCAGATGAAGAAAGACACCATATACAATGTCAAAAAGAGTAAAGAATTATTACCGGCAAGCAAGAATGGTCATGTGGACACAAGACACACAAACATAGTGCTAAATATGCTCAAGCCTAATCTACCTAATCCAGAGAAGAGGTTAGGAATATTTTGAACTTCTTAGAGTTTACTCTTTCAGGAAACTCTAAGTAGGAGTAACACATTGTGTAATTGTCCTCAGCTTGGACTGTGAGCTTCAACCCTTCAAACTGACTGAAAATAAAAGAGTTTCTGTATGTCTTGTGCTCATCGCCAACTTATTAAACAAACCAAAACAAATGTCTGATCAAATTCCATGACTGAAATACAAATCAGAATCAACACACAACATACACAATAATTCATTCACTATAATTGATTTATAACAAGATTTTCTGAGTATAAGTGCTTGTCCCTGCTAAACTCATTGCCACAATGCTAGGGTGTTCTGGGTGGTTGCCAGGGTGTTGCTATGTGGTTGATAGGTGGTCGCTTACTATCCCAAGTCAAAAACGGCCAGGCCCCTTCTTTATGATACATGGGTTCCTTCTTCAAAGTAAATCTATAGGATTTATTTTTCTTTTGCCCATTTTATAGTCTGGCAGACAAAAATTCTAAGTCTTATAGTGTAAAAAAAAGTAATAGCACATGCAATTGTATTAAAGTAGGCATGAAACGGAAATAGTGATCGTCTCACCTATTGTGACGTATATCAGATTAATGATAATGAAGGCACATGACTAAAAAAATAATGATGTGTGCAGATAAATTGTTTATAATAAATACGGCAATATTTCATTAAAAATTCATGGTGATGTTAATATGTCCAAGGATCTAATAAAGCAAAAAGAATACTAAAGTGTCTTAGCTTACCTTAAACTCTCATTTAAATTAACTTAGAAAGACAAATACATATTTTCACAAGGGTCATGCATTTGTGCATCAGCAAGCAAACCATACACACTACAAAACAAACCGAGCACATCCTTCAAAATCACATCCGAGTTGACACTAACAGACAGGAAGTCACGAATGATCACAGGTGTTTTTGAATGATACACATCTCACATCACATCTTCCTCTCACTTACTGCAAATCATCACCTTCATCCTCCTCCTCATCCTCTAAATGTGTCACATGACCCCTGAGAGAGATGAAGAGGGTGAGGCTAAGAAGGTATAGCGGCCAGAGAAGAATGCAGAGAACACACACTCATACACACACACACACACTCAGCAGTAAGAGCTTCTCAGTGCCAAGCAGAGGAGATGAGACTGCAGAGATGATTAGTTTGACTGACCAATCAAAAGTGACAGTGGGAGGGGCAGTACCTTTGATTGAGCTCCTCAGCCACAGATTTTAATAGACTCCTGAAAAATAATGAATAAAAGAGAGAACTTGTTATATATATGTACACAAACATATTAGTATAAACTAGGGAAGCGACTAGTCAGCTAGTCATCCAACAACAAAACTAGCTGATTAGTGAGGTCAACCGGTTGTAGACTTTCTCTTATTTCTTTCTTAAAGGGTTAGTTCACCCAAAAATGAAAATTCTGTCATTTATTACTCACCCTCATGCCGTTCCACACCAGTAAGACCTTCGTTAATCTTCGGAACACAAATTAAGATATTTTAGTTGAAATCCGATGGCTTAGTGAGGCCTCCATAGGGAGCAATGACACTTCCTCTCTCAAGATCCATTAATGTACTAAAAACATATTTAAATCGGTTCATGTGAGTACAGTGGTTCAATATTAATATTATAAAGCGACGAGAATATTTTTGGTGCGCCAAAAAAACCCCAAAATAACGACTTATTTAGTGATGGCCGATTTCAAAACACTGCTTCATGAAGCATCGGAGCAAAAATGAATCAGTGTATCAAATCATGATTCGGATCGCGTGTCAAACTGCCAACAGCTGAAATCACGTGGCTTTGGCGCTCCGAACAGCAGATTCGATACACCGATTCATTTATGATCCGATGCTTCCTGAAGCAGTGTTTTGAAATCGGCCATCACTAAATAAGTCGTTATTTCGTTTTTTTTGGCGCACCAAAAATATTCTCGTCGCTTTATAATATTAATATTGAACCACTGTACTCACATGAACTGATTTAAATATGCTTTTAGTACCTTTATGGATCTTGAGAGAGGAAGTGTCCATTGCTCCCTATGGAGGCCTCACTGGATTTCAACTAAAATATCTTAATTTGAGTTCCGAAGATTAACGAAGGTCTTACGGGTGTGGAACGACATGAGGGTGAGTAATAAATGACAAAATTTTCATTTTTGGGTGAACTAACCCTTTAATTTTTTTGTTTTGTTGTTTTAAACTAGAGGTGAGTCATGATGGATGACTAGTTGACCAACAACCGACTGGTTGATTAGTGAGGCTAGCTAGTTTTAGACATTCCTTTATTTATTTATTCTCAATGTTGTTATTTTAAACTATGGATGCATAGTCAACTAGTAATCCAACAACCAACAAGTTGATCAGTCAGGTAGACAATTCTTTGTTTATTCAATTTTAGTTTTGCTATTTTAATACCACCACTGCCACATCATTTGGGACAGTCGTGGCCTAAATGTTAGAGAGTCAGGCTGATAACCCGAAGTTTGCGGGTTTGGTTCTCAATACCGATGCCCTGACCCCCAATCACTCCCCGGGCGCCACAGCAAAAATGTCTGCCCACCCCTCCTGGTGTGTGTGTCCACAATTTGCAGTGTGTCTGTGTTCACTACTCACTACTTCTAATGTGTGTGCACTAACTTGGATGGGTTAAATGCGGAGGACAAATTCTGTTACCAAAACTGGTCTTCACGTCATGTCACCAAAAAAAAAGAGATGGGTTATGATGGATGACCAGTCAACCAATTATCCAACAACCAACTAACTGAATAGTCAGATCGACTAGTTTTCAACTAGTTTTATTTATTTATTTTCACTTTTGTTAGTTTAAACTAGGGATAGGTTAAGACTAGTTATCTATTAACTGACTAGTTTATCAATGTGGTCGACTAGATTTATACTATCCCTTATTCATTCATTCATTTTTTAGATAGACACACAAATAAAGCATAAAACATACTCACTTGTTATTTCCCAGAATGCTTTGGGGCTCTAACGGTAGATCCTACATGAATCAAAAAGACAATCAGACAAGTAATCTAAACAAACAGATTAGATAACAATAAATCAATGTCATAGTGTCACAAACCATCTCATGATGCGGTTCGGTCTCCTTCCTCAGAGGTGGATCGAACCTCACCTTATCAACTAGAAGAGGGCCACACACAGACTTCAGGTTTCTGAGAATTCTTGTGTTTATTTCAGTTCGGTGAGTCAAGGGCTGCTTGACACATGACTTACAGTTAATCTCAGACAAAGTCTTTCCGTCTCGTGAGCTCCTGCTAGTTGAGCGGATTCGATGCGGAACAGACACGGGAGACTGCAAACAAAAAGACCACAGGTAAAGATTTAAAGCTTGGAAGCTAAAAAGGCTTAGTTACATACACACGTTTTCTGAATATCTGTTACAAGACCCTAATCTTTCCTCAAGACAACACCGCAAACCACTGCCGTTACGTGTTAAAACCAATAAACTCACATGCGTTCATATACACACACACTCGCATATGCACACTGCAGCATGGGTAACCGGACACACTTGTACCTGGCAGCTGGCAGAGCCAACTGTCTGCCCTCACTTAGGATCTACATCTAAAGAAACAACCAATTAGAAATCAGTGCTTCAGTTTAAAGCCCCAACATGGTTTCCCACTGGTTAAAAGGTAAAGAAAGAGACAGATATATGGAATTACCTCTGGATCAATGTCATCCTCTTCTGCATCACTGTGTGTGCTGTGGTCAGGGTTGTTGGCTTTGTCCAGTAGCTCAATGGCAAGAGTCCGGCTAAGCGGCTGGGTAACAAACGGGTGCTGCAAAAACAGAAGTGATGCAGTGGATTCAATGGAGCCAATCATATAAGTTCTCTAAAAAAGGTAGATCTTACCTGCAGTAGTCTGTCAGCTGTTGGTCTCTTCTTGGGATTTTTGGTCAAAGCCATTTTCACAAAGTGATGGAAGTTATTTGTCCTTCATCAACCAAAACAAACCAGATGAGTTTTTCACATGTAAAGAAAAGCTTTTGTGTTGTTTACCACAGAAAACAATGAAAAATGTAACTAATATTTGAATAAGTCTAAGCCATAATTTGCCATTATAGTAACAAACTTAAAATAGAGGGTGTGCAGGTAACGTCAACGTTGGCCGTTATGACTGCGGTTACATCCATTGAGTGGCATAAAGACTGAGTGGCAGCATTGGTTTTCAGCGTGAATGCCGCAAACAACACACAAAAACATCCAAAAAACGGGAAAGAGCTTTGCGATTCACTGTACAAATTGATTTGACACAAAATTGGAAGTATATTTTTACAGACTGCCGCAATTCACAGAAACATCTGCACTCCAGGCAGAGAAATGTGGATTTGCAGTTATCGTTTTGTGTAAAAATGTTGGATTTTGGGGTAAAATCATACCCTATATATTGTATTGTTATATATCGTGTTGACAGCTCATCAATTAAATATTTACCATCTTATATTCTGCATAATTGGGTGTTTTTAAATAAACACTGACAAAAACTGTACAAGTTTTAGGGCAGGACGATATGACGATATATATAACAATGATAGAAGTGATCACTCCGATTTATACCTACCTATATTGTATTTATATAAAGCGTTCACAGGCAGATTTGCTTTATGTCTTTCCCCGGCACATATAAATGTCAGGAAACACGATTCTTGGCTGCATGTCACTATCCACGGATTAGGTTTCTTTGACATGTTATAAGGAACACTTTCGAGCCCAATCTTTAGCGTAATCATTTGTTTTACTCCGTTTTCGCAGTTTCCCCTGTTAAATCCATTCATGCAGCAGGCTCTATTGCCACTCAGTCCAGCTGAGGGAGCGTGTTCCGGCGGGAAAGTGACATCAATGCATACCCTCTATTGAAATAAGACGGGTTTAAAAGCAGATACGTGAAGCTTCTCCTAATGTTAAAGGTGCCCAAGAATGCTTTTTCACAAGATATAATATAAGTCTAAGGTGTCCCCTGAATGTGTCTGTGAAGTTTCAGCTCAAAATACACCATAGATTTTTTTTAATTAATTTTTTTAACTGCCTATTTTGGGGCATCATTAACTATGCACTGATTTTTTCAGCGCGCCGCCCCTTTAATTCGCGTGCTCCCTGCCACAAGCTCTCGATTATATTACAGCACATTTACAAAGTTCACACAGCTAATATAACCCTCAAATGGATCTTTACAAGATGTTCGTCATGCATGCTGTATGCATGCTTCGAATTATGTGAGTAAAGTATTTATTTTGATGTTTATATTTGATTCTCTATGAATTTGAGGCTGTGCTCCGTGGCTAACGGCTAATGCTACACTGGAGAGATTTATAAAGAATGAAGTTGTGTTTATGAATTATACAGACTGCAAGTGTTTAAAAATGAAAATAGCGACGACTCTTGTCTCCGTGAATACAGTAAGAAACGATGGTAAATTTAACCACATTTAACAGTACATTAGCAACATGCTAACGAAACATTTAGAAAGACAATTTACAAATATCACTAAAAATATCATGCTATCATGGATCATGTCAGTTATTATTGCTCCATCTGCCATTTTCGCTGTTGTTCTTGCTTACCTAGTCTGTTGATTCACCTGTGCAGATCCAGACGTTACTGGCTGCCCTTGTCTAATGCCTTTCATAATGTTGGGAACATGAGCTGGCATATGCAAATATTGGGGCATACACCCCGACTGTTACGTAACAGTCGGTGTTATGTTGAGATCCGCGTGTTTTCCGGAAGTCTTTTAAACAAATGAGATTTACATAAGAAAGAGAAAGCAATGGAGTTTGAAACTCAATGTATGTCTTTTCCATGTACCGAACTCTTGTTATTCAACTATGCCGAGGTAAATTCAAATTTTGAATCTAGGGCACCTTTAACGCAATTTTGTGAATGACATTTTGGTTAGGAGTTACCGGCATAATATTTGTGGGAATTTAGTCCATGTAAAAAACACAACTGACATTTTGCCACAGATTCTATCAATAAAGACATTAATAATGTTACAAAAGATTTCTTATTTTCAAATTAATGCTGTTGAACTTTCTATTAAAGAATCCTGAAAAAACGTATTAGCAAATCAGCATTTCAGAATGATTTCTGATGGACACTGAAAATTCAGCTTTTGCATCACAGTAATAAATTACATATTGAAATATATTAAAATGAAAAATAGTTATTTTAAACTGAAATAATATTATTTCACAATATTACTGTTTTTATTGTATTGTTAAACAAGTCAATTAAGCATTGGTGGCCAAAACAGACTTCTTTCAAAAACATTAAAAAAATTTTGCACTTTTGAACAGTAGTGTATTTTGTTTTGTACTGTACTTTAAATACTTTATAAAACACTTACCACTTAACTTTGTCTTTCAGCTTGGGTGGTTGAAAACTGCTCTTGGTCATTAGGAAGAGTGCTCTAAAGAGGAAACACAACAGAGAGGACCAAAGTAAGACAAATGTGAAAAAGAAGGAAAAAGCTAGAGTGTCGTCATATTAAATATATATTAACTATAAAACAACATAATTCATTTAGCAGAATCTGACACCCATTGTGCAGTAATGGACTGCTCATGATGGACGTCACAGGACACACACCTCATGGGGTGCAAGTCGAACATTGGTGGCTCCAACTCTGCCAGCTCAATAGCTGTGATGCCCACGGCCCAAATATCACACAGCTGATTGTAGCCCCCTTTTCTCTCGACTGCAGCCACCTCAGGTGCCATCCTGCAGAGAAAGACATTATATACATGTGACTACTGTCGACGACTAAAATTAAACTATTTAAAAAAAAAAAGGACTTGACATACCAATATGGAGTTCCAATGAAGGACTTTCTTTTTGCTAAAGTGGCTGATATCTGAGCCGAAACTCCAAAATCAGCTGGAGAGACACAAATGGATGGTGCAAGAGAGGAATTCAGTGGTTCTGTTTAAACGAAAGCTCATTTAAAGTCGTTCATATAAAGTATTTTTTACCTAGCTTAACGTAACCATTGTCCGTCAACAGTATATTTGCGCCCTACAAAACAAGAGTGGAGCCACAGTGAGCGATTTTGAAAAATAACAAATCCTGTTCATTTGATTCAAACTAATTCACTAATGAATCATTTAGACCAATTTGTGAACCAGTTCAACCAATTCATTGAACAAAACCATTTCACCAACCAATTCACTTAAGTTTTACTCTACACAAAAGCAATTTATGGCCAATTAAATATTTTAGAGCATAACTGAATGTATTCACTATAAATATGTCCATGATTTTAAGTTCTATGACTTTTCCAAGCCTGGATAACAATTTTTTAAAATTCCCTGATATTTCCATGTTGTCAAGAATAGCATTTTCCAAAAAACACCTAATTTATCTCAGTTATTTTTGCATGTCAAGTGGGACATGAGAGATAATTATGTCAACACTGTGAGGAATGGCCTCCTTAAAATGAGATTTAATTGTATTTGAGAGCTCAGTTTGTACCTTTATATCTCTGTGGATTTTTCCTTTGTTGTGGAGATAGTAAACACCCTGACATGAACACAGAAACCCACATTACCAATTTAATCATTTAAAGTTATTATCATACATAAGTATTTTTACGATCAAGTAAATGTGTATATATATATATATATATACCTGCAGGGTCTCCCGACATACATACGCAATCTGGGATTCTGACAACGGCCCGGTAACTGTGGATAGACACACGTGTATATGAGAGAACAGCTCAAGATGATAAATGCATTATATCTCCCATTTTTCAGTAATAATAGTTACCATGGTAAATATCCTGGAGCGAACCCCCACCACAGTATTCCATGCTGATCCATAATTTATCTCTCCTGAAACAGGGATATTAAGACATCAATTATCAAGTCTTGTCAGACCATTTCTGGCCTCAACAGCTTTAAAGAAGTGCATGCTGTGTTGTGACATGTACTTCAACAGGTAATGAAAAATATCACCAAAGATAAAAAGAGTGAAACAGAATATACACTACCGTTCACAGGTTTGGGTTAGTAAGATCTTTGAATGTTTTTGAAAAGTCTCTTATGCTTGTCAAGGCTGCATTTATTTTATCATAAATAAAGTAAAAACAGTAATATTGTGAAATATGATTATTTTAAATAACTGTTTTCTAATTTAATATATTTTAAAATGTAATTTGTTCCTGTGGTGACAAAGCTGAATTTTCATGATCATTACTCAGTGTCACATGATCCTTCAGTAATCATTCTAATATGACGATTTGCTGCTAAAGTAACAATTTTTAGGATTGTTTGAGACTGAAAATCTTTTGTAACATTAGAATGTCATTTTTGATCAAATTAATGTGTCTTTGCTGAATAAAAAGTATTAATTTCTTTCAAAAAATAAACTTTTGAACGGTAGTGTTGTGCTAGCAAAACATAACAGTGTTACTTAAAGAAAAAATAAACTGCTGACATTTGATGAACAACCAGATGCCCATGTATTACATTGTACATTGTATTAAACATATTACTGAAGCCAGAGACATAAGGGCGTTTGATTGCATGTGTGTACATGTACCTGAGGTAACTGCCAAAATATGCAACAATGTTTGAATGTTTACAATCTTTCATCATAATAATCTCCTGCTGCACCACGTCAAAGTCCTCTCCTGCAAAATCAATTCACAAAATAATTCAGTGAAACATGGAAACTGATGAAAACGGAATGAAATGGAAAACTGAATTCTGTGCTAAAATGTGAACGATCAAACAGTCTGTATTCACAATGCATGCACAATCACACCATTGCAATGCATGAACACGCCATACTTGTAATATTTAACTATTCAAGTATAGATGGATAGTGATAGGGCACTCTCTACCGGTGGTTAAACAGCACTGTGTGTGCAGCAGCGCTGGGATGGCTCACCTGGTTCTAGTTTGATGACTTTGATAGCAGCCAGTTCTCCAGTGCTGACATTACGAGCCTGGAAAAGAAGAGCATTAGAGCTGTGATTCCATAAGCCCAACAGGTGTACAACAACACATTCAAGTGCTAATGCCAAATGCTAACTCACTGACCCTATGATAGTTCTGGTCATTATTATATGCATTAGCTACAATTATTACGTTCCCCCGGTTTCACAGACAAGGCTTAAAGGATTAGTCCACTTTTAAATAAAATTTTCCTGATAATTTACTCACCCCCATGTCATCCAAGATGTCCATGTCCTTCTTTCTTCAGTCGAAAAGAAATGAAGGTTTTTGATGAAAACATTCCAGGATTATTCTCCTTATAGTGGACTTCAGTGGCCTCCAAACGGTTGAAGGTCAAAATTACAGTTTCAGTGCAGCTTCAAAGGGCTTTAAACGATACCAGACGAGGAATAAGGGTCTTATCTAGCGAAACGATCTGTCATTTTTGAAAAAAATACAATTGTATATGCATTATAAACACAAAATATCACCTTGCACGTGCTTCCGCTTTCCATATTCTTCAAAAAGCTCATGCTGTATGTCCTACGCCTTCCCTATTCCACTTACGGAACGAACGCGATGCCAGTTTAGTTTTTTCCTGTAAGTTGAAGCCGTAGGACATACAGCCTAAGAGTTTTGAAGAATGCGGAAAGCGGAAGTACTTCCAAGGCGATATTTTGTGTTTATAAAGCATATACAATTGTATTTTTTTGTAAATGGCCGATCGTTTTGCTAGATAAGACCCTTATTCCTCGTCTGGTATCATTTAAAGCCCTTTGAAGCCGCACTGAAACTGTAATTTTGACCTTCAACTGTTTAGAGGCCATTGAAGTCCACTATACAGGGAGTGCAGAATTATTAGGCAAGTTGATTTTCTGATCATATTTTTTTCCCAAGCACATTTTACCAATTCCAATCCACATCAATCTTAATAACTACTATTAATATTGTTTTTAATCATTTATAAGTGATATATAATTGTTCATGAAGGCTGGAAATGAAAAATGCCTTATATTCAGGTGTGCAGAATTATTAGGCAAGTTTTCTTTTACAGGCAAAATGAGCCAAAAAAGAGATTTAACTCAGACTGAAAAGTCAAAAATTATTAAATACTGAGAAGGACGCAATACTAATGCAATACTAGAAATTGCAAAGTTAAAGCATGACCAAGGGACAGCAAAATGCTCATTGGGTCAGTGGGGTCAGACAACAACAGGTGGAAAAGAAAAGACACATGTTAACTGCAAAATAATTAAGAATTAAGGTGAAGAATTAAGTGTGAAACCATCAGGAACCCTTTAGTCTCCAGCGCCACCATTTTCCAGAGCTGCAACCTACCTGGAGTCTCCAGAAGTGCAAGGTGTTAGGATCTCAGAGACTTAGGTTAGCTAAAGAATCCTAAAAAATGACCTGCACTTGATAAGAATCACAAGCTGAAGTGTTATAAAATACATGAAGACTGGGTTTTAATAGGGCTTATAGACAGACAGATTGAGAGTGACTCCTGAAGGACCAGCACCACATCCTCTTGTACCACTGTTTGAAGAATTTATCCAGAATCTGGCAGTAAGGTGTGGGAGTTTACTTTTAGTCCATCTCTTATCCTGAAATGTCTGTCTTGCAGAGATGGACTAAAAATGATCTTCCAAAACTTACTGCCAGATTCTGGAAGATAAATTCTTCAAACAGTGGTACAAGAGGATGTGGTGCTGGTCCTTCAGGAGTCACTCTCAAGCTGTCTGTTTATAAGGCCTATAAAAACCCAGTCTTCATGTATTTTATAACACTTCAGCTTGTGATTCTTATCAAGTGCGGGTCATTTTTTAGGATTCTTTAGCTAACCTAAGTCGATCTGTTTTGATCCTGAGACCTTGCACTTCTGGAGACTCCAGGTAGGTTGCAGTTCTGGAAAATGGTGGCGCTGGAGACTAAAGGGTTCCTGATGGTTTCACACATAATTCTTAATTATTTTGCAGTTAACGTGTCTTTTCTTTTCCACCTGTTTTTGTCTGACCCCGCTGACCCAATGAGCATTTTGCTGTCCCTTGGTCATGCTTTAACTTTGCAATTTCTAGTATTGCATTAGTATTGCGTCCTTCTCATGAGTATTTAATAATTTTTGACTTTTCAGTCTGAGTTAAATCTCTTTTTTGGCTCATTTTGCCTGTAAAAGAAAACTTGCCTAATAATTCTGCACACCTGAATATAAGGCATTTTTCATTTCCAGCCTTCATGAACAATTATATATCACTTATAAATGATTAAAAACAATATTAATAGTAGTTATTAAGATTGATGTGGATTGGAATTGGTAAAATGTGCTTGGGAAAAAAATATGATCAGAAAATCAACTTGCCTAATAATTCTGCACTCCCTGTAAGGAGAATAATCCTGGAATGTTTTCATCAAAAACCTTCATTTCTGACTGACAAAAGAAAGACATGAACATCTTGGATGACATGGGGGTGAGTAAATTATCAGGAAAATTTTATTTAAAAGTGGACTAATCCTTTAAGATAGTCCTAGACTAAAATGCATGTTTGAGCTGTTTTAAATGAAAGCAACTTATACTGACATATCTTAAAAAATGTCAGTGTCATTGCTTTGTCCCAAGATGCACACCAGTAATGTTTTTTTTTTTCAAGTGTACGTTTATAAAAGATACTTAAAGTTGTCATAAAATCAAAAATGACACTATTTACTTTGTTAGTGCATATTACTAGTCTTGTGTTGAACGATTAATCTGTGCAAGTTAATACACAGAAAAAAATTGTTTGTCGTGGTAATCTTTAATCAAAATCTGAAAAGTTACGTCCGGTCTGGAATGGCGTTCCTTCTCTGATGACGTCAGTTTGACGGCTTGGGTTGAAAATGCGTAAACCACTCCCCTCTAACCATTACTCTGCTATGAGTGAGAGATGGAGAGGAGGAGCGCTAAGGTAAAACCCTGCCCTCTATTCAATATTCTGTTTCACTTGGAAATACGTCACAACACTGGAGAAAAGTTGTTTGGAACTTCCGGTTCACGCGGACTTTAAATATCCTAATTGAACTAAGGCCTAATCCTGGCTTAGGGTAAGCCCTGTCTGTGAAACTGGGCCCTCGTACAGGGTCAGACCCACATTTAAAGATCAACATCTCATTAAAAGAGAAGTGTGCAATTTCCGTCGCACTAGTTGCATCAAACAAGTTTCCAAAACATTCTACCACCGTTTGGACATACAGACAGTTCCACTTGTTGATTACTGTTGACTGTAGAAACAAAAAGCAATGTTTAAAACTATGTTGTTAAAAAATTCACTCATAATTGGAATACATATAGATCGCTCAGTCTGCACATTAAGTATTTTAACTAGTGGCTAATGCTGAAAGCAAGGTACATAAAATACAATTTAAAGGGATAGTTCACCCAAAAATAAAAATTCTGTTATCATTTACTCACCTTCAAGTTGTTCCAAACCTGTATAAACGTCTTTGTTCTGTTGAACACAAAGGAAGATATTTTGAAGAATGTGGGAAACTGAACAGTTTTGGGGCACCATTGACTTCCATAGCATTTTTTTTCCTACTATGAAAGTTAATAGTGCCCCAAATCGGCCTGGTTACAAACTTTCTTCAAAATATCTTCCTTTGTGTTCAGCAGAACAAAGAAATGTATAAGTTTGGAACAACTTGAGGGTGAGTAAATTATTTTTTCAATTTTCATTTTTGGGTTAACTATCCCTTAAATGATAACAAATGAGATTAATTTTTTTATACATTATTCAAGAAAATGTTTACTCCACAATTATTTGAGAACAGAAATTGTTTACTATCCAATAACACGTCTGATGTACTCTAGTAAACAAAGAACTACTAATAATACTCAGATAATAATACACTAACGAGAGTTAGTTGACATTGACATGTAGGTGCAACGTTACTTATAGTCAAGGGAATGTCAAAGTAAAGCGTAACCATATTAAATGTTTCTTAAGCACCAAATCAATATATTAGAATGATTTCTGAAGGATCATGTGACACTGAAGACTGGAGTAATGATGCTGAAAATTCAGCTTTGCCATCACAGGAATAAATTATAATAAAATACAAAACTGGAATATTGTTTAACTTTATCATATAAATGCAGCCTTAGTGAGCATTAAAAAAAAAACATTTAAACGCTAACATGTATGTTTATCAATTCAAGAATATTTTTCAGGATTTTCTAGAAAAACACACACACACACACACACACACACACACACACACACATTTCTCTCACAAGTTAATGCACAAACACACTCACAAAGGCTTCATCTATAAAACCGAACTGAGAGACATCTGTCTGCCAAACAGAAGTGAGGATGATGTCATCAGAGAGACACAAAGAGAACGAGAGACATTTTCCAACATTTTATCTCAGTTTTAAATGGAATTCCATTCAGCACTCCAAGTAATATGGAACAGCTGAAATGTGTGTATCGATGTTCACAGTGCTGTAATGTCTGTCATAAGTAGGACAAGGAGAACATCAAATAACTTTCACATGCACACACACTCGCACAGGGCCTCTCCGATCGCAGTGAGGCATTTCACTGTCCCGTAATAAATAAGCTCCGGGCTGTCTCTACTTTTTATTAAAATAGATAATTGATAAATCACATCAGGAGGATCAGATGTAAACAATAAAATTGAATTACATTGCAATATTCAACCAGATTTTATTACTGACAACTATAAAGGTAAGTGAATTTGTGAAATGCTCATATTTTCACACCGCTGGGTAGAGCTGAGGCCCAACTTCACGTCTACTCTCTGTTATTATTTTGCTTAGTGGTTTTGTTATTCTGGTCCTACATGTCAGATGAAACCATTCATTCTCCACCTACAACAAGGCTCTGATTGAGTAAACGTGCGTGAATTACATGGCATACACCCAACACACACTCCAACCCACACACACTGTAAAACCCCAGGAAGAGGGAACAATTACGAACAAACAGGATGGACATAGTTGTGGGCAAACACACTCACACTTGCAGTTAAAGTTCAGCCACTTCCTGTCACCAGAGGAAGTCAGACACATTTAATATTTCTTAAGAACATGATTTCACTTGCCCTCCCCCTTAGTTCCTAAACACCTTGCAACACCCCTTAGTAGTGACCATCTGCCACTGCACAGTCTCTCTGCAGCATACTGGTCTATTCTTGCCTTTGTTTATGTCACATATATCACATAAAGAGATGCAGGACTTAGGCTCTCTCTAGTGAAATAGACCTGCTAGGCCCTGTGCATTATGGAAACAAAGATCTCTAGAGCCTTTCAGAGTATTACACAATATCCGAGGCGCAAAATTGCTACAAAACACAGATACACAGTGGTCCAGCATAAACACACATCTGTTGTCTCCCGCATACACTGGTTACATTGGTCAGTTAAGTGGCTGCGTCTTAATCCTTAGTGAGCTGCCTACCTAGACAGCATTTTTGGGCACCACAGGGGCATTATGACCGTTTGGAAAGCGCATATGATGCCTAAAAATGCAGTCTATGTAGGCAGCCTGCTAGGTTCTGAGACCCAGTTGATCTATACCTTGTACACATCCCCATAGGTTCCGCTCCCGATCCTCTGGATCAGCTCAAAGTCTTCCTGTGGATTTCTTCGCGACAGATCCAAGCTTAAATTCATTGTGCAAATCGCCGTTTGCGCACTCCGGTTTATTTACGTGTTCCCGATGTCAAAAACGGGAGGGGGGTGATGATCGCAGAGACATACAGTAACGGAGAGATATGACGGTCCAGTCCCACCGAACTACAACAACATGGCCTACTATGCGCATGCGCATTGCGACTGACACACTCGCAAAGTGTCACAGCACACGTACTGAGGATAGGGAGAATTTTGTGCGTATAATAAACCAGGAGTTTGAAACCTTATTCCGCTTAATTAAAGTCATTTTAATAGATAGCAAATATTTAACCAAGTAATATATATTTTTTAAAGAAAGGTAGCACAAGCATACTTTTCCAAGCTACATATTTAAACCAAAACATGATATAGTCTATTGTTTAAAATTGAGACTAAAGAGGAACATGTCAAGGACAGTATCGTTAACTAAAGCTATTAAAATAATTTTCAGTAATTTAAATAAAGCTAAAATGTAATATTAATATTAGATGAAAAACTTAAACATACAAAAACTTAAACGAAAATTAGAAAAGTTGCCTTGGCAACTAAGTTTAACTGAAATAAACATTAAATAAAGCCGTATAGAAACGTTAAAAGCAAATGTTAAAAACAAAATATAGCAAATATAGCAAAAGCACATCAAAATTACTTAGACTAAAATGAAAATGAAAACTAAAAATATATATAAAAATAATAATACTCTAATATATAAATAGTTGCCTACTAAAATAAGAGTTTATAATGTCTAATTACTAATGATAACATCGCAATATTATAAATTATAGAGCAAACATGAGAATCTAATAAGCTGAAATATAAATTTTGCAAAATCGCCACTTTTTTGGAATTAAAAGGTTCTATCTGCATTCTGAGCAGTTTTGAGATATTGAGCTTCAAGGTTTTTGCATTCCATTTGACTTTGTAGATAGAACCTTTTTGTTTTTTCTAAATAAAAAGACCCAAAATATACACAACATAAAAATATCACATAATGTATATAAGTTGTTACAGAATAAGAATATATGTGAATAACTAAATTTTGACAAAAATGTCAGATAGAACCTTATAATTCCAAAGGTGAAGAAATATAGTTGCAATATTGAAAAACAAACAAACATTATTTTACATTGTGACATGAGCCAATGATGGACCACAATTATAGAACATAAAAGCAGCAATAGAGTTGATCAGAAGGCACTATTAGTATGCTAATAGTGCCTTCTGAACAATAGCGGGATAACGTTTTTGTAAATAATAATAATAATAATAATAACTCAAAAAAAGTCTGTCTTCATTTGAATCTCTCACATCCATACACACCACAGTTGTATTACGACTTAAATTAAAGACAATGTAAAGTAGAGTGTTAAATAGATTTTATTAGCATCTTAGTCATTTGTTGTCAATTCTGATTGTCCACAAGCATTTCAGGGTAAACTTACTTCAGTGCGAGTGTGCTTGAGTTTGTATTTTGGTGTAGATGTGTATAAATGCGTCTGTGCTGCCCAGACTAACCCTGTGTGTCCTCTGTGCTTGTAATGAGCTAATTAATAATGGTGTATTTGAGGTTTCAGAGCTCGATTTGTGAAACGTTAATGGTTTTTGGTGTGTCAGTGCTTTCATTGTGTGTGTTTGAGGGGTCAGTGTGAACATTGTTTGTGTCTGAGGAGTTTAAGTATTGGTTGTTTTTGTGAGTGCAAATTGTCTTCTTAAGCTGTGCAGAAAGCTGCAAACTCAGTAACAGAACAAGATGTCCACCAACACGAATTACCCTGCAGAAAGAAAAACACACTGACTATACAACTACAGTCCAAAAGCATAAAAAAATGGTGTAGAAC
Organism: Megalobrama amblycephala; assembly: GCF_018812025.1. Classification (NCBI taxonomy): domain Eukaryota; kingdom Metazoa; phylum Chordata; class Actinopteri; order Cypriniformes; family Xenocyprididae; genus Megalobrama; species Megalobrama amblycephala. The sequence goes on from NC_063048.1 coordinate 20,183,098, forward strand.
CAATTCACATATGCTGAAAGAATGCACCTCTCCATCTCTCTCAGTAAGCGTGGCAGGGCAGTTGGCATGTCAGAGCTGCAGCTGAACTTCCTGCCAAATGGAATATCACAGAGCACAGCATCAACTGCTCCATCTGCAAGAGGGATCTCTGAGGAACAGAAATATATATATATATATCTTAATGAAGGAAATGAGGCTCTTTTCTTCCCAAGAAAAAGATGAAAGCCCTTATTTTAAAGCCTGTGAGTAATAGCAAACCACAGTGATCCAAACAATCTCCAAGCGACAAAACCAATTATTTCTTGTTCGAGAAGCTGTTTCACTCCGACATATATCACAATAGCAAAGAAAAGACTATCGCAACTTCCATTTCATGCTGAATTTAACAATGCAATGTGGTCAAATGCATTCCTGACTCGATCACAAAATGTTTTCTACCCTGTTTACACCTGTATTTATCGCTGTTCGCTTGTATATGTATCACCTGAGACAGATTTTAACACTAGATGTTCGCTAAACGGAGTCAGTGATGATGAAAGAGGAGAGTTTGTCCAAACCCATGGCAGAAGAACGAATTAGCTGCACTCTTCCTTCCATTCCAGATGCTTTCAAGTTCTCTGCGGCTTTCTGCAGCTGCGACGTGTCTGTATCCATGCCTAGAAATACAGCATTCTGAACACACACACACAATGCATATACAGTCAGATGTCAATTCTGTGTGTGAAGTGCTGCATGTTCAGAATGATGTGTTTACGTACTGAATACTCCTGAGCTGCTTCCAACAACACTGCTCCTACTCCACACATTGGGTCTAAAATCACACAATCATTCAGCTGTGGAGAGAAAGACAGAAAAGAGCACAAAAACTATGAAAAACAAAAAGCTGTTATTTTGTTACTTAAAGGGTTAGTTCACCCAAAAATGAAAATAATGTCATTTATTACTCACTCTCATTACGTTCCACACCCGTAAGACCTTTGTTGATCTTCGGAACACAAATTAAGATATTTTTGTTGAAATCCGATGGCTCAGTGAGGCCTTCATAAGGAGCAATGACATTTCCTCTCTCAAGATCCATAAAGGTACTAAAAACATATTTAAATCGGTTCATGTGAGTACAGTGGTTCAATATTAATATTATAAAGCGACGAGAATATTTTTGGTGCACCAAAAAAACAAAATAATTACTTATTTAGTGATGGCTGATTTCAAAACACTGCTTCAGGAAGCTTCGGAGCATTATGAATCAGTGTGTCGAATCATGATTCGGATTGTGCCAAACCGCTGAAATTACGTGACTTTGGCGCTTCAAACCGCTGATTCGACACGCTGCTTCATTATGCTCTGAAGCTTCATGAAGCAGTGTTTTGAAATCGGCCATCACTACACAAGTCATTATTTTGTTTTTTTGGCGCTCCAAAAATATTCTCGTCGCTTTATATTATTATTATTGAACCACTGTACTCACATGAACCGATTTAAATATGTTTTTAGTACCTTTATGGATCTTGAGAGAGGAAGTGTCATTGCTCCCTATGGAGGCCTCACTGAGCCATCGGATTTCAACAAAAATATCATAATTTGTGTTCTGAAGATTAACGAAGGTCTTACGGGTGTGGAACGGCATGAGGGTAAGTAATAAATGACAGAATTTTCATTTTTGGGTGAACTAACCTTTTAAAGGGATAGTTCACCCAAAATGAAAATTCTGTCATCATTTACTCACCCTCAAGTTGTTCCAAACTTGTATGAATTTCTTTCTTCTGCTGGACACAAAAGAAGATATTTTGAAGAATATGGTTGATGGGCTCCATTAACTTTCATAGTAGGAAAAAAAATACTATGGAAGTCATTGGGGACCATCAACTGTTTAGTTACCGATATTCATCAAAATATCTTCTTAAATGATGACAGAATTTTCATTTTTGTGTGAACTATACCTTTAATATTAATGTATTCATTTTGATTTTATTTAAGTGTTTATTAATCCCAGTTAATGTTAATCTCAAAAATGATTAAAATCAAATGTTGTATCTGTTAACATTAGTTAATGAACCTAAACTAACCTGAGCTAACAAAGAACATTAATGTTCATTTATGTTAACAAAAATTAATAAGTTGTAGCGAGTGTATTGCTCATTGTTAGTTAATATTAGTTAATGCATCAACAAACCATAACTAACAGAACCTTATTGTGAAGTGTTATCTTATGATTTTACAAAAGATTTCTATTCCAAATAAACACTGTTGTTTGAACTTTATTTTGAAACATACCACAAATGCCTCAAAAATATTAAGCACCACAAGTGTTTTCAACATTATTATTAATAATAAATGTTTCTTAAGCACCAAATCAGCATATTAGAATAATTTCTGAAGAATCATGTGACAATGAAGACTGGAGTAATGATGCTGAAAATTCAATTTTGCCATCACAGATATAAATTTTATATGTAAATATATTTTTGTTAAATATATTCATGAGATCATCACCCCTCAATGGTGAACCATTGAAATTTCGAAACGTTTCAAAACACTTATGACATCCTTTAATGAAATCGTGTGACTTTGGCAGTTTGATACATGCTCCGAACCACTGATTCGAAACAAAAGATTCGTAAAGATGCGAAGCTTCATGAAGCAGTGTTTTGAAATCGGCCCATCACTAGATTATTGTTGAATAAAGTTGTTATTTTGTTTTTTTGGCGCACAAAATGTATTATTGTCGCTTTATAACATTAGGTTGAACCACTGTAGTCACATGAACTGTTTTAAATACGTCTTTAGTAGCTTTCTGGGCATTGAAAGTGTAAATTATCTTGCTGTCAATGGAGGCCTCACTGAGCCATCGGATTTCATCAAAAATATCTTAATTTGTGTTCTGAAGATGAACAAAGGTCTTACAGGTGTGGAACGACATGAGGATGAGTAATTAATAACAGAACTTTCATTTTTGGGTGAACTAACCCTTTAAAATCTTACAAACCCCAAAGTTTTGAACAGTTTTTAATGTGTATTTTAATATGCTTGATATGTCATGTCAACTACCCATTTTCTTTCTTTTTTTCTTGTCAAGATAAGACCTTGCCAGGTATGAATACTTTTCCCACCCCTCACCCCAAGGAACTGGATGTACTGCTGCTGATTTAATGATTCTACCATGTGTGTGTACCATTTGCCACTTTAAAGTTCATTCTAGTTTGAATGAAACCTCACCTGTTTAGGGCAAAGAGAGGTCATGGCCCAGGCTATTGTAGAACGCAACCCGTTGTGTTTCATATAAGAACGACTGGCCAAAGGATGCCTGAAGAAACCACACACACTGAATTAGATCTTAAGTTGTTAGACTTTCAAATGTTATATGGAAAGATACTTACTTCAAAAGAGGGATGCCTACAACGCAATGGTCGTTGCTTAAATACACATTTACCTAGTTACACAAAGAGACAACCCAAACAGTAATATTTAAATACTCATAGATAACCTGAACTGTAAACATATTACTTTAAAATGGTATATGTTTTGCAGTATATGCATGCACATTTGAATGCCTGTGTTTATAAACTTATTTTCTTTTTTATTTTATTAAGTGAGTGTGTGCATACTTCAAGAACAGGCTCTTTCAGGTCCACCTTCCACCCAAGATGTTCTTTGATGGCCATCCCAATGATACGACCCAGTCTCTGAAGACACAGAGAGACACCAAGAACAATAACTATAAAGATAACTATATTAGTGTCCACACCAACTCACGATATATCGTTCGGTTTATTATAAGCACACGCTACAATTTTGTCATCTGCCACTTTAAATACTCAAGCTCTTTTAAAGCAGGATGAATTCTGACTGGATAATTCATAATAATAAATTTTGAAAAGTATAAAAATTGCACACACACACCTGAGAGGTATAAGAGCGGGCAATGACTCCACTACAGCGGCAGCTCACTCTGAAGGATGGCGTTTGCTCACGTGATTCCTTATTCGTTTCATTTTGTCTTTTTAATAAGTGTGTGCTGGAGGTAAGAGTGCGTGTGGATTCATCTGCTACAGTCAAACTCTCCTCCTCATCCTCCTCTCTCCTTCTCTTGTGTCCACGCTGCTGGCTGCCCTGAAGCTCTTCCTGTAGGGCTGTCCATGTTAAGAGGGTCTGCTTCCAAATGTCTGGATCTCCCACCACTCTCTGCTTTATAACAGCAGCAGCCTTTGCTATTTAAATAAAAGCAGTAAAATAGGTTGCCTGTAAGTATAATGTAGTAATTTGTTTTCTTATTTCATGAATATGTAAATAGGCTAATTATGCAAATGAAGGCTTCTCACAGCCTGCAGACTGGCTAAAACCAAATGTGATTTCACTAATGCAAATAAGACTTGCTCGAAGGTGAAAACCAAGTTCACTCAAATTTTCCCATGACAGAATGGGAAGAGTTTGTTTGCTGGAATCAGATTCAGAACACTGACTTCTCATTCATACTCACCTGGGTTGTTGGGAAGTGAAATGGGTTCAGCTTTGCGCAGAAGTAGAAAGAGCCTCTCTGCAGACTTGAGTTGTGTCACAGTGTGCAGATCAGCATTGCTGCAGAAGAACACTCTACCTGAAATCTGCTCCACCTGACACACACAAAAAAAAAAACACTTTATCAACATTATGGAAATGTGGAACATTGCTATAATATGCAGAGAAGCTTTAGAGTAAAATTAACTAACTTAGTTAATTATGGGCTGATGTTTGTTTGGACCTCTTTTTACTTTTATGTTCATTAGTAATCGCTTACATGATTTTAAATGGCTGTCTGATGATTACAAAAAATGGAGAATGTCAGTTTTATAGAACTTTATATACTTACTTTATGTCCTAAAATAATTGATAATCTCAATGAAATAGTGTGATAAACTCACTTGAGTAGCGCAGAGTTTGTGTTGTACCTCCTCGGCCAGCAGCTCCTCCATCCCCGCGCCTGCAGTGCAGTACAAGTGCTTCATCATCGCCGCAAAAAATGAGTTTTTATGAGCACTTTAATGAGCACCATTACAAATACAAGCAGCATGCCACTGTAAACACTACTTTACTCTTCCGGGTTCATCCGTCTGTCAAAATTAAACCTCATGCCATTAACCGACTTTCTAAATATAGAAATGATAGATATTAATCTCTGACTTTCAATATTCATTTTATTACAAGGTTTGTTGTTGTTGTTGACTTGAGCCTTAGTGTTTACCTACGTCTGTTTTCTTGTATTTTTCGCTCGAATTTTTTCTTTTTTTTTTTCTTTAACAATGCTCTTATTTCATGGAATCCTTGAATTGCAAAGTGATTTTATTTTATTTTATTGATTTTTTTTGGAAACTCCTTGTGCCTTCCTGAGTTTATTTAATTTGATATTTACGTTTCTGCTATATTGTCGCCCCGCTGTTTGTTTTTCTGCAATTTTTTAATTTTACTTTGCAATTAATGAATCTTGCCAAGACTTTTTCTTGATTTCACCAAAATATTGCAGAGTTTTATGTTATTTTCCCCTCACACGTTTAGGTGAAACGTTTACCTTGAAATATTTCTGTCAGGAAAGATTTTGAAGGTTTACAGCGCCTCTCGTGGACATAAAAAGTACCTCAGTGCATGCTGAACACAGGATGTATGCAAATCCACTCGAATAAAAACTGTTTGACAGATTTTTATTTATCGTTTCCTAACAAGTGATATAATACCTAAGCAGTTGCATTATGTGAATTTATTACAAACTTGCAAACTAGCTTAGCATTTTCTTCTGTGAAAACTTTCCATGACCATAAAAAGTACTTCTAGAATGGGAAAAAAAATGTCTGTAAGGGACAACTTTTTTTTAACAAAGATTATAAACATTAAACAAATCACATATCAAAACAAGAACAAACTAATTCAATCAGTTCTTTATTTTTTAACGTCCATTGTTTTGTTGTTGTGTTTTTGCATCCAAAAGTCCAGCAGTATTTGTCGGAATGTCCACAGAAAGGTGTGGGGGCGACATCTGTCATTCTGCTCTACTTCCTTGCCACTGCAGTCAGCTGGTCCCTGATGCGACCCAAACCGTCTATCATGGTGTCCAGTGTCTCTCTGCTCAGCTCCATTGTAATTGTGGACTCACTTGGACCGCCGCTAATGCACGGAGTGTCCTGGAGCTTCGGCAAACACATACACAGATTATTGAAAACATTATATGGACTACCAAATATTACATCAATCAAAATGAAGTTTTAAACCAATGTTTATTCTTATTCCAGATAAATAACCATTGTAAACCAATGTTTTATTGTTATCACAGATAAATATTTTTAATTAGACACATCTGGTGATCCTACATTTTAATTTAAAAATAGTCATTTTAAATAATAGCACTGATAATGTCTGCATCTTACTTTCATTTGCAACAGACAGGTTGGCACAGCCATGCGACTCAAGGAGTCCGAAGCAGTTTTCATGTCCACTCGCCACGACATATCCTCCAGCTTTGGCAATGAAACTAAGGAAACACACGTCATAACTTCACAGCTCCAAAATGGTTTCACAAGCATAAAATACCATGTCATTAAACATCTTGCAATACAATGAAAACTTGAGAAATCACACTCACTTTGACTGGACAAAGCATCATTTCTCCATGTGACACTGAAAAATTTTACACCAAAAACAGGTTACACACTTGTCTGCAGGGTAAATTATTTCCTACAGTACATTTATTTGACAAACTAAGTATCCACCTGTTTTCCAAGATAATTTTGGTGATCAGATTCTTTAGGTTTGAGTGGAATGATTCTGGGAAAATTGACAGGATCTGATCAGGAGATGTTAGATTCTGGTACACAACATGATGCGAGAGTGCGTGAAAAGCTGTCAGCAACTGTTGATAAATTAAATAAAGGATGTGTTAACACCAACAGCATTTATGTGCTTTTGTATGCTTTATAATGAACATTAACCCATTCAATCCTACCTATAACATTAGTGACCAAAATTTAATTTTTAGCTTGAAGGTTCTGAAGAGTTACTGATGTTTTTTTGTTGTTGTTTTTTTTTAAGTTATCAACTATAAATGAAGGTGAAAACCGTCTTGAAATGATGTGAATATGTTTATAAATAGTCACATGATTAAAGCTGCTTAATTCCAGTTTGTCCCCGTGAAAGATACAACGACTATGCTACATATAATGTTTAATATATACATAAACACAGTACTTGTAAAAAATGCCAGTGGTAACATTAATGACCAATAAACATTTCGAATAAATAAGTGATTTATAAAGCATTGTCACGTTAATATAATATTAATGTACGTGTATTTATTCTTTCATTTGAATATCGTACACGTACTCCCCCACAAATGCATGACAGAAAAATATATTTCATAGTTGTTTTGTTTGCTACTTTCTTTTGGCTCCAAACTCGATTTCCCACCGGTTACAATTGTAAACATAATAAAAGATATACTTTCACATTAACATACATGACATGAACCTACCTGTATTGCTTCACTATTGGACACAGAGAGAGAATGAGCAGTTTGTTCAATTGCAGACTGGCGCTTGGAGGCTCCGGCTGGGTAACTCTCTGCGCAGATCTGCCGCACAACATCTTTAGACGGAGCCTGAATCAATCATACAGAGTGGCAGAATGCACGACAATTAAATCTAATCAACAGAAACTGACAAACCGCTTATGAATAAGTAATTAAAGATATATTCCATTTCATACCTTTAACAGCAGTTGCAAAGCAGTGAATTGATCCTCTGTAAGAAAAGCCATGTTTGACTGAAAGTAGCAGTCACGTGAATTCACAACATATAAACCAGTGTCAAAATAAAAGACCCTACGTAGAAAAATACTTAAACTATAATGGTTTGTGTATAACTCATGATATATCAGTATAGGCGGTCAGTAATCAGTATATATATTAATAGGCTTTTAAAAGAACTTTGCATTCTGCATCTTTCCTTTTGTTCTCAAGTGCAAATGCTCCAGAAGGCTTTTTACTGCCTTAAAAGTACTAGAGCCCAAGTTATTGCGCAACTAGTCAGGGCTAGTCATTCGAAACAGGTTGGACTCAAGACATGGACTGAATACTTTTGACAAAGATGGTAGTGTTAAATGGATAGTTCACCAAAAATTGAAAATTGTGTCATATACTTGCCCTGATTTTCTCTTCTGCTGAACATTTTGGAAAATGTGTAACCAAACAGTTGATGGTCCCAATTGACTTCCATAAGGGGGAAAAAAAAAAAATCTCAAACTATAAGAGTAAAATTAACTGTTCGGAGGAAATAAGATCCTACAAGTTGGGAACAACTTGAGGGTGAGTAATTCTAGACAGAAGTATCCCTTTTAAAAAAAAAAAAAAAAAAAAAAAAAAAAAAAAAGGCAAATTCACAATTATAATTATGCAGTTAACATTTACCCAGCAAACTAACAGTGGCTTAACTTGCCGAGAGATCCATCAGAAGCAGGGTTTTTAAAGTGAGTCTCCAATGAACCATTTTTGTAGACCGCCATAAACCAGCTGTCATTTTAACCAGTTGTATAAACTCGTTTTCACTCGCGTATTGTCTAGTTTGTCCAGAGGCCCAGAAACATTAAATCATGACACGGTTTACCAAACTAAATATGCCATTTGAAAAGGCAGAAAGAAACAACCCACTCAAGACAATAGTTTCTATAAACATTTATTTTGAATGGCTGCAAGAACAGCTCAAACAAGGACACCATACTGTTTAAGAACGTCAGTGTATTTTGCGATCTTGCTTTCAACGTTCTTTTCTGCCTGCTTGGAGAGCTTGATGTCGGCTTTCTTCTTGGAATAGCGCAGCTTGGCCTTTTCCTTCCTCTTCTCCTCCAGGGTGGCGGTGATGGCCTGGTACTTCCAGCCAACTTCATGGGCCAATCTTCCAAGCAGGGCAAACTAGAGAAAAAGAAATCAAAGTTACAAATGCGTCACTTTATGTTGTAAAGGTCAAATACTCAAAACCCCAGAATTAAAAGTGCAGAAATCTATGGGGTTTTAAGCATTCTTGACAGGGTAAAACAATATCTGCAGCTTTTTGTCTCAGCTGGTAGTGCATGAAGTGGACTCATGGTCGTTAAACTCATACTTGCTGTGGAAAAACATCACTGACAAAAAGCGATTTCAAATATCATTAAACACTCCTAGAGACATAACTAAAGTCTCACCTTGCGTGTGGGCTTCAGACGCACAATCTTGAGAGCAGCTGGGACGACCATACGCTTTCTCTGTGGAACACAATCAGAGATGAAAAAAAGAAAAGACAAAGCCAATTTCTAACTGTAGGAGAAGAAGTCTCAGGCAGTTTCGTGTATTCTCAGTTGACACTCAAACAAGGCAGAAAAATTCATCATTGACAATATTCATCTGTGAAAAACTAAGTTGACTAAGAATAATCTACCTTGTCATAAGGAGGAGGGATGCCATCAAAGACCTTCAGCCTGTCCAGAGCGGCCTGACCCCTCTTGGTTTTATGTGGAAGCATACCTGTTCAAGAAAGTCAACATTTAATCCTCTACACATCCATTGAAGGTGTAGCTGATCACAGATTATCTGTGACATTCAAACTCAGGAGTCAGATCTGTAGTTTCATCAAACTGGGTTCAGTTTCGGGATAAGATGCTCATCATTGTTTGAAATGTTACCACAACAGCATCCAAAAAAAAAAAAAACCCTGACATCCTCACCTCTTACTGTCCTCCAGAAGATTCTGCTGGGGGCTCTGAAGTGATATGGTCCACGGGAAGGGTTGGTGTTCATCCTCTTGCGGAGGAAGGCCAAATACTTCACTGCACACACAAAACATCCCATTTAGCACCACACAATTCAATTTCACTTTGGTCAAAGTCTGTGCTTAAAACCCAACATACTTATAGGTGGCCAACAAACTTACGTTTGTTGCGGTAGAAGTTTCCAGAGATGTTGATACCTTCACACCTCACCACCACAATTTTGTGGCCTGTAAACAAAGCACAAGAATTACTACAAAAGATATGAGTAAAAAAAAAAAAAAAATAATACAGTTGAAACCTATAACTTATGCATATGACAGTCTGGGCATAATCAGATTCTTAAAGAGACAAATCAACAGTTCTTATGGATGAACTGGCTCTAAGAAAAAGAAAAAAAATTATAGTGCCCTTGTTATATGTAACGTTACATGTAGTTAATATAGCTACAATTAAACAAGGTGCAGAAAAAAAAAAACCCAAAAAAAACAAACAAAACAAAAAAACACTGAATTCTTAAAAGCATAACCATACCCAGAAGCACTTGCTTGGCCACAATAGCGGCGAGCCGACCGAGTAGATGGCCTCTGCCATCAAGGATCAGAACCTGTGAAGTAGTAAAACCAGGTTTGTTTTATTAGCATGGAGTTGACGAATAATTTTATGTTTCTATCTAAACACTGCTTTTTGTCTCAGATGGTAGTGCACGTGAAGTATTCTCATGGTCGTTAAACTCGAATACTCGACTGTGGTTGCGAACTAATCACCGACAAAAAGCACACCTGACGTTAGCCATGCGTTACCAAGCAGATTACTATGCCACCAACACTTTTTTCTATACATTTTATGGTTAAATAGTGCTATACAACAAAACGTGATCTTTGCAATGGAGCAATGCTTTCAACCCATTTGCGCCGCTTGCAGTAAACGTGTTTCAATTAATTAGTGTTAACCTAAAAGATACCAAATTAATCCATTTGTCAATTTTATACTCTCAAAACACCCTAAAATATAAGTAGTTCATTTATAGTGTACCTGAATAATGACAGCAACGCTAGTCCGGTTTTTACTGCACCACGAGTGTAACGATCACTACAGGCCTCTGACTTCCAGCAAGACATGATGCGTGATCAAATTTTTCTCCCAAAATTAGCAGTTCTACGGTTTAAAACGGATCCCAAACAACGCAAACAGGGCCATGTGATGTTACCTAAGCATTAGCCCCCAAATATCACATTCCCTCGCCGCGAAAAAGTGAGATATTTTAATACAAATCGTACCACTCGAACGCACCTTATTGAACCGGTCCGCCATGATGTGGGAAAAGAAAGACACGAGGGGCCGCCCGATGTAAAAGACAGGGGCATGGGCGGGGCTTTACGCATCATCGGAAATGACGTACCAGCCTCTCTGTTCTTCGGAGGACGTTTGTAACCTCATTATTTATTTCTGCTGCCATCAGCTGGAGCGCAAATGAGCTACAAGGGCTCTAAAATGAAAAAATGTAAACAAATTGCGTCTTGAAAATAAGAAGGGTTTTTGCCTATTTGGTCGTCTCTTTAATTTAACACACCTGATTGATTGGCTCATTAGTGACCTGAAATGGGTCGGTCAGATAGTTTAATAAAAAATAAATGCATGTTGTAGAAATAGGTTGAGAATTATTTAATTTGATAGAATTTGCTTCAATTAATTGTCTTTGTGTACCATTATTGATACCATAACACACATTCATATTTGAGACATGTTTATTGACAAGAGGAGAAACTGTACTGAATTAATACACATGATATTATTTCAGTGTTTCAATAATATGCTGTAATAAGAGATTACATCATTCAATTCTTAATAAAATAAAGCATCCACAATTATTCAGTCAAGTTTAAAACATTCTGTGTGGGCCATTTATTTATGAAATGAAATGTAATGTCTCTCAGTCATCATGTTTAAGTTTTCTGATTTTGCCCTCATGGCGACTGATCTCCTGTTGTAATCTCTCGATTTCCTTCTTGTGGTGGTCAATCTCATCCTGGTGGTGTCTTCTTAGAGCAGCTAATTGTTCTTGCTCTTTTCTCCTGTGTGTTAGAGAGGAAGAATAAGACATGAAATATCTTTTTAAAGGATTTGTTCACTTTCAAATAAAATTTTCCTGATAATTTACTCACCCCCATGTCATCCAAGATGTTCATGTCTTTCTTTCTTCAGTCGAAAAGAAATTAAGGTTTTTGATGAAAACATTCCAGGATTATTCTCCATATAGTGGACTTCAATGGAGCCCAAACGGTTGAAGGTCAAAATTACAGTTTCATTGAAGCTTCAAAGGGCTTTAAATAATACCAGATGAGGAATAAGGGTCTTATCTAGAGAAACCATCACTCATTTTCTAAAAAAAATAATTTTAATTATAAAATTATATACATTTTAACCATAAATGCTCATCTTTAACCAGCTCTCTTCTTCTCTATTTGAATTCCAGCAGTGTATACGCTGCTAAGTATATTATTGCCCTCCACAGGTCAAAGTTTGAACTATTTGTTATATACAATATGCTAGTACAAGTATATGACAATTTAGTTCAAACTTTGACCTGTGGAGGGCAGTAATACACTTAGCAGCATCTACACTGCCAGAATTCTAATAGAGAAGAAAAGAGCTGGTTAAAGATGAGCATTTATGGTTCAAATTAGGGCTGGGCGATATATCGCATGCGATTCTCACGCGCATTTCGTCAGTAAAGCCGGTTCCCTGATTACCGCTAAATCGCCATCACCTGCTTTCAAATGGTGCGCCATTTAACAGACAGAGCCGTAGTTCACTGATAAGCCACGCAAATATCGCGTTCATTATCGAAGGCGATTCATCTGCGATATGAACGTGATATTGCGTGGCTTATCAGTGATCTACGGCTCTGTCTGTTAAATGGCGCACCATTTGAAAGCAGGTGATGGCGATTTAGCGGTAATCAGGGAACCGGCTTTACTGACGAAATGCGCGTGAGAATCGCATGCGATATATCGCCCAGCCCTAGTTAAAATGTATATAATTTGTACATTTTTTTTTAGAAAATGAGCAATGACCCTTATTCCTCATCTGGTATTGTTTAAAGCCCTTTAAAGCTTCAATGAAACTGTAATTTTGACCTTCAACCATTTGGGCTCCATTGAAGTCCACTATATGGAGAAAAATCCTGGAGTGTTTTCATCAAAAACCTTAATTTCTTTTCGTCTGAAGAAAGAAAGACATAAACATCTTGGATGACATGGGGGTGAGTAAATTATCAGGAAATTTAATTTGAAAGTGAACTAATCCTTTAAGTGCAATGAAAGACTATGGAGCTTTACAACTCCACATAACAGAATCAAAGAGAGCTGATCAACCCATGTAAGCAGTAGAGAAATCTAGTGCGATAGATGAAATTCGCACTGGGATCAAGCAAAACCACTCACTTGAAGTACATCTCCTCCTCAGCGGCCTGTTTCTTGCCGAACGCACCTCCTGCCTCCCTCACCGAACCTCCACCGCCGCCTCCTTTCCCAGCACCTTTACCCAGTTCTCCTAGCTTTATCAGAGGGAAAGACAGGCACAGATTCCACAAGACAGAATTGTTTACTCAACTAGTAACTGCTCCATGGATTGACAAGCACAAAAGGCCAATATACATATGCTACTTCAGAAGTTTTGCAGTACAAAACACAGAGAATGTAGAAGTATCCTGAATGTAAACAAAAGGGGAGAAGTGACATAGCATCTGACGCACAGAAGCTTAGTGGCACATCCCTTTAATTGACATTTATTTAAAAAAAAATCACTAAATTAGGATATTTATTTAGGATTTTGTATCACAGTTACGTCAGTATAGTTGCTCATTTCATCTGTCAGTCACTATTAGTGGTGTCACAACATATACGGCGACGTGCTCCGATATAATGTCACAACTTTTGCACTTGCCACCGGATGTACCTCTAAGCACAGCGGTATATGCCATAGGCTTCAGTGCGTCAGATGTTAATACTACTACTGGACAAAAGGGTCATAACACAAGGGCAACATGAAAACGCTCTTGTTGTGTAATTGTTTAAAAATGGACGTGTGTTGACACGTTTTTACTAACGTTTTAACATAGTGTTAGGATCACGTGTACAACATTTAACGCATTTATTCAGCAAACAATTGACGAAATACATGACAATGCGTGCTGAACAGGTTTTGAAATACAGTGAAAGGCGTTTTCCCCTTTAGTAGGCCTTTTTTTTTTTTTTTTTTTAATATCTACCTGGTCAGACGACATCCTGATCTGTGTGGCCACAAACTTCCTGATATTAGGATTTAGAAACCTCGCCATTCTCTCTTCATGTGCTCATGCAAGCACTGACATGAACATGCGCGCCTCTCTCTGTAGACCCACAAACAGGAACGTACCATTATTAGCAAAATAGGTGAGCGCTGTGTATACTCACTTATATTCGCTGTTATCCAAGGGTAATTTAGAAAGAGAGTTTATTCTATTGTTGAAACTATAATAGGTAAAACAACCCGAGAGCTTACAGGATGTTTTTTTTTTTAAACACACAATGGTACAGTCGACAACTGTGGATCAAAATCGCTGTTTTTTGCCAGAGAACGCAAAAGCATTGACATTTTTTCCTCCCATCACCATGTGCTTTAGGGTCTCAAATGATTTAATGAAAATGATTTTGTACACTTAAATGGTGTGAACAGAACAATTAAAGAACCTGCTGATAAAAAAAAAACATGGATGCATAAAACAAGCTTATACTTAAAAGCTGTTGTGATGTTTTTATTCATAGTGATGCAAAAGTTTATCTTTCCAGACTATTCAGTCAATCATTCCAGATGTCATAAGACATATTCCTTGGGGAGAAGTATGAACCCACAGCCATTTCAGTCTATGGATAATTTTCATTGGGTGGGCATTTCATGGACTATTTAAGCCATTACTACTCCACTTCAATCCATTAACATGTCAAAGTAAAAGCCTTTAGAGTCCAAAATTTTGACAAGATTGCATGCTAAATTTATAAATGCAGTTTCAAGCCACCAGCAAAACTGATACGATTCAGGGTTTATAGTCTATGAGGAAATGGGGGAATGGGACTGCACATATTCTCATAGTAACACTCAGGCACAGAGAAAAAATTAACTAAGTAATAAAACAAGATTTCCAACCACTCATTAAATATTTTTAAAGTCACCTTTGCCCTTTCATGTTGCTCATATTTCACAAAAATTAATATATTTACAGAAATGCTCAAACCCGTTTTGGTCATAAAAGTAAAACGAACAAAATTTCAAAAGGGTTTCAAAAGAACTAAAATTGGAATAGACATTTTAGTCCGCCTTATTGAGCCATATACATCTGTGATTTGAACCATGTGCTTCATTATACTGCAGACAATCCTCATTCCCATTTCAGCAGACAGACATATTTTAAGTTCTCCAACTGGCATTCGGTATTAAATGTAAGAATTGGTTTTAAATGGTGCTGATGGCCCCTCTGAGATGTTTTAACCTCCTCTCTCTCACGGTCCATGTGGCTTACATTAAATCAAAGTGAAAATGCATGGAGGGGAGGGGCAATTGACAGCTAAAATGTACAATCGAATTAAAACAATCAAAATCATATCAAGAACAATTGCAAAAACACACAGGCTTAACATCTTGTACATGGAGTTGTCTGAAGCCATCTGAAAACAATTTAGACTTTTCTTCCAGGGCGATAAGCAAATGACAAAACACAAATACTTAGGAAGAGAATTAGAAATAAAAGAGAGGGAAGGAGAGAGAAATAGGCATCAATATCAGAGGGCCAACAGAGGCCGGCGGAGACCTTTTCTTGGGGGAGCGAGTGGTGAACGTGGCCCCCCCTTGCAAAGCCGTCAGTCTTGCTTGGGTCCAGTGAGGGCTCTGAGCCGCTCTAGCAGGGGAGGATGGGAGTAATGCCACATAGAGAACAGCCAATCTGCTACAGGAAAGCCCAGGTTGTCTTTATTAAGCTTGATGAGAGCGGAGTACAGCTCAGACGATCGGCCCATACCGCGCGCAAATGCGTCTGCCTGAAACTCGAACCTTCGGCTCAACACCGTCAGACAGAACGACAGCAACTGCAGCGGAAAAAGTGAAGGTGAACATGGATCACATGTATTTGATTATTCAGAAAATAAGCAGTGAGGCATCCAAAATCGCATACTCTCATGTAGATATTTATTTTGAATAAGTAAATACTTCACGACCAATAAAAAAAAAAAATTTCAATATAGTATAAATGTATGTAGTACGAATATAATGCGGATGTACTACACTCGCCATGTTTTCATTATCACATGACCTACCAGCGTCAATAGCATTGCATCATTACCATTCACAAATCCTCTCCCATTGCCTCATGGGATAGTAAAGTGTCCATCATATGCACAATTCATAATCTTGCCAGTAGTAGTAGGTCATCTAGGTACTTTTTTTGCCTACACTATTATAAGTACTGTGAATTTGGACATACTTTTTTTTTGTCACATACTATTTTTCGGGAAGTATGCAATTTTGGATGCAGCCCATGTCTTATAATGTCCTGTATGAATTATAATTTTTAAGCATAAATGTTCGCACACAGGTTAGCAAATGAGTCTGCATGTGTTTTTCAGAGAAAGGGAGGGCAGGAAAAAAGTAAGATGCGTTACCTCATTGTAAGGCGAGAAGATAAACTGAAAGATGATCATCAGCCCGATAAGAGTCGGTTGGGTGTCATGAAAACCAAATGCCATGAAGAGCTCTTTTTGCCCAATCAGCACAGCAAAAAGGAAGAAACACAGGAAGGAGTTCATCTGTAAAGAAACAAAGACATTAACATAATCAAATTATGGTCCTCTTTTTATATGCTCTTAAAAAAGCAGGAAATGGAATAAAACAAGAATTTTTGGAGAAACTGACATGGTAGAAATCAAGAATGTGCAGTGACAAAAACAATTGGTATAGAAGCTGTGAGAAATAGCACATGACCAGAATACATTTCCTTTGTGTAGCTCATTGTGTGGTGGTTGACAGATGAAGTTAACCAAAAAAAAAAAAAAAGGCACAGCCATACAGACAGCAACTCACCTGGCTGATGACAATGTTCTTGACTGTGTGGCCTAGTTTCCAATGTCCCAGTTCATGTCCAAGAACTGCCAGAACCTCAGGGTTACTGCAGCCCTGTTTCTTGTTCTAAATACAGACAGAAAAAAGTGAAAAACCCTAATATGTTGAAGCATTGAAAATAAATGCCTACAAAATGCAGCGTAAGAGACGCATGGAAATGATGCAGTAACCACTTTTTGTAATATTGTAATGGACTACTGTTTCCCCCTCCCCTCCCTCACAATACCAATCAAAAGTTTAGGGTCTGTAATATTCATCACATGTTTAAAGGTGCCCTAGAATTAAAAATTGAATTTATCTTGGCATAGTTGAATAACAAGAGTTCAGTACATGGAAATGACATACAGTGAGTCTCAAACTCCATTGTTTCCTCCTCCTTATATAAATCTCATTCGAGTCTCAACATAACACCGACTGTTACGTAACAGTCAGGGTGTACGCCCCCAAAATTTGCATATGCCAGCTCATGTTCAAAGCATTAGACAAGCCAGTATTAACGTCTGGATCTGTGCACAGCTGAATCATCAGACTAGGTAAGCAAGCAAGAACAATAGCAAAAAATGGGAGATGGAGCAATATTAACTGACATGATTCATGATAGCATGATATTTTTAGTGATATTTGTAAATTGTCTTTCTAAATGTATTGTTAGCATGTTGCTAATGTACTGTTAAATGTGGTTAAAGTTACCATCGTTTCTTACTGTATTCACGGAGACAAGAGCCGTCACTATTTTCATTATTAAACACTTGCAGTCTGTATAATTCATAAACACAACTTCATTCTTTATAAATCTCTCCAACAGTGTAGCATTAGCCGTTAGCCACGGAGCACAGCCTCAAACTCATTCAGAATCAAATGTAAACATCCAAATAAATACTTTACTCACATGATCCGATGTATGCATGCAGTATGCATGACAAACACTTTGTAAAGATCCATTTGAGGGTTATATTAGCTGTGTGAACTTTGTTTATGCTGTTAAAGGCAAGCGCAAGCTCCGTGGGCGGGGGAGTGCCAGATTTAAAGGGGCCGCACCCTGAATCGGCTCATATTTAATGATGCCCCAAAATAGGCAGTTAAAAAAATTAATAAAAAAAAATCTATGGGGTATTTTGAGCTGAAACTTCACAGACACATTCAGGGGACACCTTAGACTTATATTACATCTTGTAAAAAAACATTCGATGGCACCTTTAATACGTTGCTTATGCTCAACAAAGCTGCATTTATTTGATTAAAAATACAGCAAAAACTAATATTGTGAAATCTTATTACAATTACTCCAGTCGTCGATGTCACATGATCCTTTAGAAATCCTTCTTTTTACATACCTTCTTGTGTTCACCCATGTTTATTTCATGCTGTAATAACTGAGGTGGCTACAGTGATCTGTCATGGCATATTAATGAGCGCCAAATTTCCTGTGCATCTCCACAATACAGCATTTTATCTCATTTGTTACTGTTCTGGCTCTGACCTTTGGTTTGGACTTGCTCTCATTGACCACTGCCTCGTTCTCCTCTCCCGTTCCTGGCTCTTTCTCTCCAGATTGATTTAAAGGGGAGTAGTCCTCTAAAAGCGTGTCAAATAGCACAATGCGCTTGTTTTTGAAGAAACCATAGAAGTAAGCATTACTGTGGGAAGATCTCTTTGAACCTAGAAAAGAGTGAACAGAAATATTAGGAGAAGGGAAAAAAGAGAGCAAGATATCATGACTAAGACAATTATAGTTCTATAGAAAGCAATAAAAATGCTGTACCTTCAACTACATAGATCTTGGTGAGGGGGAAGTAGATGGACTTTGCCATGCTCTCAATCTCACTCTTCAGCTCTCCATCTGGCAGTGGAGTAAACTTATCAAACAGAGGGGCGATGTAGTCTGCGTAGATAGTCACCAGAATCTGTACACCAAAGGAGGAGGGACAGTTCAGTTCACTTTATTTTTTTCCTTACAGACAACACATGCAGCAAAAGCAGAGAAATCTGACCAGTGAGACGATGAGTGTGAAGAGCCAGGCGTAGATGAAGAAGTAATCACCGCCAATCTTGATGATGTAGAGGAGCAATGATGTCACTGGCAACAAAATACACTGAGTCACAGCAAACTTCTTCAGAGCGTCTTTCAGGAAGAAACCCAGCGTCTATAAGAAAGGGACAAATTAAAGAGATTTCAGTTTTATTCCTGCTATGACAGAAAAGATATATGTGAGCTAGACTTTATCTACCTGTTGGTTGAATCCATGCTTCTCTTCAATAACAAAAGTGTTATAGAGGCTCCAGGGAAGGCCAGTCAGAGCACTAAATAGTGTGGCCAGCATCAAGAACACCAAAGAATGGGAGATCTGAAGGTAAGAAGACCATTTGAAATAATGTAATGCCTTCTGGATAGGTTCAGAATAACATACTAGTATAAAATTCTTCTTACCGTTTCAGCAGTTTATAGTATGTACAGTATACAATCTATTTTTTTTATTATTAATAATGTGATTAGACTACAAAAAGTCAGACATTCACATAAAATGTCATTAAAATAGAAAACAACCTCTTTAGTTTTCAAGATGTTAATGTTCCCCAATTATGCCATTTTAAAAGGTCACCTGCATGCATCCAAGGTCAAAAAACACTTAACTTTCTCTTAATATACACTGAAACCTCACCTCTTTTCCTACAGTGTCTGTAACAGCTTGATCAAGGATTTAGTATCTCTAAACCACTCCTTTCCTAGAGTTGTGATTGGTCTACTACTTACAGCGCATGTCACAAATGAAACGCCTAATAATACCATATCAGAATTTCAGCTCCGGAGGCTTCCTCAGCACTTGTACAGTAACGATGGCATAATTTTTACTGTATCATTTTGAGTCCTCATCCTTTGGAAGTGCATGCGAAGTGTATTTGCTTTCGCAGTGCAGAAAACAGCTTTTTCTCAAAATGTCGACAACACAAACTCTTCCAGACATCAGCTACAACTACAGTGTTTAAGAGTGGCTTTGATTGTTTGTTTTTATTGCCATACCTGCATCTATGGCTATTTACATGACAAGATCAATGTATTTTAAAAGAAACAAATAGTAGTAACAACATACAGTAGTAATGAAAAACAACAACTAACAAACTCAGTATACCACATCATTATAACAAACATTATATAAGATTTTTAATTGTAATACTTGAATAAAAAAACAAAACAAAAAAAAAATATTTGAGATCATTCCTGTTGAAACTTTCCATTAGAGGATTTTCTGAGTAAAAACATTGCCTAATAGCATTTAAAGCAGTACAAAATATGCGCTATAGACAGGGGAATCTGACAGAAAAAAAAAAAAACCAATACATATTGGTGGTACATCACCTTTCAATAAAAACAAATGAGCAAATCTAGAATGACCAATTTGGCATTTTGTGTAAACAGTCTGGTCATGTCAACACTCAAAAAGAAAACTTGCAAAAAAATAAATAAATAAAAAAAATTATGATTGGACCGAGCTTATTATTAATGCAGTTGTCCCACTCCTATGCAAGTTTAGTATACATTTGAGATCTAATGCAGGAATTTGACACAGGCTGGCATTATGCAAATTTGTTACAAACCTAAGTAAAGTAAGGAAGTAAGACAATTTGATCTTTGAAACTTTGCAGACTGATTCACAAAAAGCAATATTACACACTACATGAAAGGTGATATTGGAAAAAGCATAATTGGGGCACTTTAACTGGACACCACTCACAAGCTACATGATGAAGTCATGTGATAATATAGGATTTATTTGAGAACAAAAAGGTACTGAACCAGCACTAGTATATTAACCAGGGTAAATTTTTCTGGCCAACATTCATAAAAACAGGCAACAGGATGAGAACATTATATATTATATTTGACAGTAAAGTTCCAGAGACTACACCTACCTCATACTCTGGACCAAAACCAAAACGAGCTGTGAGATTCCCTGACACTTTCCAAAGGAACGGAATTCCTCCTAGGAGCAGTACCAGCTACAAAATAAAAGAAGACGGAAAAAAAGAAGATGAGGAAGAGACAGATCTCACATTGGAGGCAGTTTTAAATTGGAAATTGACATTCATTTAAGCTCACCGTGCCCTCTGCCTCAGAGTAGAGTCCAGACCAGAAGCCAAAGTTGCTCTTGTCCAGCTGATAAAGGCGAGACTTTTCAAATGTTTCTGAATCCATTATCTTGCCCAGCTCAGTGGGCACATGCATTGTAGTCCTGTAGACCTTCCTCTGTGAGAGGTAAAACGCGTCTTGGTGTTTACAGGATTTAGACTAGTTGCTCTTTTTAGTACATCAAAATTCATTTGCACGAAACTCTGATAAGAGTCTATATTTTAATAATCAAAATCTGCAAATCTGAATAGAAAATCATTCATGCATAAAGTGACTGACTTTAAATGCTTTCCACAAACACAATAAGCATATGCTCACCTGTCTATAGGCGAGGTAGGCCTCCCAAACATACACCGTCCATGAGAAGACCAGGACAGCGTAAAAGATTTTGTCTTCAACTGGTAATGCAATAATTTCCTGCAGCATTATTACAGCTTGGCAGTTAACTATTTGTTGGCTCCGTTAATTAGCTCGGGCTATCCAGTAATTCAGCAGTCTGATCATTCAAGGCAACAGATAATCTTCGTACCTGTTCCGACACAATACGAGACTTGAACCTTACGAGAATGTGTATGTGTTATATCCATATATTGGAAAAACTACATGCAGCGATGCACAAATAATGATAACTCATGCTCTATCACTTCCTTTCCCATTCATGTGAAAATAGGGTGCAACTAGAAACTGTGTTCGACCGGACACAAGAGCAGAACAAAATGGGTTCCTGAACTGAATTTTTATTTGTAATTGTATGATAGTTTTGTCAATTAAAATGTACAATATACGAGCGTATGTACTGTGATAAACTGGATTTATTTTATAAAAAACTACTACAGATTAGTTGAAGAGCAACCGTGTCAGTAAAGAGCAGGCTTGCGTTGAAATCAGGTTGAAATGATACGGGATAACGTTAGTTGAAGAAAACAAATCAAGGCAAATATCACTTATGAATAGTTCCTTTTCACAATTGCATGAGCAGAACAGCTGAGAACAGGTCAAGTGAGAGAACAGTTGTTTATATTAAATTAGTATACAGTAATCAACTCTTAATGTACCAAAGTTAAAGTAAATGTATTTCCCAAATGTACTCTCTACAGTTTTTGTTGTGTCCTCCTATAATACAAAACGTCATAAAACAATTCCCCCCCACATACTCGAGATGTGACAAAAAAAATAAAAAAAAAATAAAATTAACTGGTGATTTCTTTGACATTATTGTCGTTGCTTTGCGAGACGAGACAAAAACAAAACATTGAAGAACAGCATCTTGGGAGCAGCGAGTCTGTGGCCGTGATTATCCAGAGAGTGAACTTGCTGTCTCTATAGAAACTACAAAACACTGAATAAAGTCGAGCAATGGACGAAGATCAGTCTGCTGAGGAGGTACTTAAGACAAAAAACATAATAACTAGTATGTTATAGAATTGTTATTCTGTAGTATAAATATTTTCTAGATTTGTTCTTATATACTAAACTGCGACCTTAACCATACATTACTTTCATTCACAGACTACATTTGTTGTGGACGAGATTACCACAGTTATCAAAGAAGTAAGAATTTACTACCTTAATGTGTAGGCATTGAGTCATTCCTCAACTATCAATTCAATTACTTTGATTGCATGAGTAAATATTTTGAAATGTAAATGATCAATATTTTCTTTGCAATAATCAAGTACTATGG
This sequence comes from Megalobrama amblycephala, assembly GCF_018812025.1. Lineage (NCBI taxonomy): Eukaryota > Metazoa > Chordata > Actinopteri > Cypriniformes > Xenocyprididae > Megalobrama > Megalobrama amblycephala. The sequence continues at coordinate 20,205,816 of NC_063048.1, forward strand.
TATTATGGGGTCTTTTGATAACAGGCTGTTGAAAGCACCATTGGAAACAGCTCTTACCAACACAGCAAAATCAACCAGTGGATGTCAAACATTGTAGAGTCAAGTCTGAACCAGCTAACTAAATTAGGAAAACCTTTCAAGTACATAGGTATGGTAACAGGCAATTTAAAAGACAGCAATACTTATGTAAACCTGTATGTTTTTCTCAAATTCACTCTTCTGTTTGTTCAACCAGTGACGTGCATCATACTGCAAAAAAATGGGGCAGGTTTGCACACTGCCAGCTCGTGTTTCTGGGACAATACTACAGATGGTAAGACATATTGTAAGACCGGGCACGTATTTCAGATTTGATTTCTTACTTTAAATAATCCATTCCAAGCATTATCGAAAAATTAAAACCAATTTTAATGACATTGACCTTTGTTTTCCCACAGGGAGCTGCACAGTACGGTGGGAGAATAAAACCATATACTGCAGTGTTAGTGTTTTTGGACTTGCCATCTGAGGATGAATATCAACATGTAGGCCCATCTCATGTTCAAAGGTTTTTGAAAGCCTCATAAACAAGCAATACTGTCCCTGTTTAATTTGTTACTTGAATAAATTCATTTTCAATTCTAAATCTGTGTGTGTCTTTTCATAGTATATATATAAAACCAACCAAACCTAACATGGATCATGTGGAGTCATTTACAGTTATGGTCTGATTTATATACAAAAGTAACAGGATATGTATTTTTGAAATCTTTTGTTCTTTTTTATTTGACCTTATTTACAGATATAAACATTCACAACTTAACAATCAAGGTACCCAATTCTGGCAGCAAAGAACCAAAATTGTATCAATGATATAAAAAATACTATGAAAGTCTCTCAAATAAAAAAGGTTGACAAGAGTTTTAACTGCCTTGTTGCCCAGCAGAAGCTTATGCTTTAGTTTCAGAGGGTAAGAGATCGAGAATGGAGGCAGAAGACTTTGGCCTCTCTAGAACCACGACAGGCTTCAAGAACTGAAGCTGTTTTATAGCTTGATCGCCACAGCCCCCTAAAGCCCTCTCCAAAATCAGACGGAGATTCTGGATAGAGGTACACTCTCCTTTAGAGATCAAGTGCCTCAGTGGGGATGACCGAAACTTGCGGCTTCGAGAGATGGGGGCTCCTCTCTGAGTGTTCTCTTTGACAGAGCAGTTCCGTCTGAAACAATCTCGGCGGCGAGGTGGATCAGGCTTGAGACAAGGATTATTAACTCCTGCAGTCCACGGCTTGTCATATTTGATCTCCTCCTCCTTCTCTTTAATGAACTTCAAGAATGAGGACTCGAAGCCCATAGGTTTGTAAGCTGCAATGTCAAAAGCTCGTGGTGCTAGACTGTGCGCTACAGGATCCTTTGGGATTGGCGAAAGAGGGACTGGCGGTGGTGGTTCAGAGAGTTCATTCTTACGTCTGAGGGGCTGCCGAGTTGGGGTGGGAACTGATATGGAAACAGTAGAAGGAATGTTAATAGATTTACTGTCTTTACCAGAGGGGTCAAATGAACCTTCATCAACAGCAATTCTGAGGGTAGAGGGTGGAGACAGGTCAAGCGGTGGAGGTCGTATAAGGGGAGGTGCCGTTAACTCCGAGTCTGATCGGTCTTTGTGACTTGGACTCGCGGAAACAGGCTCTTCAGGGTGCCCGCTTGACTTTGGGGAGCCATAGAGCAAATCTTCAGCAGCAATAAGCAAATTTCTGTCGGGGTGTGGCTCATCTGAAAACTCAATGACCTCCTGTCCCTTTGATTCAGTTTTGATCGAGTGGAGGCTCATTGGCTGTGACGGTCCACCTGGGGTCGCCGGTTCAGACTGATACTCCATTTTGAGGACACCATTTGGAATCCTTGTTAAATCAGGTATAGCAGACACAGCAGATTTCTTTTGTATAATCTCTTCTAACTGTTCAGCAGTGTAACATAATTTGTCCATATTATCAGTCCAATTTTTACGTGAAAATTTGTGAACTGTAATATAATGTCGATTTAAACTACTCAATCTCGTGACTACAGAGTCACAGTTCTGCACCATGCAAGGGAAGGCCACAGACAGGCAGCGGTCTTGGCACATCTGCAAAGCCTCCTCATGTGTTCGGAAGACAAACCGATCAAATCCTCTTTTTCGTTTGACTTTTGGTGTCTTAGGTACTTCGTCCAGCACCTCTTCTGCACTTTCTTCAATGGACTCAAAGTTCTCCTCAGACCGAGCGATTTCCTGATCCTTGAGGCAGCATCTCAAAGGTTGCTTAAGAGGCAGCTTTTGGGAATCTTGTGATGACTGGGAAGAAGGTGAGATGATCAACTTCGTTTGGCATCCACTATTTGACTCATCTTTTTTAGGTGTACTCTGGAGACGCACGACAAGGGAATCAGATGGATCACAGTGCCTATAGAACACGTGCTTTTTATAGCTCATTTTGAACTTGCTGTTCACAGAAGTAGCAGCTGGATTCAGGGGAGTCTGGTTCTGGTGAAACTGACTTGTGTGACGCAGGAGGCTGCTGTTGAGATGGTAAGACTCATTGCAGTTAGCATAGGTACACTTGAACCTTGGTATGGGCTCCTCTGATGAGGCCAACTGTCTTTTTGGTATGTTCTTAGATTTGCAGGACACTTTTGATGTAATTTTCTTTCTGTTAAAGTTGTGCTCTTTACGGTAGTGTTTAGTAAGACTAGACAAGTTGCCAAACTGCTTATCACATCCTTTGTGTTCACATGGAAAGCACAACTGTGAGCGGTTATAGTGATGCGCTAACTGAAGGTGGCCAACAAGGGCGTTCTGATTACTGAAGGCAGCACTGCAGTTTTTGTGCACGCAATGAAAGGGTTTATTGTATTTAGTGAGGATGTGGCTCAGATTCCCTTTTGCTACCAAGCGGCGGCTTCCCCTAACATCAACCGTTTCATGGTTTACATCAGCATCAGTTTCAGAAGGGACTTTTTTCTCTTTCTCTTTAGCTTTAACTTTTCCCATTTCTCCATTTTTCCTATCTAGTTTTCTTTTCCACAACTGATAATCTTGTTTTTGGCATCTCTGTTGCCAAAGATGTTTGTCTCGTCTTTGGGTTTTAATGTCATCCACCTTCAAAGATTGTGACTTCTTCTTGTTCCTCATTTTAGATGATGACAACACCGGTGCTTTATCAGCTAGCCTCTTTTTAAAAGAGCAGCTCATCTGTTCAACAACAGCTTTGTTAATGTGATGCATCTGTATATAGTGGAGCCTCAATTCTTTTTTGTTTCTGTAGCTCTTGGAGCAGAGATGGCACTTGAAAGGCTTGAATATTTGAGACTGAAACACCTCCATCTTTTTCACCTCTTCCTCAGAGTAATCATGAATCTTAATGTAGTGCTGCATTAAAGCACGACTAGTAACACTCTGGTAGTGGCATCTCTTAGCTTCACAGGTGTAAGGCTTGGTTGTGGCCTGCACAAGAAACTCGCTATGTGGTTGATTGTCATCCAAGACAGAATCTTCAGTGCTATCAGGTGTTTTGAGAGGCTCAAACGTTTGAGATTGAAACACCTCCATTTGTTGCAAGTTCTCCTCAGAGTATCCATGAATCTTAATGTAGTGCTGCTTTAAAGCACAACAGGTAACACTCTGGTAGTGGCAGCTTTTGGCTTCGCAGGTGTAAGGCTTGGTTGAGGGCTCACTTTGGGGTTTCTTCTTCTCAGAGTCTTTAATGTGGTCATGCGTTTGTGGCAATTCTGACTTGCTTGACAGCCTCTTTGAATCACTACTCGCTACATGAGATCTCACCTCTTTTTTGTTGTTCGCTGCTTTGGCAGGTGACCTTGCATTCAAGGTAGGCGTGCAAGTGCTCTGCGAATTACGCACAGCACATCTGGTGCTGGGAGAATTAAGGCTTAGTTGACTCAATCCAAGCAAGATTTCGGTTAATGCTGCACCGAGTTCCACATTTGAAAGTGTTGCATCACAATCTACGGACTCGGGAGCAGGCGAGAGATCCTTTTTGTGATTGGATTCCTCGGTAGATGACCTTTTTAGAGTCTTATCCTGGCCACTTTTATGCAATTCATTGGCTTCAGTATTAGAATGCTTTGCTTGTACTTTCTTCTTGCATAATTGATCCTCCTCATTAAACTCTCCTGGATGAGCAATTCTCAAGTGCTTCTGAAGTTCTCTTGCAGTAGTGAAAGTCCTTTCACACTTTTTTAAGCCACATGTAAACTTTCTCCCATCAAAGCAGACAGCAACACACATCAACGAGACCTTAGATTCACTGTTCGCCAAGAGCTGTGAAGTTGAACTTGAACCACCCTTTTGGACAACATTCTCTATTTCTGCCTTTGTCCTAGAACCCAAGTCACTTTCTACAACTGGGATCAAGAGTTTCCGTCTCATCTTTCTCTGTGTCTCAAAGTCTTTCTCTGTGAAAGTGATGTCATGAGTGGCCAAGTGCTGTAGAAATTCCCTGCGAGAGTAGAAAAAGTTCTTGCACCCTGGGCTGGTGCAAGTGTAAGCTGCATCGCGGAAGTGCTGTGCCTCATGGTGGTAGAGCTGCCCAAGGTCACAATAAGAGAAACTGCAGCCTTTCAACTCACAGCCGTAGGACAAATTGAACCCATGACTATGCTTATGTGCTATAAATTCATTGGTGGTGTCAAAACGGGCACCGCATCCAGTGACCACACACATGTAAGGATTATCTCCATAATGGACCCAACGGTGCTGCCGATGGTGATAGGCAGTCATGAAGGTCTTCCGGCAGAAAGTGCACTTCTCCCGGCGGTCTTTCATCTCCAGGTAATGTTTCAAATTAGGGTCTTCATTATTATGCTCATTTTTGATGTGTACACCCAAGTACTTAAAAAGTTTAAAATTCCTTGAGCAGTTAGTGGCTGGACACTGGTAAACATCACGATCCTGTAACTTAAAGTATGTATTGATGTAATCAAATGTAATATAGTCATTCTCTACTTGCTTATCAGGCACACTGGCAGCTTGCTCTAATATATGTTCTAATACAACAGGGTCATGTGTGGACTGATAGTACATGGCTAGGGAAGGGTCTAAAGGAATTTGACCAGGCTCTAGCTCATCCAAACTATCCTCCTTGAAATAATTTTGCAGGTCCACCTTCTTCTTCACTTTTTTCTTTTTCCAGTGACCCTTTGCAGGAATCTGAATGTGTTTTTTGGAGTGTGGCTCAAACTCCTTTTTACTTTTAAAATTTTGTAGACACACAGGGCATGTCCACATGTCATTTTCCATGTGTTTTCTGGCATGGTGACAGATTCGTGTCTCAACCACTTGTTTATGGCATATCTGGCAGACAAATTTATTCTTCTGATGCGTGTCGGATCTGTTAGAGACGTCTTGTGAGTCTTTTTTCTTTGAGACTTTTTGTCCCTTTTCCGTCTCCGTTTTTTCCACTGTCTGCTCTTGTTCAGTGCTGCTAAATACATTAAGCTTATATTTATTTTCTTCCTCCTTTTCAATCTCTTCATTCAAAACTGGTCCAAGATTACATAGCTCCTCGGGTGCTACTTCATCCTCTACTTCTTCTTCAGGTTCCAGCCCCAGTAATTGAATGCAGTAGCGCTTCAATGTCTTCCAGTCCCAAAATTCAGGGTCAAAGGGCCAATGTGCTTTCAGAGAAAGTAACAACTCGCAACGCAGGGAATTTGGAATAATGGCATTCTCCTCATCATATTTTTGATCAGGACGTGTGTAGAGCTCCTCAAGGACATCAAAGGCTTCCTGAGCAGGACTTAAAAGGAATTCTGTCAGCTGACAAGCTCGTATCACCTCCAGATCATCAGGGAGTAGACAGACAACAGCTTTGCAGACCATTGTTTTTGCATCTACGTCATCTTGCCTTGGAAGCCGAAGAGCCTTCACGCACAGTTCAACTGATACTGCTAGGCCAAGCTGCATTGTCTGAAAAATACAATAGACAAAAAGTCAGAAACAACTTAGTGTACATTCAAGGGATAACCAAGTAACGAGGGAGGAAACAGATCTATTCACCTCTGTCTGAATTACACGAATGAGGAATAGGAGATGGTAGATAGTCCTGGCAATGGCTGCAAACTGGAGGCACCGTTCAATAAATGATTCAAGGGACACATCAATTCTTCTCTGCAGTTTGCTCCAAAGGAGGGTTAGCTCCCTGACAGGCAAAAAAAAACAAAAAAAAAACAAACAAAAAAAAAAACAACATTAGAGAGACAAGAAATAAAAATACACCCAATCATGGCCTTCACTCCACAAGTTTACCTGTGCTAATATATTGTGCACCCTAATGTTGCACGATATACCAGTACTAAAAATACGATACCCTGCAGTAAAAACAGTATGATTCCTAATTTTATTAGCACCAATACTTTAAGAAAGAAGTGTTTAGAGCCATATTTCCCATCTTACGTTGTGTGGAGTGCTATGCTTCCACTCCCTGAGTGCCAATGTTTTTGTCTTCTCATATTAGCTTTGACACTTTAGAGCAATAAAGAAACATGCATGAATGAAAAAAATCAAGATGTGCTTGATTTTAAAATGAGTCAAGTGCAATAAACTGCCAAAAAAGAACTCAAAGTGGTTCTTGTGCTGTCTAACACATACTACATACATAAGTGTATGAAGTGCACCCGAAAGCCTCCACAGCATGCAATTCCGAATTCAGTTCTTTCACATTTATTGCGCTTAAATGGTCAAATAAACACAGAATGTCAAAATGCCCATCTTGGAAAGTATTCACGTGAACACAGTCGGTTTTGTCTTAAGCAAAGGTAAACAGAAAATCAGATGTATATCAGTATATTGGATCCGTATATTAGTTCTTAAAGTGACACCAGCCTAATAAACCTGCTGCTATAATGTTAATCAAACAACAAAAGAAAACAAGAGTCACTCACTGCTCTTGACTGAATTACTTTAAAAAAAAAAAAAAAAAATGTACAGTGAATATTATGCAGTGTTTTTTCCATATTTAATTATTCAACTTCTGTAGGATTTCTTTCTTGGATGCTACTCTTAAATAGTCTACACCTGAAAAAAAATAACGCACTATTTATTTTATCTAATATCTTTCTTATATTGTATTTGTCCTATTGTTTGTCATTTGAATTTTTGTTCTTTTATGTCAAAGACAAAATAAAATAAAAACCATTCTGATATTGTTATCGTGACATAAAGGACTTGTATCATGAAATTGAAAGATTTGTCATTGGTTAATGAATGTGATTGATAACATAATTAGCCAACATGATACTCATGCCCTCAAATATACAAATGTGATTTATTTTGTCAAGCAAACTTTTTTTTGATGAGTTTGATGAGGCAGTTGATGGCAGTAATAACTTTAATCTACTTTGGCTTGATCCTTTCATCAATGTTGCAAACATCTCTAGCTCATCTTATTTGCACTGAGATATTCAGGTATCGTATCGAGGTCATAATTTTGGTATCATGACAACACTAGTGTACACACTATGATGCAAAGTCAATGAGCTTGTTTGACTTGGAAATCTAATTTTTTCGATCGCATTTACACCTGGTATTAGCATTATCTCCAGTGATCGGTACACAAATGAACAAAGCACATATATACATGTATGTAAACACATACAAAGACAGTCCAGTGTGTTTTGGTTATAAAAGGTCCTCACCAGGAACAGTACAAGCTGTCTTGCTGTAGCTGCTGTGTAAAATATGTGGTGCACAGGATGAAGGCTGTGCTCTCATCCCCCTCAGAATCCATGTTGCAAATAATGTCCAGGACATCTTTTGCATCTATTCTAGAAATCTTATAGACAGAGGGAGAGATAGTAGAAGAGTTTATTAACAAACACATCATGAAGTTTAACGTTAATCAGAGACAATCATTAAGTAAAACTGTGTATTTTACCTCTAAAATAGCTTCCTCACTAGGCAGCTGTTGGCACAGTTGGGTGACAAAGGTCTGACGAAAAGTAGACTGGTTAGGCAGGAGGCTACAGTTAGCACAGGCTTTGTTGAGGATCAGTGCTTTCTCTACCTCCCCTACTTTTTCCAAGTGTTTGATCCGCATTTCCATAAAACCGTCTCCCTCCAAAGCAAGATATGCATTCACTGTTCCAGAGGAAGGCAATGATAAGTAAACAGCTGACTGTGTTTTAATGCAGATATCAACGTTGTTGTAAGGTCTGACTTTAGGCATCACATTCTTTATTAAAACTCCCTTAAACTGGTAAAACTGCAGATATAAGTTTTTACTTCAAACATACTGTGTAATAAAATGTCAGCCTGTCCACATGGCAGAATAAACCAAAAAATGTTCAATCAAAGAAAAAGAAATGGCATTACACTTATTGTGGGCATAATCAACTATATTGCAATAATATGGTGTTACTCACCCTCATCTGGGTCTGTGGGCTGACCAGTAAGAAGTGAGACCAGGACAGGGTTATTCCAAGCTCCACCTTCACCTGTGATGTTCAGAAGGGCATGCAAATCTGTACTGCCATACTGCAGCATGGCCTCATGGGCCGCCTGTAAAGAGTCAACCACAGAGTGAAAAATATATAATGAAAAAAGTCTATAGCATCTGCCTGCAACTAGTGTCCAGCAAACAGACACCTAATTTTAGATAAAATGCCACTATATTTTATTCTGTATTGTCTAGGGTGACTGTACTTGCTATATTGATTCCCAATGGGAAATATATGTCCCTATTTCTGTTCAATACACCAACAGTACAAGCCTGTCTTGTCTCCTTGAACACTAGCGCTGACTGTCTGAGACAGGGGTCTTCAATAGGGGGCCTGGCAATTATGGTTTGACTTAGTACAATGAAACATTTTGCAGAACTATATTAAAGTCAAACCATAATTGGAAGACTCCTTTAATATTAAATTGATGCATTCAAATAAAAATGTGAATACATTGAAATATATTAAGTATATTTTTATATATTATAGGCCTATAATATATTAAGAAGAAATGTAATGTACAAGTACAGTGAGATTCTGTACATCAATAATGATTATTTCAGTGGCTTTATGTTGTATGCATCATGAAGTATGTAAATACATAAATATGCTACTACTGTACATGCAAGTTATTTATATGTCAACCTTGAAAAGCAACACTCAACTGTATACAAGAAGTCCCTGCTATGCCTCTCTATACACAATAATGTTTTGAAAAAGGATTGCCTAATCTTCACAATGTCTTTAAGGATCCAGAAAATGTAATTTTGCCTCTTCTGTTCAGTCAAAATGTAACTTTTGATCCATCTCAAACTCAATAATTTGATCTTACCTGAACTGAACCATGGAACTGCAGCCAGGCTTCCAAAGGGATTTCATTTTGAGGCACAGACAACAACAATTCAAGGCAACTCCTGCAGATAATCACAACATATGGGCAACTCTGTCAACCTAGTTTTAATAGGTATACTCTTTTTATATGAACAGTTGAGCCCACAGATTGGACAGAATTTAAATTGTGTTTCTGAATGTTTGTGAAAAGACAAAAAGGTATTATTAATACATAAATTACGGATATTATTCAATTTTATACCATTTGTCATTTTAGATAAGTATCCTAAAAATAGCACTTACAATGCAAGTCTTTTGAGCACAAGGGCAACACTGGGGGAGTCGCCTGTGAGATGTGGCCTGGCAGCAGCAAAACAGTTGATTGACAGACAGTAAACTTCCAATAGAGGCAATCCGTGTTCCACTGAATTCCTGCTCCCAGCATAATGCATTAGAGTCTACAAGAATAACCAAAATAAACAAGATCATAAAAATAATTAAGCCATTTTAACACCACACACACAAGAGTCAAGTCCAATTTACTGCTCTTCAGAGGTCCAACAGATATTAAAACACACTAACAATAAAAGTCTGTTAAAGTGTAACCTAACCGTACATATAAATTCATGCTGTATGATCCCTTTTAACCATTTCTATGCAGATATACACTACCGTTCAAATGTTTGGGATCAGGAAGATTTTTTTTAAAGAAATTAATACTTTTATTCAGCAAGAACGCATTAAATTGATTAAAAGTGACAGTAAAGACATTTACAAGGTTACAAAAAGATTTCTACAAAAGATTTCTTAGAACTTTCTGTACATCAAAGAACCCGGAAAATGGGTTTCCACAAAAATATAAAGCAGCACAACTGTTTTCAACATAGGAAATGTTTCTTGAACCTTAATTATTCACAGTTATCGTTCCAAAAACATATGGGAGTAAGTTCAGTCAACTCAGAGTATGTTCACATGAACACACAAAGACATTCTTCAAGGGATAGTTCACCCCAAAATGTCATTTCTTACTCACCCTCAAGTGGTGAGTAAGTAATAGACCCCTTGACTTCCATAGTATTTTTTTCCTACTATGGAAGTCATTGGGTCCGTCTACTCTCTGGTTACCAACATTCTTTATTTTATGTTAAGCAGAAGAAAGAAACTCATACAGATTTGGAACCACGTGAGGGTGAGTAATGACAAAATTTTCATTTTTGGGTGAAGTATCCCATTAAGTCACCATGGAAACAGACGCTGAGAAGCGTTCTTTTATTTAATGACGATTTACATTCTTTGTCCAAATTGCCAGCATAGTTGGTTGTGAAATAAACTTTTGTTTAGTCATTTTGCTTCCACATTTGTTGTAAGGTGAGATGTATCATATGTAGTTTTATTACAGAAATACATTATATAGAAAACATCCCAATGTAAAAAAAAACAAAAACTCTTGAATGCAGATCCATGACGTGTGATTAAAATAAACATTGCTTTATGTTAAAAAAAAGTGCTTTACAATTAAAAATTAAAAAAATATATATAGAGTGTGAAATCTGCCACGCCCAGTGGAGACTCATCAATAGAGCATGCATGTGCTGAATAGCTCTGAAGTAAACTAACCTTGGAACATAACCTGTTCTAGAGCATGTTCAGAGAATAAGTTGCTATATCTTCTTCATACCCTGAAATTTATCTCAGTTTTTAGAACAAAAAGTTTAGGGTTTCTGCTTACTGCTTCATAAACTTGCCTGGGTCTGGCGCATAACCTGCTTTCGAGAATAACCCCCTGGAGTAATATTAATCACATGAATAAATTATATTTTAAAATCTATTTAAATAAAAAAAATATATATTTTAAATGTGTAATATTTCACAATATTTACTCCATTTTTATCACATTAATAAAGTCTTGGTGAGCATAAGAGCCTTCATTCAAAAGAATTAAGAAATCTTACAACCCCAAACTTTTGAATGGTAGTGTATTATGCACAAGGAACAAGACAAAGGTGGATGAGGCCTGACTTCTGCAGAGTGCTGACAAGGGTCTTTTGAGAGCCTGACTTGAACATGTTAGCACGCCGTGTCTACCGCAAACCTACAGGTCCACACAAGGGAGGATGTAAGGAGAAACCCCTGATACTACACTTCCACAGCTCTCCATCTGTGCTGGGGCGCTCTGATTGGACCTTAGGGATGAAAGTAGATGTAAATAGAGCACAGAGCAACTCTAGATAACCTCCGTGTTCCTGATATACACATTCAAACTCCCCTTTCACAAACATCAAGCCTCAAGGACGTTAAATCCCAGTTGATATCTTATTATAGAGAACAAGAATGGAAATGTCATGCCATATTTAACCTCTTCAACTAAAATTAGGAGAGTTTCCCCCTATGTAACTGGGTATAGCCCTGTTAACCAGATTCTCCCCAAAGCTTTCACTTTCATCTTGAATGAAGAAAAGCTCATAGTGGTATCAAAACTGTTTAAATAGCAAAAGCAAAACATGCATAACAATAGCAATTGGGAATTTCAGAAGCCTATAATATTGATCTCATTGGGTTCAAACTAGCATAATTGATAACCATCAACCTTTATTAAGACAAGCCTTTTCCAAAGGTTAAAGAAGTGTATTTTTACAAAAAAAAAGCTGCAGTTCAAGATGTATGGCAAGCGGGAAACTTGTTCCAACTTGTTTTCAACCAATATGTGGGTGCTCTGGTGAAAGACAGACCTCCTTCCTGCTTCACAAATATCTGCCCATGGGTTATATTTTCATTCAAATGCTGCGTTTACACCATGAAAAGTGAAAACCAGTTTAGTGATACAAATTAACAAATACCTCGAGTCTTAAGGCAGACGTGTAGTATGTGGCAGAGGACATCTGTCAGGACTGAGTCCTGCTAAAATGGTTGCCACAACAACAGTGAAGCAGAGGTAAAAAGGCAAAGCTGAGGTCTGTTAAATGTGGCCTTTAGGTTCCCAATGGGATACTGTTAATGTGCTTGTTCCAACTAAATTTCAAGTGCAGCACCAACACTGAAAGATTAGCATTATGGTGTTATGACTGACACACAACTGTGTCATTCTCTTATGCGGTTTACATTCAGTGCTTTCAGGTTCTACGTCAGAATGCTGACACATTATTGGCTGGCTCCTGTGTCAGCATCACACATGATCAGCATCTGCCAATACTACGCCGGTGTTCGGACATAGAACCTGGAAGAGCAGAATGTAAACAGTGTAAGAGAATGACACAGAAGAGAGGATATTGTTGAATAAAGTCGTTATTTTTGTTTTGTTTTTGCACACACAAAGTATTCTCGTCGCTTAATAATATTACGGTTGAACCACTGCAGTCACGTCAGCTGTTTTAACATTTCATGAAAATATCTTAATTTGTGTTCCGAAGATTAACGAAGGTCTTAATGACATGAGGGTGAGTAATTAATGACAGCATTTTAATTTTTGGGTGAACTAACCCTTTAAGAATATTCAACTCAAGCCGTCAAACTGACGTCATCAGAGAAGGAACGCCATTCCAGAGCGGAAGCAAATTTTTAGATTTTGATTAAAGATTACCACGACAACATTTTTTTTTATGTGTATTAACTTGCACTGATTATTTGTTCACCACAAGACTAGTAATGTGCGCAAAAAAGAAAATAAGGTCAATTTTGATTTCATGACAACTTTAATATAACATGACTGAAATGTGCCTCAAAATATACATAGTATTTTCATGTCAAAATATAGTTGAAATAATTGTCTATTTCAAAACGTGAAAGAACAGAGTAATAATGTTTGAATGAAAAGATCAATAAAATCTTTCAATAAACACAAATGCACACACTACCTGACTGTTAACTTTGATAGGTAGTACAAATTACTTAATTGTATATTAAAAACAATATCAAACATCATAATCAATAATAGGCCTATATTAGCCTACAATAACATTCAAGTGGGCTGGTTCCACAAAGACAACAGTGTGAATGAAAACTGAAACGAAACCCAATCATAACTAAAAACGAAAACTGAACCGAAACCCAATCATAACTAAAAATAAATCTCAGTGTGAATGCAAAGAGAACTGGGTCTCTTAAAAAAAGATATGAATTTGGACTCAAGTATTCAAACACTCTCAAGGTTTATTAGAAGTGACACGTGACAGGGGGCATCAAAGTTATTAGGGACGAGAACATGCACAAGATAAACACAACCGAGCCCCACCCCACCAATGTGCTGTACCCCAGTATAAGATATACCTGTTCAAAAAAAAACATGGAAATGCCGTTCCAGCAGGCCCTTACAGCCAAATCTCTAATACACGATTTTACATATCCACAATCGTAAAACTTATATCCGCATATACGGGGGAAGCCGTGCAACACGCTATGTACAGTATAAGCTAACAAACACAACCAAATACAGCTTACTACTAGAAAACGCCAACTTAAAGCTTGCATCGTGTCTTATTTTGCTGGTCATTTGGGCGTGCATGCCAACACAATTCGCTTGTAATAGTTTTGCGTTTGCATGGCTCACTAAGCGGCCCACGCGTTGAGAACACCTCCACGCATGGTTGGTTGCAGCCACAACTCGCATCTGGTCAGCTAACGCGAGCCGCCACAGCTCTGAAATGTTGCATATAAACAATTCGCATGCATGCACCGTTTTCGGCAGCGCGTACCTGGCAGAAGTTATTGCAATACTCCGTGGACGATTCTTCAGAAACGTCTTGCTGCCGAAGCTCGGCTTCGAGTTGCTGAAGGGTGGCTTGCAGACCCTCCATAGCGAAAAATGTGTCCTCATCGAGCAGCAGGCTGTGTCGGCCGCTCCAGTCGAGCTCCGCTTCAGCGTTCTCATCCGCCATGTTCACTGGCAGCCACGGCGCGTACGCACACATACAGTCATGTGATAGTGAAGGGCCTCCTGCTCCAGGTGGAACTGACGAGTGCAACACGCATTCTCACCGAATATGTTGATCACCCCGCTTTAAATATTTATTTTAACAAATACAAATATATGTATATGTTTCTTTTTATATTTACTTAATGACAGAGTAGGGCATGAATGGACATATTTTTCCGGGTGATTCTGAAAATGAAAAATCTATCTATTTTCATTGTTAGGTCCTCGATAATTCTTGTTTATTATATATTCTACTAGTTACTAGTAGGCTACTGATAAATGGTCATCAAAATATTTTTTTTTAGTAATAATTAACGTTAAATAAACATCAATAAGGACAAATTTGTCCTCTGTAGTGGACATTATATTTTAGTGATTTTCTCTGACATCATACATGTAACAGTTCTAAGTCTGGATGTCCTGTAAAGAGCACATTCAGGGCTTTGCAGAGATACCAAATTTTTAGAAGTTTCACTATGACAATGACAACTTAAATATGACTGAAAATCAAAATTAGCATTCTTATGGAGATATGATAATATTATGTAATTATCATTTAAATCGGATTCATTTTCAAATTGATTGTCATAAATCAACATCTCAGGAAAATTTTATGGGGTTACTAATCAAAATATGACTTTCTGTTACGAAACAGGGCATTGATTTCATGCATGACCTCTGTAGAGGACACCGGGACTTAAATCATGTTTATCAGGCATTTTAGGAGACACAACAAGTGAATAGGGAAAGAAATTACATATCAATATTCCTATTAATTATTAGATATTATTATGAAAATGTTGCCAATTATTACTCCCATTATTACAGTTCTTTTTTCATTACATGTTGCTCCAAGAACACATTAATATGCAAATTAGATATTAGTGTATAGATGCATTGTATTGAATGGGAAAATTCATGTACGACTATTTTCCCCATATATTGCATAAAGTAAAATGGTGTATATCGATTCATTCCGTTCTATCTTTCATAACATAGTTGAGATTCATCTTTATACAAAGTTTGGTTAAAAAAAAATCCTGAAGCTTAAAAATTGATTGGTGATTAAAAAAAATCCTATTGTTTTTGCCTATACATGTCATTTTATTTTTTAAACAACTTAGTCCTGGTGTCCACCACCGAGGACATAGCATAACATATAAATAAAATATAATTTTTCAAAAATGTTTTTTTCCATTTGTTTCTTATGTGAAAAATGATGTGAAAAAATTCTAAATTCAAAAAACTCTTTTTTCTGGGTCTCATGAAGATATTCTTTTACCCAGAATTTAGTACGTTTGGGACTGAATGATGGTTTATTGATAATTATAATCTTATATCAATATTAAAGAAATATTTGTTTGGTCCTTTTTTTCTTATAATGACGTGGGTAATAGGGTGTACAATTTTGAGCAATGTTATATTTTGTTAAACGGGGCATAGGTTGTACACAAAATGAAATGAGGAACACCAATTTTTTTTTTTTTTTTTGATTAAAATTACTGGTATTTTTTTTTTTTTTTTTAGCATTTTTGACAGGCAAAGTACTATTTTAAGGGGGAGGGGGATACAGACATGCATTTTAAACTAGCTATAGTATGTTAATTTCTAATAAAATATAAAGAAAACATCTAATATGTCTCACAAAAACATGGAATTAGCCTACTTTTAAAGGATATTGGACACAAAAGTGCACAGTAATCGTGCAATGCGCGGAATGTGTTTTTGATTCCAGCTATGATTTAGGCTACAGCTACAAATCTGTATTCTATCATAAGAAAGATTTATCTATCTACATTCATTGTTGTCTCGTGTCGTGTCTCTGCTCCGCACCGACAGTGGGCGATAGATCACTGTTTGTGATCTGGCAGAGTGATAATAAAGGTCCCCGGGTCTCCGGTTGCATATTGTTGGACACGGAACTCCGGATGAGCGCAGAAACTGGCAGTGAGAACCGGTTTAACTTTACCCAGACAAGACGAGACGATACTTGTCCTCTCGCTGAACAGGTTGAGAGTCCGTCATGATCATCCATAGCGGATAGGGGAAGGTAAGAATAATGTGCAGCTTTCGCTGTTGTCAAACCACTTAGATTGCACGACAGTAGCGTCTAATGGCCAATTTTGTGGCATTGTCTATGGCAGTTTTAACTTTAGCATTAGTGTTACAGCATTGTCCTTAGATATGTTGTTCTGAGGCGTTAAGTGGATTAGAAAGCACACCGGCTGATGACAGCCGTCTCGTGTCACAATGCCAAAACAGACGTGACAGCTCGTGGAAAATACTTCCTCTAGTCGAGGTGTAAGTTAAAGGAATATTTCATCTAAAAATGAAAACTGTCATATTTTTCTCACCTTCATGTTGTTTCAAACCTGTATGACTTTTTTTTCTTCACACGGAACACAAAATATGCTAGGCAGAATGTCAGTCGCAGTCACCATTCACTGTCACGGTTATGCAGAAAAGATGCAATGAAAGCAAGTAGAAAGACTCTCAGGCTGTCATCTTTTACTTTCATTGCTTCTTTTTTTGTATTGTAATACGATTACAAACAGCTCCTTTTGTGTTCCAGAGAAGAAAAAACTTCTCCAATATATAATCTATGCAGTTTTGAAATCCTTATATAATATCTGCCTGTTTATCTCTGTCTATATGAAGCAGAAGGCCGAAAACCACCTGATTTGCATTATCGTGGTATCTAGATGTTTGTGTATGGTCAGTTGTCTGCTCTGTGGCATTACCCATTGGCGATATATTTATAAACAGTCATTTAATCATTTGCCTTCTCCACATTCATACTTCGGTTCTACTTTATATAAAGTGTCTTTAACTATTATGTACATCCGTCAAAAATGTATTTGTTAAGCACATAGCACTAAATGTGTTCAAGTTGTATTGCAAAACACATTTGCTGCAATCAAGGTGGGATACAGGTAAGGTTAGGGACAGGTTTGGTGTTATGGTTAGGTTTAAAGGGGACCTATTATGCCCCATTTTACAAGATATAAAATAAGTCTCTGATGTCCCCTGAGTGTGTATGTGAAGTTTTAGCTCAAAATACCCCACAGATAATTTTTTTATAGCGTGTTAAAATTGCCACTATATGTGGTTGACCAAAAACACGCCGTTTCAGTGTGGTCCCTTTAAATGCAAATGAGCTGCTGCGCTCGGCCTAAGAGGGCGGAGCTTCAAGAGCTCATTCTCCAGTGTCAGGATTCAGTCAGGACGTGCTATAATGTCAGAAACTAATACATGCTACATGGCGATAGAATAGGTATAGTTTAGTTAAATTACGGCTATAACTCTTTGTTGTCTTCTTCCACTATATTAGTACAGGCCTGTTGTACCAGACACTGTCTGAATGATGGCCAAAACCTTACAGATGAGTTTTATGATGTTTATTGTACATCACACAAAAGATGAAGCGTCTGTAAGAGCTTAATAAAATACAGTGCAAGTGTGCACTAAAATATTATCCATAAACTCTCTCTCCCTTGCATTATCATCAACATACACAGCGAAGTACACAGAAACACTCATTACAGTAAACAAATATAAAAAGACCCTATGACTTTTCATGTGGTACTTAATAAACTGGTAAACTTTATATCCATAAATCAACTCTGATGAACTGTAATAAAGTGCTCTCTTTTATGGGGATTAAAAAAAAAGGAGTGGTTGGATTTTTATCATTATAGGGTGGTTGTGTACACACACTGCCAACACACGTTTATGTTAAAACACCATACAAAAGTGAATTTTGCATAATAGGTCCCCTTTAAGTGGTAGGAGCTGGGTTAGCAGTGTAATGATAGATGTAATTACAGAAGTTAATTAGAGACGTATGGCACAATACTACGTTATATATGGCTAAAACTATGTGGATAATCTAATAAATGGCTTTGGCTATTCTAGTGATTTCTATGAAGACAAAGCTTAACACTACACAGCAATCACCATTGTGAAAATGAAAGCAGTTCTGTCAAAAATCTGCACTATTTTACACAGCTAGTAGCTCTACAAAAACTATAATCAGGTGACAGCTGCTGGATGATTATTCTAGAACTTGAGATAACTGTTCAAAACAACACATATTTATCAATATCAATGCAATGCCCTTGATCACATTTAAGTGATCCCTAAAACACAAACTTAGATGATTCGTGTTTCAAATAATTAATGAGGTGAGAGGTCAGCTGGCAACTTTTTTTTGTCCTGTTTTACATAATTACAATGACAAAGTTATGCAAGCCAAAACCTTTAAAGTCAGCATCCCGTGAACGAGGCATGACGATCTAATGGACACTGTTAAGTAATCTGATTCTGACTGGAGGAAAAAACTAAATTAGGTCACACAGTAGCCTAACCTACATACTGTCATGGTCAGTGAGCATGTAGCAAAAACAATAAAGAGGCATGTGACGCAGAACAATACAAAGAGACTTTTATGAACACTTTGAGAATACTACACACTCACATATAACATTAACGCAAGGAAACTAGTATTTATAATCATTTCTGACAGCATGTGAAGGCACAGAGGATGGTCAATAACAGAAACAGGGAACAGGTGTGTAACTAACCAGAAAGCATGGAAACTAACTAGAACTCAGGCAGAGACAGTGACAATGAAACTAAACAGAACAGGATAATGAAACTAAACAAGACCCACACGTGACACATACGCTACCTTTCAAACATTAGGGGTGGGTTTAAATGTTTGGGTTTTTTTATGCTTTCCAAGACTGAATTTATTTGATCAAAATATAGTAAAATAGTAATATTGTGAAATATTTCTATAATTTAAAATAACAGTTTTCTATTTTAATATATTTTAAAATGTAATCATTTTTTCCTGTGAGGAGAAAAGCTGTATTTTCAGCAGCCATTACTCCAGTCTTCAGTGTCACATGATCTATCAGAAATCATCCTTCAAAAATAATATTGTTGTATTAATAATGTGTATTATTAATAACAATAATAATAAAACATTATTAATATTTTATTGTGGAAACTGATGTATATTGTTTAGGGCTCTTTGATGAATTTAAGTAATTTTTTATAATTTGTAACATTATAAATGTTTTTACCATCACTTTTGATCTATTTAATGCATCCTTGTAGAACAGGGGTGTCAAACTCATTTTAGGATGAGGGCCGGATTGGAAAAAAACAACCATGTGCGAGCTGAATTAATTTAAAAAAAAAACAACAACAACAAAATCTTTGCGCTGTCAGTTGCATTAATATTAACCATAAAACAACAAATTAATTTGCAAGAAAACTAGTACACTGCTCCTTAAAACTGCGTTTGTTTTTACAGTGAAAAAAACTATTAGATTTTTAAAATAATGCTTTATTTAATATGTTTTTATTTGTGAAGCACCTATTTTGATTTTTCATGGCAAATTCCAATTTTTTTTAGTAGCAAATTGGCTGATTCTGATACTGGTTGCAGATTTATTTGTTGTTTATTTGGTCAAAAAATATGTGTAGCTCTTTGATATTAGAGGCAAACACTGCATTTAATTCTAGGTGCCCTAGAATTAAAAATTGAATTTACCTCAGCATAGTTGAATAACAAGAGTTCAGTACATGGAAATGACATGCAGTGAGTCTTAAACACCATTGTTTCCTCCTTCTTATATAAATCTCATTTGTTTAAAAGACCTCCGACGAACAGGCGAATCTCAGAATCATGAGATTAGGTCAGCAAGCGAGGACACTAGCGAAAAATGGCAGATGGAGCAATAATAACTGACATGATCCATGATATCATGATATTTTTAGTGACATTTGTAAATTGTCTTTCTAAATGTTTTGTTAGCATGTTGCTAAATGTACTGTTAAATGTGGTTAAAGTTACCATCGTTTCTTACTGTATTCACGGAGACAAGACTGTCGTTATTTTCATTATTAAACACTTGCAGTCTGTATAATTCATAAACACAACTTCATTCTTTATAAATCTCTCCAACAGTGTGTAATGTTAGCTTTAGCCACGGAGCACTATCAAACTCATTCAGAACCAAATGTAATCATTCAAATAAACACTGTACTTACGCGATTAGACATGTTGCATGACGAACACTTTGTAAAGATCCATTTTGAGGGTTATATTAGCTGTGTGAACTTTGTTTGTGCTGTTTAAGGCAAGCGTGAGCTCCGGGGGAGGGGGAGCATGAGATTTAAAGGGGCCGCGCAGCCTGAATCGGCGCATATTTAATGATGCCCCAAAATAGGCAGTTAAAAAAATCTATGGGGTATTTTGAGCTGAAACTTCACAGACACATTCAGGGGACACCTTAGACTTATATTACATATTTTAAAAAGATGTTCTACGGCACCTTTAAATTATTGTGTAATTTCAAGATTAACAGCAAAAACAGCATGTTCTGACTTTAGGTTTGTGAAATTATGCTACATGAGACACCTGCACAAAACAAAATCAGCAGACGGACTGAATGAAAATGCAAATTCACTCTCTGCCAGTAGGTGGCGCTTCATGGAAAAGCAGTTATATATCATTTCCATAGTTACCGCTATACACAAAGCAGAGCTGCGCTTATAAATAGGCTACTACTTTATAAGGAGATAAGAGGAAAAGCCATCAACTTTTCTGAAGACAGGTTCCCTTCAGAGATACATTCATATCAACCCCAATTCAATATTTATATTATTCTTCCTATTTTTCTCGAACAGTGAGCTTGTGCATTGTACAGTATTTTCTCTGCTGGCGCGTCTGTTCTCCTCTTTGTGTCCGTTTTCAGCATGTGCCTGTGTTAACGTCCTGTTTATTGACTTTGTAAATATTTACACACTAATAAAATTTTGGGAAATTATTACAAAGCACTTTGTTTGCAAGCCCAGAATAAAGATTGACCAAAATAAAACTAAAAAACATTTGGATTTATGGACAGTTGGCTCGTGCGTTTTTTTTTTAAAAAATTTTTTATAGTCCATATCATCCCCTGGGCCAGAGTGGACAACTTTGTGGGCTGTATTCGGCCCGCAGGCTGTATGTTTGACACCCCTGTTGTAGAATGAAAGTATTAATTTCTTTACAAAAAAAATCTTACTGACCCCAAATCTTTGAACTGTAGCATACTGTGGCTTTTGTGTTTAATTTTTTGTGTTAAATTAAATTTGTAGTGAAGTTTAAAGCGCACTCTTACCTAAATGTAAACTGCACAGAAGTTCTTGGTTTCTGGAAAATCACAGTCTGAAAATTTCCCTTTACAATTCAGTTACACAAACACAAAAGTACATTGATATGAATTTGGGCCAATATAATTTGAAATATTTTGCCTACTAGCCCACATACTGGAGTATTTAGTTTGCCTCGGGCAAACAGACACGCTCACATACACACGCACACTGTGTAAACGCTGATATGTCCTCTTTGAAGGGAGTGTAAACTGATGAGGAAACCCAATCCACTTCCTTTGTGCGCTCAGACAAACAGCACGGACTCAGAGCTGGAGCCCAAACACTGAGGGACAAAAACTCCATGCATCTACTGCCTATAAAATCATTAAGAATCCAGATTTAGCCTAATCCACAATTCAAAAGGTTTTATAACTAGGAAATGACTAGGAAAGTCATGTCCAGCACAATCCACAAAACCAGTTTGGGGGATATTTGTCTACCCTCATGATCACACTGGAAAGACTGCTGAGGTGGTCACACCAGAGATTAATCAGTATATGTTTGTTTGGAAGAGAAACATTAAATGTTTATGCTAAAAATAAGGATGTTTAAAAAAGATCATTCAGAGTTTCAACCTATTTCAGGGTCTCAACAAATTTTTTTGACCAATGAATTTCCAGGAATTTTTAAGGACGTTGTAACACAGTTCGTAAGTATGGGAAGAAGGAGGCGGGAACCAGCGAACATTCAACGTAACTTTAATTCAAAATAAACAAAGAACAAAACGAAAGTAAATAAACATAAACACAAACATAATAAAATGTAAAATAAAGTCCAGGCCTGGTCCTCTCTCGTCCTTCACTGTAGTCGCTCCTCCTTTTATGCTCCCGGAGCTCCTCCGTGAGGGACTCAAGGCCGGTGCGCCTCCCAGGTGAAGCTCATTAACACTCGCGCCACCGGCCTCGCGCCGTTCCCTCACGGCTCTCGCCCGCCCTGGTCGCCACAGACGTTTTTAGTCAATATACTCTCGCAAAGAATAACCTCTTGCATAAATAGCCCCTATTTGGGTGTGAGCAAAAACACACAGTTTTTGTGTGTGCCCCTTTAAATGCAAATGAGCTGCTGCTCCCAGTCCCCTTCCCAGAAGAGGGCAGAGCTTTAACAGCTCGCGGTTTGGATACTCAACAACAACAAAACTGGAGAATCTCACATAACCAAAATGTCAGAAATTGTGAGTTGCTGTGTTCAGCCTTACATGTTCAAACCGGAGTCGGACACTAATGGAGAGACTCAAGAAGAAGTTACAACTTTTAGAATGCAACTGGACGTGGATAAATTTATGTAGCTTATGTGGAGTTAAGTTGATTCATTCAACTCATCAACTAGCATGTACCGTCATGTTAATCTTTTGTGCAAGTCCAGCAATGAACTGACCCTCGTTTGTAAAGCAGTTCGCCGTAAAATGACACACTTTACTGACTTTCTTCGGCACATTTCCTTCATAAATGAAATTCAACCACAGTGTCCTCAGTACCTCAGATGCTGGGAGTCTACAGAGACTCTTATGTTCGTTGGTACATCCAATAACAGAACATTTGTAATGTTTTTGGCGCAGACATTGTGTATCTCCAGCTGCTACAGTGAGTAAACAGAAATGGCAGACTGCTGCGGCTCACTTTGGGCGGTATCTATGCTAATAGGACAGATCGTCACCAGTCATGGGTGGGGCTTCCCCCTACTCTTAATCTGTAACTACACATTTGGAGCGACTTAAAAGTGAAAAAGTTAATTTTGCATAATAGGTCCACTTTAAGTTATTTGTAATTATTATTTTATTACAGTAATTCCACTGAAAACAGACCTTAATATTTAGTGCATCAGTAAAGGCTGGAATGATTCACACGACTTCTAAAATATGAATATATTTTAAAGGCATAATGAACTGCGTTGTTTTATTGTCTTATAATGTTTCCTGGGGTGCACTTATAAAGTTAGTATGCTTTTTACATAAAAAATTGGCATAATTTAGAAATAAAAGGCACTTTTCCTACCCTGATTTTAGCCCTCTGGTTTGAACGCTCTGTTTTAAGGGGAGTGTCTGCTGTGAGACTTCAGTGTAAACGCCCACTGCTGTGATTGGCTGACATCTTTCCATTTGAAATTCTCTATAGTTTTGCATATCAGTCACGACAAACTCGCACTGTTTGATTGACAGCTTCAGCGCACGCTGCTCCAACGATTGCAAATGGAGCTTTCTTTGATCGCTTTCTTTATATAATTTAATCACTGTTAAATAACAGATTATTTTCATCCTACTAAGAGAAACAACACAAGTTGACGTTTAGTCACTGGTTTGATTTACTGACACACCGACAAAGAACATCTGACTGTACATGAATCATTACATATCAGATCAGGCATTAGAATTAAAGGTCCCGTTTTTCGTGGTTTTTTGAAGCTTTGATTGTGTTTATAGTGTGCAATATAACATGTGTTCATGTTTCGCGTGTAAAAAAAACAGTATTTTTCACATAATTTACTTATCTGTATACCGCTGTTTCCACTGTCATAAAAACGGGCTGATGACTTCCTTGTTCTATGAAGTCCCTAGAGAAATACGTAACGAGTTCTGATTGTGCCAGCGGTTCCTGTGTTGTGATTCGACAGCAGCTTAGCGCTCCTTGCCCGGAAAGGTCACGCCTCTTACCATAGATGCACGCACTCAGTGTTATTGTAAACATGTCTTTAATTTTACCCTATCAATTTGAGCCGGAATCAGACCCGGTGATTGGACTGCGGGATGAAAATAACAGCGTTTCGACGACATGGCGACAAACACACTCTACAAACGCAACTCTTGTGTATTCCTGTGGGCGGAGGTTAGTCAAAAACTGTTTTAGTGACGTCATTAAAGAAGGAAGTAGAGGGATGTAGTCCAAACTGGCCGTTCGATGTAGGCGACTTCTGTTAAATAAAATATCTCGCTTGGCATTGAACTTTGAGCTTTAAAATTGTACAGATTTTATTTATACTCTAACAACAACATTACACACTAACTAAAGTTTGAAACATGGGATCACGAAGAACGGGACCTTTAACACAGTTACTTACATGTTGTCGCATTACTGCTGAGTCCAGGCACTACACAATATTTTGGAATCCTCAACAGCATGTTTATTGCTTGGTAGTTTGATCTGGTTTAGCACCACGTATGTTACTTAGACTACCTATTCTATTGCATGTCATGCGCGAATCTGTGGGCGGGGCTAAACAGGCAGTGATGAAGTAGGTGTTGATCTTCTTCTGCGGAGGCAGTGCTTGCTGCCCTTTGACGTCATAGATCCCCACTTTGAAAAACCTGTCGTTTGCTGGGTCTGGTGTCAATAAAAGCTTTTATTGGACTAACAAGGAAGTTTTCAGTGCTGAAACTCACAGGATATTCTTATAGTACGATGACTTCTTATATATCAAAAGCTCAAGGAAAGGTTGATTTCTTAGTTCATCACCCCTTTAAAACATTAAACATCATACAGTTGCCAACTTTGCAAATGATTACTGGGCATGATTACTCAAATGGTTACTGGGCATATGAGGATCACACACTACCAGTCACAACAACAAGCTGTTCTGAACACAACAAACTCAAGGAGAAACATACGTCTTGTGGCTAGAATACACATGACGCTACGATATGTGTTTTAAAATCAGGTCAAAAGATCAAAAAAGGCTGAAATCCTTCGGCTGGATGGAAGGAATCATAGTTTGATGCTTAAAAAAAATCAAAGCCTGTGCCCATCATACACTATGCAATTTTCTGTGAAATCTGTCAACTTAGACTGCCCAAAATCTGCAGACTGCCTCTGACTCTTGGGGGCAAAAATCTGACCAGACTGAAGGCAAGTTCTTCCACATTAGACTCAGTGTATTATTTCATTATGAATAAGAAAGGGTCCTCCCCAAACTGTTGCAACAATGATAAAAACACACCGTTCTCGATTGTATGCTGTCAGAAACTTCTATAATCGAGATACATGAACCTACTGAAACTAGTGAAAAGTGAATTTGCATATGATCACTCATTGATTTTCCTTATTGCACCAACGTTGTACTCTACACCAGGGTATTGAGTCTGTAGACAAACAGTTAAATATTAGTAGTTGTTGTTACTTTAACCATCATGCGAGACCTATCCGATCCTTTGAGGTTTGAGAACTAGTCAATAATTGGAGGTCATTTTGCTGCTTGTGGACAAGCTAAGAAGTGTTACTCTCTGCAGCTTTCTTCAAACTGTGCCCTAGATTTAGCCCATGAAAGAGGGGGGTTACATGTAAAGTGCTGGTAAATTATGAATGGGCTGCTCTCTGATCTAGCAGTGCTGACTGCTTTAGCCTGAAGCTCGTCACATGTATTTTACGTTTGTATTATTCCTGCTTTTAGTGTTCACTCATAAAATACCAAGTAGTATTTTATGAGTGAACGTATTAAATATGTATATAAATGAAAGTATTAAATATGTAGTAAATTCAGATGAGGGGAAATAAACGTGTTGGCTAAACAAAGAGAGCTGATACAGTTCAAATAATTAGAAATTTAAATGTTTTTCTTTAAATTCAAATATAAATGAAATATAAAATTCAAAACTAAATATTAGAAATAAATCACTGGTTCTAGTTAATTTGGCTGTTGTATTATTTTTCAAGGTGCAGATGTCTGTAAAATGTCTAATAATAATATCTAATAATACGCATGTCTAATAATGCTAATCAAAAGAGCTGATTATTTTGGCTAAATTGGGGTCAGTCAGGGTTATTTCATAATTTTTGCTGAATGACAGTTGAATTTTGTTCTTGACCAATAACAGGTCAAGTTTCTTTCTCGTCTCTTTTTTTCTCCAGGAGTGTGTGTGTGCATGTGGCCTCAGGTGGCGCAAGAGGACCATGGAGCCCGATGTCATCCGTCTGTACTCTTCCTCTCCCCCTCCACTGGATGAGGCTGGAGAGGAAGAAGAGGAGGATGAGTTTGGTGAGTTCGGGGGTTTTGATGGCGGAGGAGTGTCGTCCAGTTTCAGCTTCTCGGACATCGACACGCCCACAACATTCAGCCAGTCAAACGCGCTGGAGGAGTCCCCACCTGACCTATACATCAAATCCATACAGAATGTTGCTGTATCGGAGAAGAGTGGATGGGCTAACGACGAGAGAAAAATGGTAGGAGAATCTATAAGCAGTATCGAGAAAACAGAGAAGGAATTATCTGAGATTGTCACAAATGGTGTGACGTTCTTCGATCAGAAGGTGTTCTCTGCTGAACATGGTCAGAACTCTCCCTCAATACTTCCTGATGTCCGAATCAGCAGCATAGGCGATGGACAAATCCTTAGTAATGGCTACAGTGAGTCTTGTATAAATTCAGAGCTGGACAGAGCTCTTCCCTCATGCTTGCAAAGCGCCGACACTGAAGTACACTCTGGACTGGGCGTCAACGTAGTTGATGTGTTAGACAGAAACCAGTTAATTAACCAAATGGACAATCTGACAGACTCAAACAATCACTCATCCCATAAAGAAGCATCTGAACCTGGAGAGACAGAAGTGAGACTGGAGCTATGTGGCGACTCCCAGTCGTCTAGTTGTAGAGATGCACAAGAACCTGATGGTGAGCATACAGAAAGGGAGAACTTTGTTGTTTGTGGTGACGCAGGTTCTCTGGACGGGTCTGCAGACTGTGTTGACATAGCCGAAACAGAGACGGCTCCCTCTGTGGATGTGGATCTAATTTCTGACACACAGCTAAGTGGAAACATAAAAGAAATTCATGGATCATTCGCAAACACAGAGGTGGAGAAGATGAGGACATTGATTTATCCGCAGACCCCACGGCCTACGAGGATTTTGGCGATTTCAGAGATGCAGCTCAGGGTTTTGCAGACTTCAGCCGGACTGAAACTATAACCCAGGAAGGATTTCCTGAATTCGTCACGGCAATGTCCAGGTGCTCCACGGATGATGAGTTTGGTGACACGGACACCCTGAAGGACTTCAAGGAGGAAGATGAGCTGGCTGACGAAGATGAGCTGGCTGAGGAAGCAGCGGACAATGAAGGAGCTTTTTGTTCTGAGTTGCCTCCCAGCGACAGTTTTGCCGACTTTAGTTCAGCTCCACTTGGAGGAGTGGCGGTGGGAGGGCAAGACAACTGGACTGCATTTGGACCACATAAAGGCACGGAAGAGGAACAGGATTCATGGGCCGCATTTGGGGAGGAACAGAGCACTTACCTGGGTAAAGAAGAACAAGATGTTGAGACTTCAACAGCGCCCTCTAGTGGTGACCTCCAGGGTAGCACTGTGAGTCATTTTGATGTTAATCACAATTCATGTCAATTATTTTTGTTAAAATGAATTGTAGTTCAATTAATGGATTTTAGTCTAATTGAAATCAAACCATAAAATGTGTGTAAAAAGTTTAGATGAACTGCACCCTGAGTTTTCATCTCTTACAGGTTGAGTTCAGCTGCAAATTACAGCATCTCTTCAGAACTGCCTTCCCTTCAAACGTCCATTCTGAGGTCAGCGGGGTTACTGAGGTCCTGCCCCTCCACGAATTCCTGCAGGCTCAGGATCCTCAGGAGCAAAGGGATCCAAGCAGCTCTTTGGCACAGGAGTAAGAACTTAATTTGGCTACAAGCCTCTAAGATTTATTTGCACTTATTTCCAGAACATATTTGGGCTTGCTAGTATGAAAACCTATTCTTACTGTACCAAAAATATCTTTATATCTCACAATTGTGACTTTATTTGTTGTAATTGTAACTTAATATTTCACAATGTGAGTTTATTTCTTGTTTTACCCCGAGGCTGTTTCCATTAATAGGAGCTCCATGACTAATGTTTAAATATATCCTGTGTGTTTGGTTTGACTAGTTTTAGAGAAAGAACTCGGGATATGAAGGTCTTGGTTCATTTTTCTTTCTGCAGGAATTCATTGGCCTTGTGGTGCCACCTTCAGGACATCCTCGGCTCTCATGGCCTTAAATTCAAGTGGGCAGGTTCCCATAGCAACAGAATTCTTTTGGACTGCCTAGGAATCAGGAATATTGTGAGTTCTTGAAAGTACATTCCTCATAGACACGCAGTGTTGTCCATCACAGCTGGTTTCTCTCTCATGTGAAGTATATTTCTAGTCAGTAAACACTGATAAACAGACATTCACAGGGTTTAATGGTGACTAATTAGTGCTAACTTTTTTTACTATTTCTTTCTTTTTTTGATTTGACTTTTTTTGCTTTTTTCTGTCTATTTATTTTTCTTATTCCTCTGACAGTTGTTCACTGGAGACAAGCAGCAGCCAGTGATCGTGCCTATGTTTGCTGCCGGACTGGTGAGTAAAGTCCTAAGTCCTAAACCTCAAAAACATAATATTGTGAAATATTATTATAGTTTACTTACTGTTATCTATGTTAAAGGGTTAGTTCACCCAAAAATGAAAATTCTGTCATTTATTACTTACCCTCATGCTGTTCCACACCCGTAAGAACTTCGTTAATCTTCAGAACACAAATTAAGATATTTTAGTTGAAATACGATGGCTCAGTGAGGCCTCCATAGGGAGCAATGACACTTCCTCTCTCAAGATCCATAAAGGTACTAAAAACATTTAAATCAGTTCATGTGAGTACAGTGGTTCAATATTAATATTATAAAGCGACGAGAATATTTTTGGAGCGCCAAAAAAACAAAATAACGACTTATATAGTGATGGCTGATTTCAAAACACTGCTTCAAGAAGCATCGGAGCATAAATGAATCAGTGTATCAAATCTTCTGTTCGGAGCGCCAAAGTCACGTGATTTTAGCTGTTGGCAGTTTGACACGAGATCTGAATCATGATTCGACACACTGATTCATAATGCTCCGATGCTTCCTGAAGCAGTGTTTTGATATTGGCCATCACTAAATAAGTCGTTATTTAGTTTTTTTGCCGCTCCAAAAATATTCTCGTCGCTTTATAATATTAATATTGAACCACTGTACTCACATGAACTGATTTAAATGTTTTTAGTACCTTTATGGATCTTGAGAGAGGAAGTGTCATTGCTCCCTATGGAGGCCTCACTGAGCCATCGTATTTCAACTAAAATATCTTAATTTGTGTTCTGAAGATTAACGAAGTTCTTACGGGTGTGGAACAGCATGAGGGTAAGTAATAAATGACAGAATTTTCATTTTTGGGTGAACTAACCCTTTAACATATTTTAAAATTTAAGTTATTACTCTGATGGCAAAGCTGAATTTTAAGCATCATTACTCATGAGACATTACTGCTTATTTGCTGATTTCTCATTATTATCAATGTTGAAAACAGTTGTGCTGCTTAATGTTTTTATGAAAACTCTGATACAGTTTTTTTCAGGACTGTTTTATGAATATAAAGTTCAAATGAACAGCATCTTTAAATAATTTGTAACATTATAAATGTGTTTACTGCCACTTTTGATCAATTTAATGTATTTTTGCTGAATGAAAACGGTAGTATATATAATCCTCTTTTTTGTGTATGTGATTTTTGTTTTCTCAATCATCTGTCCCTTCTTCTCAGGGAATGCTGGAACCCACCAAAGAGTCTCAAAAATCTCCAGCCTCCCCTGCACTTTTCCCTTCTACTCCTGTGGAGAGTGGAAATATTCTATGCACTCAGGTGAGAAAAAGTATCTCTCTCTCTCTCTCTCTCTCTCTCTCTCTCTCTCTATATATATATATATATATATATATATATATATATATATATATATATATATATATATATATTGCCAAAAGTATGCTCCAAACCATTGAATTCAGGTGTTCCAGACACTTCCATTGCCACAGGTGTATAAAATCAAAGCACCTAGGCATACAAACTGCTTCTACAAACATTTGTGAAAGAATGGGTCGCTCTCAGGAGCTCAGTGAATTCAAGCGTGGTACCATGATATGTTGCCATCTGTGCAATAAGTCCATTCGTGAAATTTCCTCACTACTAAATAGGCCACGTAAAATTACAGAGTGGGGTCAGCGCATGCTGAGGCGCACAGTGCGCAGAAGTCGCCAACTTTCTGCAGAGTCAATAGCTACAGACCTCCAAACTTCGTGTGGCCTTCAGATTAGCTCAAGAACAGTGTGTAGAGAGCTTCATGGAATGGGTTTCCATGGCCGAGCAGCTGCATCCAAGCCTTACATCACCAAGTGCAACGCAAAGCGTTGGATGCAGTGGTGTAAAGCACACCACCACTGGACTCTAGAGTGGAGTGTTCTCTGGAGTGACGAATCACGCTTCTCTGTCTGGCAATCCGATGGACGAGTCTGGTTTGGCGGTTGCCAGGAGAACGGCACTTGCCTGACTGCATTGTGCCAAGTGTAAAGTTTGGTGGAGGGGGGATTATGGTGTGAGGTTGTTTTTCAGGGGTTGAGCTTGACCCTTAGTTCAGTGAAAGGAACACTTAATGCTTCAGCATACCAAGACATTTTGGACAATTTCATGCTCCCAACTTTGTGGGAACAGTTTGGGGATGGCTCCTTCCTGTTCCAACATGACTTCGCACCAGTGCACAAAGCAAGGTCCATAAAGACATGGATGAGCGAGTTTGGTGTGGAGGAACTTGACTGGCCTGCACAGAGTCCTGACCTCAACCTAGAACACATTTGGGATGAATTAGAGTGGAGACTGTGAGCCAGGCCTTCTCGCCAACATCACTGCCTGACCTCACAAATGCGCATGGTTGTCATTAAAGTTCATGTGTACATAAAGGCAGGCGTCCCAAAACTTTTGGCAATATAGTGTGTGAATATATATATATATATATATATATATATATATATATATATATATATATATATATATATATATATATATATATATATATATATATATATATATACACTACCGTTCAGAAGTTTGGGATCAATAAGATTTTTAATGTTTTTAAAAGAAGTTTTGTCTGCTCACCAAGGCTGCATTTATTTAATTAAAAATACATTAAAAACTGTAATATTGTGAATAATATTGTAATATTATTACAATTTAAAATCACTCTTTTTTTTTTTTTTAATTTGAAAATATTTTAAAATGTAATTTATTCTTGTGTTGCCAAAGCTGAATTTTCAACATTACTCCAGTCTTTCAGTCCTGAAAAAGAAGTACACAACTACTTTCCACCTTGATAATAATAAGAAATGTTTCTTGAGCAGCAAATCAGCATATTAGAATGATTTCTGAAGGATCATGTGACACTGAAGACTGGAGTAATGCTGAAAATTCAGCTTTGCAACACAGGAGTAAATTACTTTGTAAAATATATTCAAATAGAAAATAGTTATTTTAAATTGTAATAGTAGTTCACAATATTACTGTTTTTACTGTATTTTTAATTAAATAAATGCAGCCTTGTTGAGCAGATGAAACTTCTTTTAAAAACATTAAAAATCTTTAATCCCAAACTTTTGTCTTTAGATTTTCTGTAATTTTTGGTCATTCTGTCACTCTTAAAAGTTGATTTAAAAGTACTTTGTATGCTTGCTAAACTACGTTTGTTATACTGCAGGTGGCGCCCTCTTTGGCCCTTAGTATTGACGGTACGTCTTTTCGCCGTTCCTCCTTCTCTAGAGTTCAAGAAAAAGCCACTCGTCACTCACGGCAGAAATCCTACTCCTGATGCAGCCTCGCTTATCATCCCTGTCTGAGCACTTCTCTTCTCTCTCACGACACTTTTCTCTCCATTTTTCAAACTTCCTTTTCCCTTCACAATTCATACACCACTTAGGAAAGTTTCTCTCCTGTATGCCTGTTTTATAAGTGTTAATTTAACACTAAACTAGCATTAGCAGAACAATTTGAGAAGTAACTGTCCAAATTCTATTTATGATCCAAAGAAAAGTCAGCAAAGATACAAATCAGTTCACCTCAGTTTCCCTTTTTATATATTCGTTTGTGTTTAGAACTCTCTCCTCTTGTTCTGTGTCTGAAAGTCCAGGCCCGTGTTACTATGTTGTCCAAAACTCATATACACTGAATATGAGTAGGCTGAAGTGTACTACCTCAGATTATAAGTATGCAGCTTCATATGCAGTTATTACCTTGCCATTATATGCAAGACTTGAGATAAAGAAACTATACCCAATATTAAATACATTCTCAACCAATTTAGTCCCTGTGCACCAGCTGCTGTCTCAGGTTTGACTAAAAAAAAGAGATCTTTTTTTGGAATAGCTGACCTTACTGCTGGTACTTACTTGAAGCCATTGCATAGCACTCCTTGGCTAAAATTAAAGAGGAAATGCCACCTCATTTTCAAAGATTTACATACAGATGCTACAACTCACTGAGATGCTGTTTTAAAATTGTGAAGGTTTAAGTTAGGTGGGGATTTCTGTGATACAGTCTATATTCATGTATAATTCTGTCTTTCCTTCTTTCCTTACTGTCTCAAAACCCACTGTGACTGGCAGTGAAATATTCATTAATGCACTTTCTTAACTTGCAAACTGTGATTAAAAAAAACTTTTGCCCAATCTTAAGGGAATGTTCTGGGTTCGATACAAGTTCAGTCCATAGAATTTGTGGCATAATGTTGACAGTTACAGTTGATTACCACAGAAAATATTTTCAACTCGTCCCTTCTTTTTTCATTTTTGTTGAAAAAAGCAAAATTGTGTTTACATTTTTGTTGTGGCTAATCATATATATTTTTAAACAGTGTTTTTTAAGGTTTCCTTCTATTGCAGTTGCCTTGATATTTAGCTTTTTTTATATTGAGGGATAAGTCAATAATTTTCAGTGATAATCAGCATTATGCCACAAATGTCAAGCTTAAATTGTATGAAGAAAAATCCTTTAACCAAAATTGAGCTCTTTTTCTGGATAATAATTTTTTTCCAGTTATGTTGCACCAAATCGTTGTTAAATCTGTCAATAAATATATTAAACTACAGTATGACTATAGTTTTCTATTCTGTTTATCTCTTGCTTTCATCTCCTGTCTTATCTTTTCCTGCTTTGTCGCTCCCAAGTTCCCTGGTGTTCATCTGCCTTTTCCTTGCTTGTACATGCTGTTATACATGTACACTGTACAGTTAAAAAAAAATCATACTGACCCCAAACTTTTGAACAGTAGAGTATGTACTTCTGTTGATATATGGTGAATATCCTGAACTACTAACAACACACTAACCCTGCATGTCTTGCTGTCATTGCTGCGGCTCTCATGTGAAGCACAAGATGGTGGATTCTCAGGGCTAAATTTGGACTATTTTGGGCCTGTGGATGAATGTAGCTCAGATAGTGAAACTGACACTCCACTACCAGGTCAGAACAGAAAGGGTTAATCACGCTGAAGTGACTGGCTTGCTGTGAAACCTTTCCTTCCTTTTCCCTTGTGTCTGTGATTTCAAAATCAATTTTTAGGGAAGCTTGTCGTCTTTAGCATTTGTTGGTACTCTAGCGTTCTGTCCCTGATTTCCTCTCTCTGGACTTGCTTATGGTATCTGCCAGTGTGAGTATCTCTGTTTTTCTGCCTTTAATCTAATGCACAATTGATAGTGATTTGCTTCTCTGTGTCTGGGAAATTCTTAAAGTCTTAGTAAGAAAGTGATAGTCTTGCATGACCTTTATTTTAAGGTTTTCTACTGTTTCTGAGATCCTGCTTATGTAGTTTCACTCTCGTTACTGTCAGTATGATGAACTGTAGTTTTAAACAAAGAATGTGTGTGTCTGCATGTTTGTGTGTCTCCTTTATTTTTTTAAAAAATATTCTTCCTGTTTATTTAGGTGTTGATCCAGAGATATATGAACTGACTACAGCTAAAATTGAGAACAACACCACTGGTCGAAGCATTGCAGACGCATTTACAAAACTCATGGAGTCTATGGAGAAAACCAGAACAACGGCCAGGTTAGACATATGCATGCATGAATACACATACTTTTAGCATGCCTTAACATGTTGAGAACAAATACATGGTTACTTTATAGCTAGAGATTTAGAAAGGTTCACATTGGGGTGTGACTGTTGCAGTCTCTGAGAAAATGCTCTTTTTGTGCATGTTTGACAGGAGGCCAGAAAAAGATGAAAAGATAAGCGAAGAAGCAGCAAAGGTCATCTCTATTCTCCCTGATCTGTCTTTCATGCAGGCCAGGGTTCTAATGTTCCCCTCCGTTCTAACTCCAGCAGCCAATCATATATAAGCAAACAAGGTATCAGCCAATCACCTTTCAAAGAGTTCAAAGTCATTATGGCATCATCATTCATTTAGTTTAAAGACTGCTACAAAAAAACAGATCAAGTCATTGTTTCTTCCAGAAAAAAAAATCACATTTAAAAATTTAACCATATAAAAGCTCCCTATTTCTTCACTTGTGCTGTTATTATAGGTTTTTAATTGGATTGAATCACCACGTTATGTGTGAAAATGTTCCTGCTGATTTTTTTTCAGCAGAAAAGACACCCACCTTGTCTTTAATACACAGTATATAGATACCTTTTAGCATATTTACCTTTTATGTCTGATATATGAGTTTGTTATGATTTTATTTTTGAGTGCTGTTTGTGAAAATGTGAGTACTTTTCACTCACTGAGGTGAAATGCAGAATTGCACATTTTACTACTTGAAACCAGAGCCTGTTAATCAGTGATGGGCAACTTCAGTCCTGAGTTTAGCTCCAACCCCTGGTTGCAATATATATATATATATATTAATATGTGCTTTTCTTTTTATTTCTCTGTATTGTTTTAATTGTTACTCAGTTCAGTGCTTCCTTTAGCTGATTTATAACCATTTTATTCTCTTGTAAACTTCATTTAGTATAGTACATGTATCTTCTAACCATCCTTTCATTTTAACTGCCTTTAGTTGTTTTATTTTATTTTCCCACAACTGACAAGCATATAAGAAAAGATTATATTATCATTTAATTTTGATAACTTCAATAAGGGAACTGCATATTTCTGTGTGTCTGCTTTTTTGTCCTATTAATGTCTTGTCACTGTATTATTTTAAAGGTGAATCTTTTGCACAATCTGATATAATATGAATATGACAGCAGTGCTAATGTCTTAAAGAAAACACGGAAATTGTTTGTACTGTTCCTGTGGAAAAGACTGTATAAAGGAATTTGTGTGACTGTCTTCTGTTGTAAATTTGTATTTTGAAGTTTAACAATAAAAAAGGCAGATAAATGAGTTATTGTTCCTTTTTAGATGGTTTCATAAGATTTGCTCGGATACTGTTTGTGTTCTTTGCTAGCCAATATGACACATCTAGCTTCTCTTGTGATTTGTGTATCGGGGGAGTTGATGTTTCCAAATGTATCTATGCATTTTCTGTATACTTTTCTCCTCTTTGTACACATTTTTTCTACTATATCAGTTTATTTCTTAATATTCTTAAATAATATGTGAAATATCTTGTTCTCTCTTTCATATTTTCTGCCTTTTCTACATCTTGACATTATGTGTTATGTGTCTCTCCGTGTTTCATGCAAATAACAAACGTTTCTACTCCAGAGTGATTTCTCTCCCAGAGGGAAACGACCTAGATTGTTGCACAGATACACTAACTGCAGCTGTCAGAATGAGAGACTCTCTACTGGAGAAAAGATGCACAGGTGATTAGAAGGATTTTTGTATTCTGAATGCTATTTAAACATGACCCTTAAGTGTTTATGGATTGCTTTAAACTCTGATCTGGAGCAGAATGAGTTAACCCGTTCATCTGCGCGCACTGAACCGAGCGCTGCATCTCGAGCCCCGGTCCGGTGATCATGTCTGCTAATGGAACCGAGGTAACGCTTACCGACAGCACAGAGATGGAGCAAAGAGTGAGTTATTGTGTTTTTCTTCATTTTTATGCTTACGTTTTACACTAACAGAGCCTGCACACAATACGACACATCTGTCAATTTGCAGACGATGGGATGTACATGATTATCTGATGATGGTCTCTTTTCGAGACGTGAATCCTAGAGCAGTCATAAACTGATTTTCGACAGGCGTTTATTCGTTTTTGTTAGGTTTATATATATGTTTATGTTCTGTGGAGCGCAGAAGAAGGATTGGTCTGCTACTGCAGTGTCTCCCCATGACGCAGAAGCGGAATGTTACAGATGTCTGAGCGAATCGATCTTTTGAATCGGATCTTTTAGTTGAATCGGTTGAAACAGTTCAACCAAAACGACGGTGAAATTAAAGTAAAATTGACAGCATATTTACAGTATTTTTATTCAAACGTGCAAATGTAAATTTAATGTAAATTAAATTTAATATTGCAAATTATATTTAGGTTCTAAATTACTGTTTTATGCGCTACAGCATGGTTGCAACAAATTGAACTGGGACACATGAAACTGAATCGAACAGCCGTACATACATTGCAATAAATAGCTATTTGTGCCTCTATATGTGTGCCTCTATATATTATGACATTTAAATATGACACGCTATGGTGTTATTGTGTCAGGACATAAAATAATTTCTGAATAGTGGTTATTTAAAATGAACAGTTCAAAAGAACCGATTCGCGTGACTGAATCAGACTCTCCATCACTAAGAAGCAGCAACATAACACGTAGATTTAAAACAAAACCTTAAACCCTCATTTGTAATTGTAAGTTATTATCACTAATTAATTTATTTCTTTGAGGTGTTTGTTGCATAAGGTAGTAGAAATACGGTATTCTGACAACTCCTGCCGTTTGCTGTACCACTGCGATGGCTATTTGAACGACGTCTGAACTGTCCAATCAGAGACTTCGTTTGTGTAGCTTCTCAGAAGCTGATTGGCTTAGTGAGGACGAGGCACACGGCTCAGGAGGCGGGGCTTGTGGGTTAACTTGTGGAGGAGACAAATATCACGAGGAGCAGCAACTGTCAGCCTGCGGCCGGCGTTTACAAGCGCTGCTCATCGCTGCACCTGTCATGAAGTAAAGCTGCTGCAGAGAAGACCGTTTTCCGATCGGACAGCTGGACTGTTCATTTAATCGACGTGATTTTTCTTCAAGGATTGTAAAGCCGCCTTGGTATAAAATCTCTTTTTCTTTCTACGTTTTTCGTAGATTGGTTTTAACCGTTTAAATGGCTGTGTATAATATAGGCTATAGACAGTCATTTGAACGTACATAAAAACTTATTTCATCTTATGGTAACTAATGTTTAGTAATTTGTTGTCATTTGTCTTTAATTGTATTTTAAAGTAGAAATTAAATGTTATATGACTGATGGCTGCATGTTGGCAAGTTTTGTCTGAAGGACCCGAACGGCTCGTGAAGCTCCAGGCAGGTGCTGTGACAGGGAGGCGCTTCCTCTAAAACAATGAAGAAATTGAATACCAAACCAGTTCAGCTACTCAAAATTGCTGTGTTGTAACTAAATCGTCAGCTGACTCCCAAGTTGTCTCCATTCGAACGGTTCGTGACGGTTTTCTTTTCACACCATGACCTCAAAAACACTGAGAGCAGTTAAGTGTACATAACTTATTTTCAAAGTTTTCTCCATTTTGGACTGATGTCTCAGCCTTTTAATGAGACTTTTCTTGTTTACAATTCTCAGACAGTTACACCACCAAAGCATTTTTGAATTAAAGCCCATAAATATATTAATTTTTAAATCTTAATGATTTTTTTTTTTTAATAACATTATAATAAAACACCAGTTAACACCGATTAGTGATCAAATGTGCTCAAATCTAAGTCACCAGTCTACTTTTCTTTAGGACAGTCTTAATGCAAAGATTAGAAATCTTGATAGTATTTTTTTGGGATTAAGTGTGCAGAGATTGAGTGAGAGTGAGCGATTCTGTGAAAAGAATCAGGAGCTGGAGAGATTACAGATTACAGTGTTGATGACCCAGTTTGATCCATCGGGAAAGGGCATACTACAGAGTCAGAGCTGTTGCCAAGAAACCGTCATATTTTGTTTTGTGTTTACAAGAAATAATGCAGCGCATGTTATAGACCAGTGTTTCTCAAAAAGTGAGTCACAAGATCGTTTTGATTGGGTCGCGAAAGAGAAGGAGCCAGATGTTAAATGTAACTTTAATCGTAAAATAAACAACGAAACAAAAGGAGCGGCACTAACAGCCGACTATGCCCTGCTTCATATCACAATAACGCTAAAACTTTAATACATTAGCTTATCCATGAACAGGATTTCTGCCTGAGTCCCGTTCGATTGATTTCTGCCTGTCTATGTGAAGATGAAAACTCCCATGAATCCACGCTCATTCACGGCGTTATCGTGCTACGCCTTTGTTATTGTTTTGAATAAGTGATCTCTAGTGGGAAAACTTACATACTGTGCTTTTAGTAAACTGAGTGCCTGAGAAAAACGCGTTGTCCTGATTCAGTAGGCCTGTTGCGGTCGGATGAGATGTTATCAGTGTCATTATTCTAACGTTATTTTCATAATTTGTTAAATAAAGAGTCTCTTGCCTCAGAAAAACAAACTTTCCTGTTGCATGTGCGCACTTTTCAGTTGCATTCACAAATGCGAAGGCGTGCACTGTATATCACTTAATTATAAATAAAGCGCAAATTAAAGAAACTACAAGCATGCAGACCGAATGCAATGATTGGATGACTTTTTTGGTCCTGGGACTTCCACAGAATATATATTTACATTTTTTTTATATATATATATTTAGACCACTTTTATTATTGATTTGCTATCAGGATGTGAAGAGTGTTTCAACCAGTATAACAAAAATTGTTTAAAAAAATTTGTATGAGCCATTTTTGTGAAATAAATTTGCTTGGTTTTTAAGCAAATTTCTTATACTTTTTAAATGCTAATTAATTATATATATTATGTTCCATATTATTATGCCAGTGAAATATCAGTAGAATTTTAGTATAAAAAGCGAAACATTTCTCTTTGCGAGCTTTGGTTAGAGGTGGCTGAAATGCATCTCTATTAATCACCAGCCTGCATGGAGAGTTTTTTGGGTCTCCAGAGACACCAGCAGCTTCAAATACCTATTTGCTGCTCAACAGTGGCTTTTTAATAGCTGCCCTTTTAATACAATTCATTTGTTTGACAGAAACTTCCCTTAATAAGCCTTTATATGACTAGGTTCTTCTGTGCACTAAATCACTCACAAATCTTTTGACAGTTCAGCAATCTCTATTCAGTTTTTGCAAAATATTAGTTCTTTTTATGCCCTTTGCTGACATTTTGACGTCATTTCATGCTTTTCATCTTCAGAAAGATCTTTCTTCCTCCCTCATATTACATGAGAATTGTGACTTGCTTAATAATGTGGAACAACCACTTTAAGTAGGGTTTCCATTTTCCTAAGAAGACCTGGCAAACTATTTAACAAACCTGTCTGAGATTGATACAGTTATCTAAAAAGATATGAGAAAGAAAACAAACAATTTCTTTGAAAATCTATCTATCTATCTATCTATCTATCTAGTTGAGAACCACTGTTATAGACAACACAACAATGCTATTTTATTCATTTTACACTTTTGGTTGATGTTGTATTTGTAGCAAATGTGAATATCTCCTGCTTAATTTTTGCTTCTTTAAAAATTTTATAAAGCTGTTTTGGCTACATGGTTGTCAAAATATATATTTTGAGCTGATTTCACTGTCTTTATATGTAGAGGTTGGAGAGCAGTACTATGAAGACTGACTTGGAGACAGGGAGTTGCAGCGCTGCAATCCACTGTCATGATGTGTGTCGCTCATATGGGAAACTTAAAGTCCTCAACAGTCTCAACCTGACAGTACCTCAAGGCCAAATGTGAGTCCAGCATTTTCTCTTTCGAAATGTGTTTAGAAATCTTGCATGTTCACTATAAGCAGAAAAAAATGCCCAAATGTGACGTCACTTACATGCATTCATATGTCTCCCCTGCCTCATCCCTTAGGAATTTTGCAATAGTAGCACAACTAAACTCTAAAATACTCCATACTTTTGTTTGCTATACACACACACATATATATATATATATATATATATATATATATATATATATATATATATATATATATATATATATATATATATATATATATATATATATCAAAACTCCGTGATCTTGCATCACCTTATCTGACTTAGTCTGACTATCTGTCCTCTTATCATCTGGTTATGATCTACCACAGTGCTTATAAGTCTTATCAGAGCGTTGTTGTAAAATATTTCACAAGTGTCTTTGTTTTTTTTTTGTTCTAAAATATTTAGTTGCAATGACAGCTGTCAGATATATGTAGCTGATTCTCTGACAGAGAATCAGAATCAGAAGGAGCTTTATTATCAGGTATGGTTTACACATACAAGGAATTTGTTTTGGTGGCAGAAGCTTCAGAAGCAAATTAGGTTTGTAATTTGCTTGTTGTAATATGGTTGTAATTCAGAGCAGAAGTAGATCAAATTATGTTTGTAAACATGCATCTTTCAGAAATTCCATTCACAACATTGTGGCCGGACTGGCACAAAAAATTCTTTGAATGAGGATTTTAGAAAAAGAAAAAAAAAAGATTTGAGCCACTTTTAACTGTATAACTCTAGTCTTGTATTAATGGTGGAGTGTACTGAAAAGCATCTAGTAGATCTTTTGCTGTTCTCGGCTTGATTTCTGTCTTATTTTAGCATTTCTCACTTCCTGTTCCTAAATCCCCTCACAGACATCTGAATCACCCACATGTCTTTTGAGCATTTGAGTCTGTATTTTAGCTGCTTGTTTATAACTTTATTTCAAATGTCAAAAGATTGGAGCCTGTAAGAGTTTGTATGTTTTTGAAAGTAGTCTCTAATGCTTACCAAGGCTGCATTTATACAGTAATGCAAAAATACAGTAAAACAGTCATATTGTGAAATATTATTACAGTAATTATTATTACAGTACCTACAGTTATTGCATTTAAAATAACTGTTTTCTATTTAAATTCATTTGTAAAATGTAATTTATTCCTATGATGGCAAAGCTGAATTTTAGCAGCCATTACTCCATTCTTTGTGTCACATGACTCTAATAATCATTCTAATACGTTGATTTGGTGCTCAAGAAACATTTCTTATTATTATCAATGTTGAAAACAGCTGTGCTGCATAGTATTTTTGTGGTAACTGTAATATATTTTTTTTGCAGGATTCTTTATTGAATAGAAATAGAAACAGCATTTATTTGAAATAGAAAAAATTCTTTAAAAAAATCTTTATTTTAAAATATTACTGACTCCTGCTGGTATAATATGTTTTGACCTACTCAGTGGCGCCTATAGGATTTAAATGACTTATCACACCAGATGACTGACTGGATCTTTGGATCATTTTTTCCCTGTCTTTAGTTATGGGCTGCTGGGACCGAGTGGCTGTGGGAAGACTACGCTGTTGAAATGCATTGTGGGAACTCTGAAGATCTCTCATGGTCATATCACGGTGCTGGGGAAACCACCAGCTTTCCCAGGACATGAAGTCCCAGGAAGGATGGTGGGATACATGCCACAGGTGAGAGATGAGGAGAGACTGGTGTGTACCTGCAAAACCTAAATGATGTGAATTCTCTTGAGTCTCATATTTTTCTCTCTCTGTTTTTTCATTTTTCAGGACATTGCTCTGTACAATGAGTTCACTATCAGCAACACACTATGGTTTTACGGTCGAATTCACGGCCTTTCATCTAAAGACACAGAGGCCAGGATTAATTTCCTCATCGACTTCCTAGACCTGCCGCAGAAAAACAGCCTTGTGAGAAATCTCAGGTAGAATAACTTGTGCAATTCAACTATCTTTGCAATGATTTAGGATAGTTCACCTAGAAATGAAAATTGTGTCATTATTTCTGCA
Organism: Megalobrama amblycephala; assembly: GCF_018812025.1. Classification (NCBI taxonomy): domain Eukaryota; kingdom Metazoa; phylum Chordata; class Actinopteri; order Cypriniformes; family Xenocyprididae; genus Megalobrama; species Megalobrama amblycephala. The sequence continues at coordinate 20,247,994 of NC_063048.1, forward strand.
TGTCGTAGAATAATCTGTGTGAGTAGCTCAATAGCTTTGCATGAGAAACAGACTGAAATTTAAGTTTTGTGTTTCACAGAAAAAAGAATTATATTTTTGGCTTTGGAATAAATGGATTTGAAATGTAATGATGCTGAGTAAACAATTACAGAATTCAGCGAGGAGGATAAAACAAGGCATCATGTGTGACCCAGTTTTCTTTGTTGACTCTCCTGACAGCAGCGTTCTCATTAGAGCTTGCCAAATGACATCATGTATTCAAAACATTTGGGAAATCCTGCATCCATTTATCTGGCCGTTCTCTTCTGAAAGTTCTCACGCTTCCTCTATAGGAGTCTTATAAGGGTCAAATGGTCATGTGACTACAGTTGGTTTTATATGGACAATTACAGCTGAATGAATATAAAAGATGGTGATCATGAAATACAGTATCTGACTCAGCTGTTGGCAGGAAAAAGATGAATTAATTGCCCAGTGATAACAGTCACACTGTTGTGTGTCCACTGGTTTATTATTTTTATTATTAGCATTATTTTAAAATGAAACAAAGTTTCTATCTACACAGAGGAGATTATCTTTCATGTGCAGCATGAGGCGTTTAGTTTGGTGCAAAAAGGCAGCAAGTCTCCTGTTGTCCTCTGGATGAAGTCTGTCTGGTTTTGTTTTCATAGCAATGAGCTGGCTCTAGGCAGGGCTCATCCATCTCAAAAGCAAGACAATGGCCCTGAAGGTCTTAGAGATCACACTAGTCTGTTAAAGTCAGTTTCTCCTTGACAGGTCCGGTTAGTTAAGATGGAGTTCTGGTAGGTCTTGTGATGCCTTGTGATTTGCTAATCACCGTTTGATTAATTAATTTTCATTTATAGCATTTTAGTGTAATAGTTGGCTGTGTTAGCAATAAAAACCATTTTCTGTGCCAAATATTGTTTATAAAAATAAATTAAATTGGCTTTGCATTTATAGTGAACACCATTCAGAGTCCGCTACTCACTAAATAAGGTCTAGGGAGCGTCAATCATTTCATGAGAAGATAACACTTTATAACTTTACATTTTATAGTTTTTGTTATTGGTTATATTTTATTGCAACATGTCCGTTTTTCTGTACTACTTGTTTGCACATTTTTACTAATAAATTATTTTAGTTTTTTTACATTTCATAACTGATCACTTGCATACATTTTTATGCACTTTGTTCAGTGGAGGCCAGCGCCGACGTGTTTCTCTCGGAGCTGCTTTGCTTCAGAACCCACAGCTTCTGATCCTGGATGAGCCCACTGTGGGAGTGGACCCTGTTCTGCGCTCCAAGTATGCACTACATAACCCCTATCTGAGTGTTCATCCATTGTTATCCTCCACAGCTTCTTCCCATTACCCTAACTAACTCTCCAATGCACTCGTTCAACTACCAGCACTACCAGTATGTCTCTTCCGTGTTTGTGGTTGTGGTTGAACCTTGTACTGCATTCTAAAAACATGACACTGTGATTGTTACTCTTTACCACTCCTTTCTTTCGCTCTCTCTCGCTCTGACATTTCATCATAATATTTTAGCTTTCATTTATGGCTGTGCCATTCCTCTTTAATTAAAGGCTTTCCCAGTATCTGTTGTTCCACTGTAGAATGAAACCTAGACCTTGAAATTCATTCATTAATTTCTTCAGTTGTTCATTTTAAATATTATGTTATTCAAGAAGCCTTTTCAAAGGCTCGCCTCAGTGCATTTGTAGTATGAAGATCTTTCACAATGCTTATTGGCAGACAAATCCCAGTCGAGTCTTTTGCATGCTTTTGTTTGATCTTTCCATGTGAGTTCATTCTGAGTTTGTGGCCTTTCTAGGATTATCCTACAGTGTATAGGCTCAGATTTCAACCCATTATAACTCATTATAAACTTTTCAAGAAAAGAAGCTTTCTGCTGCAAGTTCTCAGACAATCCCCACTTATTTTTCAGTTTGAGTAATTCATGAACAAAAGGAAGTAAAGAACATGTAGAAGGAGCAGTAGCTGTATGGGTAAAAAGAGGGTCACTGTGTCACAAACTTGCAGGTGTTAATGAAAACTACTAAAAATATATTATATTCAACCACAGACCCCTGAATGTGATATCAGTGGCTTTATTACTTACTAGAATGTTATTACTAGAATGTTTTATTGATTAGAAAAGCTGACATCCAGTGAAACATTTTGTATTAGATTTTCTATATTTTATATTTAGTTTTTTTGAAGATAAATTGGTTCATTTTTATGCTGAGATCACACAGGTTTCGGTGGGACTCTGTTGAACCCTGCTGAAATCCTCTTACACAACAGACTATGGGCCAAGCCTGTCTAAGCCTGCAACAATTTTGGGGAGCTTTGCTTTGTAAGATACTAACCTATGCATTGTGTATTATGCTAAGAGCTGTAATTTACTACATATACACTACCATTCCAAAGTTTGGGGTTGGTAAGATTTTTTAAATGTTTTTGAAAGAAGTCTCTTATGCTCACCAAGGAGATCTACTGTTTAAAGTCCCCCTGTAGACAATTTTAGCCCTTAAAACTCATCTTTGAAAACCAAAATGACATATTTAAAACTTTCTCATTTTTGTAGCTTAAAATAGCTTGAATGTAACTCTACACCCTTGCCTCATTTAATATACGCGGATCAATGAATATGCAAATTAGCCCCACCTGCGAGTGGCACAAGCTCAGAGATCCAGTTGTCAACTTACTGAGGTAAATGCTGCACAATGGTATAGCTTTTTACAACGTTGGACGGTAACGGTAATTAATATGATTAGCCTTTTGCTTGACTATGTTATCAAACAGCCAATAATGTGTTGCTAATGTTCCAAACCATGTTCCCGTTTGCCATATCAGAGTCAGTCAGCTGCCTTCTAACAATCAGTATCCTTACAAACGCTTTGGACAACTCAAAACGTCAGTGGAGAAAGGCATATCTTTCATCATAACATCGTTATATACATCATACACCTGCTATATTGCTAAATCTACATGATTTTTCATATCAACAGAAAAATATACTGGGATAACCTGGCTTCTCTCAAGACTCCCCTGCTAGTTCGCTGTAAATGATTTGCACATTGACGTGATTGGTTACTAGGTAGCTTGTGACGTCACAGACACCAGTGATTTCACTGGTGTTTTGAGACGGTCTATTTTTCACTGCAGTTTTAAGGAGAAAATACACAGCAATGGTAGTGACTTATGAATTTGCACATGGCTTGTCTTAAAGCATATTAAAATCACCACAACAACATTAAAATCTTGATTTTCACCCCAGGGGGACTTAAAAAGTTTAGGGGTCTGTAGGATTTTTAAATGTTTTTGAAAGAAGTGCTCAGCAAGGCTATATTTGATCAAAAATAGAGTAAAAACAGTAATATTGTGAAATATTATTACAATTTAAAATAACTTTTTAATATTATCTTTAAATGTAATTTATTCCTGAGATTTTCAGCAACGGGTAGTTGTAATGAGCGCACGCTGATGGAATAGCAAACAAAAAAGTCTTTAATTGTAAATCCAAACAAGGAAACATGCAGGAGATAACTTGGAAGCACAGAATAGCACAACCAGTTCAACATAAACGATACAGGACAAAGAACTAAGGAGAACTCAGGACTTATACAAACAGGATAATCAATGTAGAAACAGAACAGGTGTGGGGAACTAATTAACAACCATACAAACTAGTGGTGGGAAAATGAGAATAAAGGAAATGGGAACTAGAATTAAACGAAAACAAAACACATATGTGTAAGCGATGACAAAGCTGAATTTTCAGCATCATTACTCCAGTTTTCTGTGTCACATGATCCTTCAGAAATCATACTGATTTGCTGCTCTAGAAACATTTCTTATTATTTCAGTGTTATCAACCGTTGCACTGCTTTTTTGGAAAAAGTGATTTTGACCAATTTAATGTGGCCTTGCTGAATTTTTAATTTTTTTTGTAAACCTTACCAACACCAAACTTTTGAACTGTAGTTTCAATCATTGCATATTTTACCACATAAAAATGTTCTTGGCCTATTTCTCTCAAAGCAATTTGGGTTCAAATTTCACCTGTGTCAATTCCTGATCATGTCACATGTTAGCTTTGTGTTAACTTCTGCAGGATATGGCAGCACCTGGTAGACATTGTAAGAGGAGGACAGGTGTCCGTCATTATTACAACGCATTACATTGAGGAGGCCAGACAAGCCAATACGGTAAGATACCACCCTGAACTGACCTACAACAAAACTGTCAGAATTCACTCCCAGTCTTAGTTAAAACTGACCTTCATAGACCTCACTCCACTCCAGTTTTTTAGTGTTGACAAACCAATTTTAGCAGTTTCACTAAGGCTAAATAGTTTTTTTTATGTGAGAACATTTCAGTTTAAATATAAGGATACAGTGGTGGTCAGAATTATTGGCACCCTTGGTAAATATGATCAAAGATGACTGTAAAAATAAATCTGCATTGTTTATCCTTTTGATCTGTAATTCATAAAATTAGCAAAAATCTAACCTTTCATTGAAGGAAAAGAATTGAAAGTGGGGGGAAAATCACATTGTGAAATAAATGTTTTTCTCCAAAACACGTTGGCCACAATTATCGGCACCCTTTTATTCAATACTTTTTGCAACTTCCTTTTGCCAAGGTAACAGCTCTGAGTTTTCACCTATAATGCCTGATGAGTTTGGAGAACACCTGATAAGAGATCAGAGACCATTCCTTCATGCAGAATCTCTCCAGATCCTTCAGATTCCCAGCTCCATGTTGGTGCTTCTTCTCTTCAGTTCACTCCACTCATTTTCTTTAGGGTTCAGGTCAGGGGACTATGATGGCAATGGCAAAAGCTTCATTTTGTGCTCAGTGACACATTTTTGTGTTGGTTTTGATGTTTGTTTTGGATCATTGTCCTGATGGAAGATCCAACCACGGACCATTATTGGATTTCTAGCAGAAGCGGTCAGGTTTTGATTTTTATCTGTTAGTATTTGATAGAATCCATGATAGCCTGTATCTGAACGAGATGTCCAGGACCACCAGCAGAAAAACAGGCTCACAACATTAAAGATCCAGCAGGATATTTAACCATGGGCATGGGGTACGTTTTATCCATGTGTGCTCTTTTTTTAGTTTCATCTGACCATAGAAGCCGGTCCAGTTTGAAGTTCCAGTCGTGTCTGACAACTGAATATGCTGGAGATTGTTTCTGGATGAGAGCAGAGGATTTTTCTTGAAAACCTCCCGAACAACTTGTGGGGATGTAGGTGCTGTTTGATAATTTCTTTTTTAGGCTTTCTGAGACTCAAGACTCAACTTATCTCTGCAATTCTCCAGCTGTGATCCTTGGAGAGTCTTTGGCCACTCAAGCTTTCCTCCTCACTGCGCATTAGGACGATTCAGACACACGTCCTTTTCCAGGCAGATTTGTAACATCTTTAGTTGATTGGAACTTCTTAATTATTGCCCTGAAGGTGGAAATGGGGATTTTCTGTGCTTTAGCTATTTTCTTACAGCCACTTTCTATTTTGTGAAGCTCAACAATCTTTTGCTGCACATCAGAACTATATTCTTTGGTTTTACTCATTGTGATGAATGATTAAGGGAATTTGGCCTTGAGGTGTTTCCTCATGTTTATACTCGTGTGGAACAGGAAGTCATGGCTGGACAACTTCATGTTCATGATTACCCTGGTGTGCTAAAAAATGTAAATATGAATGGCAATATACTTCAGAGATATTTTACTCATTAAAAATTCTAGGGTGCCAACAATTATGGCCAACGTGTTTTGGAGAAAAACATTCATTTCATAATGTGACTTTCCCCCCACTTTCAATTCTTTTCCTTCAATGAAAGGTTAGATTTTTGCTAATTTTATGAATTAAAGATCAAAAGGATAAACAATGCAGATTTATTTTTACAGTCATCTTTGATCATATTTACCAAGGGTGCCAATAATTCTGACCACCACTGTATATTAAACAGAAGTGCAGGATTTAATTGAGCCATTCTGAGACTGAGACTCTGAGACAGTTGCTACATGCTGTTTGTTACTCACACCGTGACACCAAAGACACAATTATAACATGCTTATTTACAGTACAACACAGACCCAGAACAGTGATGAGAATTCCTAAATATGAGAACTATTTCTTACACAACATGACCCACCCCTTTCTCTGTTTAGCGTCTTGTCTCTCTCATTCTCTACCTCTAGGAAGTGAGATCTCAATTGTTTCTTCGGTTACACTTTATTTTACAGTGCTGTAGTTACATTGTAATTACTCAAATAAGTACTGAGTACTATTAATTAACCACATGTACTTACTATTAAGTTACAGTTAGGGTTTGGTTTAGGGTTAGTTACTTGTAATTATGCATAATTTACTGTTGCATAAAGTACATGTAGTAACGTGTAACTATGGCACTGTAAAATAAAGTGTTACCATTTCTTCTAGTCTTACTTTTGCTTTAGTCTCCAGCTTCTTAGACTTTGGCATTTCAAAAGAGACAGTGCCATAAACTGTGCTCAGGCTTGCTAAGTTGGAGATCTCACTATAGTATGAACTCAAATATTTCTCATCATATTCTTACAAGAACAAATCATCTTAGCTACGCTGTCCACATTAATTTATATCTCTGCTCCTGCTTTAAGTCAGCAATTGTTTCAGTTTTTATTTCTCCTTGAGGAAATCTGAAGGTGAATCATCTGAGACAAAGTTTATACTTGAATGAAACATGACTGATAATTTCATCAAATCTTCTAAGCTATGAAAGAGCAACTTGCGAGCAATTAAAATCTCTATTTGTTTCTCTGTAGGTGGGCTTGATGAGGAATGGTCGATTGTTAGCTGAAGGTCCCCCAGATGCTGTTATGAAGCAACACAATGCAGCAGTGAGTACTTGCACACACACAAATCTCACATTTCGGTATGATTCAGACTTATCAAATGCATCTGTGTGTGTATTAGACTTTAGAGAGTGCGTTCTTGCAACTTTGTGAGGACTTTGATCAGATGGGCACCAAACAGAGTCCGCAGGGTCATCTACTGGACAGCAGCCCATCTCCAGACAGTATGAGAGATGAGAGCAGAGAGCCCATACTGAGAAACAGCACACCAGAAAACATACCTAAATATAAAGGTACAAGAAAGAGGTAGACGTTCACTTGCTCAAAAATACTGCATGCAAAAGCTAAACTAAAACTGAAAGAGAAAGACCTAAATGTCACTGATTACATATTTTAAATAGCAAACTTTGATCACAATTAAAACTGATGCTTGCATTTGAAATGTTCTTGTGTATCCGCAGCTGACTGGAAAGTGCGAGCCAGACACATCATACCAAAATGGCGCAACATTGCAGCGTTGATGATCAAGACGATGGTTCGAATGAGAAGAATGCCAGGGTAATGATATCCTAATCAAAATATTAATTTGTATTTTTTTAATTAAACAAACAGAATAAAATGATGAACGCATGAATAATTGAATTTAAATGCAGTAACCACTAGGGGTGTCACGAGATCTCGCGAGACTAAAGTGTGACGAGATTTCTCGTCGAGGCGAAAAGTAGTCTCGTGATGTTGCCATGACAGAGTGTTAGGATGATTAGGAAAGAATATGCCACCGCTACGTTTACATTACGTCTCCACTGTCCTTTTGCTTTGTGTTTAAATAAAAAACATTTAATTAAGTTGGATAATGGTCGCCGCCGCTCCATATTTACAGAGTTACGCACGATCGTGAAAGTGAAAGTAAACGCGCGCGCACATTCAAACGCGATTTCAATACCCCGCATTTTGAAAGTGGCTCCTTGATGAATGCAAATATCTCTCAATATGAAAGCTATTTTAGGCTGGGCAGTGTAGTTGTAACCATCTCTTAGCTCTGTATCAAAGAAAAAGTTGGTCTTATTTGCACTTTGAATATTGAGAGAGTGCGATTATGGTTTCAACTTGTAAAGTGTTACCATAAAAATGAATAACAGTTTTCTCTTAATCTTATTAAGCACAAACAATAAGGTTTCATTTGTTAACATTAGTTAATGCACTGTGAACTATCATGAACTAACAATGAATGACTATTTTTATTAACTAACATAAACAAAGATTAATAAATACTGTAGCAAAGATATTGCTCATTGTTAGTTGATGTTGGTTAATATGTTAATGTTAATAAAGGAGACCTTATTGTAAAGTGTTACCATTTTCATTTATACTGTTTTTATTTCTATGATCAGTTTGTGGAAAGGAGTTCAGTTAGGAGGTCAAAAGTTGTAGAAGCTCATAAATCATGTACAGTAAGTTCTGAACTCTGAAGAGACTGAAATCATACAGAAGAGAAGTCAGTCAGTTGAGTTAGTGGCAAAACCTTTTACAGTACTTGAGTATTGTTGTCTTTTACTGCATATGATAATTCATACTCAGAAAGTAGAACTGAATGACATTCATTATAAGATGATTAGTTAAAACATTTCAAATACACCTGCAGAATATTTTTTCTAGTCATGTATTTCGCCATTGAGGATTTCTTAAAAATAGTGTGTAAAAATCTTGTCTCGTCTCATCTCGTGAACTCAATCTCGAGTCTCGTCTCGTCTCGTCTCGTGAGATACCCGTCTCGTCACACCCCTAGTAACCACCTTCCTATATGTAATATTCTGGATTACCTGATTCTGATTGGTTAGTTACAATTTTTTTGCATAATGACTGCTAAACTGACCATTGTCCCTCACAAACCATTTCTAATACTGTGCTGGTTCCTTGTATTACTTTTCAGATAATCAAAGAATTTCAATTTCAAATCAATAATTTGTGTGTGTTCTCCTTGTTTATGCTCAGGTCCCTCTGTTTCCAGTTCCTTTTGCCTGTAATTCAGATCTGTCTGATGTGCCTGTGTATTGGTGGAGACCCCAAAGGCATTGACGTGGCTGTGGTCAATAATGAAACTAGTCCCAGTGCCTACAGTAGAACATTGCTGTCCTTCCTTGACAACACAAGTGTCCACCAGGTACGCACACATTTGTTTTTGCAAAATGTACACAGAAGGATGTAGAATTTCAAGATTGTATGTGATTATAAGACTACATTTGTCACAAAAATTTTTCACAAATTCAGGACATTAAAATAGAATAGAAAATATACAGACTCTTACTCTCTCACTTCCTCTTTTCTCTAATTTCACTTCAACAAATTAACAAGTAACAAAAACAACTCTATAAAAATAGTCATCAGGAAAAACTACCTCTTTTTTCAGTGTTGCGGTTTTCCTGTATTCTTTCGGCAGGTGAACTTGTCTCATTCTAAAGCTTTTGCTGGTATCCATAATGGGGAGTACTGGGGCGTCATAGAGTTTGGGGAGAATTTCACCAGCTATCTAACCAAAAGGTGAGCTCCAGTGAATTTCAGAAGTTTGTATTGTTAAACCTGAAAGAACTTGTTTTGTTTTGTTGCTGTGAGCATCCTTTGTTTTACAATCCCGATCGTAAAACTCACCTTGGGAAAGGTGCTTATTCTCCGAGTCAATATGCAAAGCTAAAGACAAAGCTAAGACAAGCTAAAAAAGACTAGCTAAGCTCTACAGAAAAATTAGCTAATCTATACTGAAAGCTAACCTACAAAGCAAAAAATACAAAGTTATACTACAAGTTAGATAACAAAGATAGCTTGCTACATTGAAGTTCCATCATAATTTAACATTATTATTAATAAGCTGACATTTAATCGTACACGTTTATAAAAAACTATTCAGGCCATTTGACTGTTTTGACCAATTCATTGCAAATAACCAATTAAAATTTAATTTACAAATTAAACAGAAAATGTAACACTGTGGCATTTGTTAACACTACCCCACAACTTCATCAATCCAGTACCTTTGCTAGTGAAAATGTGTATGATTTTTTTATAAATATCAGCGCTATCACCTCACTGAGAAACATACCTAAACTAATAACTTTTACTTTAATCAATAAACACGAGTGTTACCCAACAATGCAAGTAGATCTAGTCTCTCTTTCTCTGTCATTATTAGAGGACTTCAGATAACTTCTTAGAGATCTTCTGAAGGTGTCACAGATGTTCTTAAATGCAAATTTAGACCCATCCTTCCTGGTAACTCCAGGGTTCACTTAAAACAAATAATCACACATGCTCAAATATCTGACACAAACACCTGTCTGAGTAGTCACAAACACTTGACTACGTCAATACACACACACCAACCCTACATCTAAACACACACACAAACTCAAGTACATGCCAACATGATTGACAAAAATGACTGCTTGTGAAACATGAAACCTGACATGAAACATCAGGCCTCTCTGGGTCATTACCTCATCAAATACCTCTATGAAGTTTTTTTTCCCTTCAGTCTAAAAACACAAGCATTCATGTAAACAAGATGACGTGTCAGATGACAATGACTGTTGTAGAGAGACTGATGAGAAGTGTGTTGGGAGAGGCACCAGGAGTGAATAAGTGTTTTTAAAGGGAGAAAAGCAGGTCCGTCTTGTCTTTCTGAGTCAGTCTGTCCATCTGGGTCTCTGACATTTTTTGCACATTTCTTTCCCAACTGGAGCACTTTAAATGTCACACACCATCTTTGCCCTTGTTACAAAAATATAACAGCTGCTTTCAATGGTAAATTTGTAAAATGACGTTTAAAGCTTTTCTGATTATATTTGCGTGTGTGTGCAGGATGTGGCAGCCCAGAGTCTCCAAAGATGTGGTTGAGGGAGGATCTGTGCATGTTTGGCTGGATCTGACCAGTGAGTTTTATTCATTTTTAGTCCAATGAACATTTATTCAGCTTTTGAACTCACGTGACCTCATATTTCTGCCACACGAAGGAGTCCTTTATGCCGTTAATTACGTCTCGGTTGAACTCATTTGTACTGATTTTGCATGCATCTGTGGACATGAAGTTGGATTCAAACATTATGAATGTTTTTATTTTGTTTTATTATAAATTATATGATTAGCTTAATTTGAGTTGGGCAAGAAGATTAAGCTAATTTTCAATATTTCAGACCGACAGGTTGCCCTAATGCTACAGAAAAAACTCCATGAGGCATTTGAGGTGAGTAAAAAATTAAAAAATGTACATTTAAGCTTTTTTCCCCATCATTCAAAGACTTTAAACTCTTTTCCTTGTTCTTTCAAAAGGCTTTTATTGAGGCCAAGCTGGGGAGTTTGTCTTACATGGTGGCTGTCCCTATAAAAGTGAGTACTACACTAATCTTTTTTTAATATTTAAGAATTTTTCAATTTCAAATCTTGTAATGTCTTATATTTCTCTCTCCATTGTGTCTTTTTCTTTTATTCCTTTATATGTGCCCTTTTGATCACTCTATCCTTTCTTTTGTATCAATATGTTTGTCTTTATAATTTTCTCTTTTTATTTCTTAAAATGACATTCTTATTTTTGTTTCATTTGGTGTTATAGTTTGAAAAACCTATATATGGCAGCGAGAACACAGATTTCACAACGTTTGTGACGCCAGGAGCCGTTTTGAGGTAAACACACAAACACACACATGCATATTACACACGTAAATACAAATATTTCCACATGTGTCCACATGCACACACCATTAATGGACACACACACTTATAGCCACTCATAAGTATTACTACAGTGTCTGATAATGCTACTGCAGTATTATGGACCTCTTTACAATGTCACCTATCTACTTTATTTTCTCTTTTCAGCATCACATTTTACTTGGCAGTGGGGTTGACCGCTCTGTCCTTTGTGTTGGAGAGAAAGGAGGGGCTGCTGGACAGGTGCTGGGTGGCAGGTGAGACAGCTCACATCCACCAGATGGCCATCATTTGACATGTTAGGGATGAATTTACTAAACAATTGTGGCACTTTTGAACAGGGCCGGAGCTAGGGTACCCAGGGCCCCGGTGCAGGTTGTTGCTGGGTGCCCTCTTTGGTTGAATTCGCGTTTTAATCGCCTTTCTCCCATCTCAATCACCTTTCTCCCCTCTAGCGACGGCTCTGTTTTTGTGTATTTCAGCATAAAAACCTGTGTCTTATTTACTAACCACCTGCAAACCTGGCAAATAAGCACAATGCCTCATGTATTTAAATTAAAAAGTAGTTTGTTGCCTCCTCCACAGTCCAACACTTAGAACCAACCTGCAGAATGAGAAATTGTGCCAATACCACTAAAATATTTGGTGTGTTTTTGCCCTGGGCACAATTAATTTTTATTGAATTCAATCCTTCCTTTTCATCCAGTTAATGAATGAGCAGTTTCAGAGATTTACCAATAGGGGGAGCTGATCACCCACAGCAACTAAAAGCATGAGCAGCAAAGGGAGTTTTAATTTTAAACACAACTTGTTAGCATTTTATAGTATGTGTTTCATGGATGTATGTGTATATATGTTTCTCTGTGTGTATTTCTCTAAAGGTGTAAGTTCTCTGGAGACCATGTTGGCTCACCTCTTCTCACAGCTGTTTGTCATCAGTGTTCAGATAATCCTTCTGCTGATCTTCATCCTGCTGGTCTTCAAAGTGAGTGTGTGTGTATATATATGTGTGTGTTTGCCAGCTATGTGTTGATCTCACATTAATGCTTTATGTGTATGTCTCAAGATTCAAGATCTTTCTGTGTGTGTGTGTGTGTGTGTGCGGGTGTGTGCGTGTGTGTGTGTTTGTGTGTGTTTGTGTGTGTAGTGTTAAATCTGTGTGTGCTGTTTATTTCTGTTTATAAGTGAAAGGGTAGTTATTTAATACTAACACATGCATATTAACACTAATACTAACATATTAATATTCCTGTCGCAAATGGCACCCTCAGCCTTTGCCGTCCTTCGAGTCTATACTTAACGCTTTTGGAAGACGTCTTTACTCTAGAAAAGGCTGCATTTATTTAATCAGAAATACAGTAAAAACAGTAATATTGTGAAATATTAGTACAATTTAAAAGAACTGTTTTGTATTTTAATATATTTTAAAAAGTAATTTATTCCTGTGATGCAAAGCTGATTTTTCAGCATCATTACTCCAGTTTTCAGTGTCACATGATCCTTCAGAAATCATTCTAAAATGCTGATTTGGTGCTCAAGAAACATTTATTATTATTATCTGTGTTGAAAAGAGTGTTGAATACATTTTTCCTTTCAGGACATTCAGGATTTTTCTTTGATGGATAGAAAGTTCAAAAGAACAGCATTTTGATATAGTTTTTAGAACAATGTAGAAAAGTCGTTACTATCACTTTTGATCAATTTATTGCATCCTTGTTTAATAAATGTATTAATTACAAAAAAATCTTACAGACCCCAAACTTTTGAATGGTAGTACACATGTATCAGTGGTGTGCCTCCTAAATTGAGGAGGAAAAGTCCTTTTTTCCCCCCATCAAAAAAAAAAAAAAAAGTTTTGTTTTTTTTACATTAATGATGTTATTGAAGTTCTATTTTTTAAAACCAAGTATAAATTTCATCAATATAGTGTTTTTTATTTCAAAATAATAACTAAAAGCATAATAATAATTTAAACAATATATTTTATTTATGAACTGATGTTCAGTTGATGTTCTTTTTAATAGTCAACTTATTTTCAGATCATTAGTCATCAAGTTTGGTAAACACAAACGCAAAGATGTTTAATTTCACCAAGCAGGTTGCTCACTATCATCATGTTTTCAGGCCTTTTCAAGTTTGATTTTGATGTGACATAAATCGGTGATATAAGTGGGTGTGTTGTTTTCTTACTTTTTAATTAGTCTTCCCATTAACAGCATCATTTTGTTTATTCAGACTGATTTGCGAATGCAGAACACTCACAAAAACAAGAGGCACGAACCAATCAGATCCAATCATAGCGCGATGAAAGCATTGCCTCCTCTCACGTGACTTTCCCCCATTCATTCTCAATTCCCCGCCACCAAATCCACTGCACACTTTATGGGGTCTGTTAAAACTGGGCTGAGGCTGAGGAGGGAGGCAAGAGAGATGCGGACTCCCGCTGAAACTTTACCTGCTGGTATCGCTATTGGACAGTGTTACTTTAGAAAAAAAGAGTGATTTATATACTTTTTATTACACACTTTGTAATACTTGCATCTTCTCATCCAATTTTTTGAGGAGGCACTACCTCCTTTGCCTCCTGGTGTGTGTATGTGTGTATACTGACATGGCTAAATCCTTCTAGATGTGTTGACCTTACAGGCTTTGGAGACTTCTATCTGCTCATGTTGATGTTCACAAGCATATCAGGACCGAGCAGGGCTGTTGTCAGGGGGATTTGGGATCTGTGAATTGTCCTGTGCTCTGTACATTTTAGAAACAGCTCTGGGACTGAGTCATATAAATATATTTATTCATAAATAATTCCTTGCTTCGCATCTCGTGATTTGTGCTTGACCACCACGGCAACAGAGGGATTGCTTTGGTAACAGATCCAGCTGTAGATTAGAGATTCTATTTCTGATGTGTAACTGTAGCAGTGAGGACGCTGCACTGACCAGCATGTGCTGTGAAATCAGCCAATAAGAGCTAAGAGCTTCACACAAGATACTCTTCACACTGGCTTAAGATTTCTGGGATTGTATCATGCCAGTATGTTCAGATCACAATCAATTTGAATCACTCTTTAAAACAACCTATTGTTAAATATTACACATATGTATTGTTTTCGCGACATAATGTTAAAATGGTATATTTGACTCCTTAGATCAGGGGTACTTCCAAAGGGCACTGGGATTGAAATATCACATCACAGCAAGTGGAGAGGCTTCCATACACACACTGTGCACTGGAATACAGGAATTCAGCTCATCGTTATTATCATCATCTTTTTTACGTCAATATCTGTCTATTCCAGATCCCTAATGAAGGATCTCTGGCTTTGGTGATCTCATTGATCGTGCTGCAGGGAGTGACCGGAATCTCCTTCGGGCTAGTCATCTCCTCTGCTATCGATGACGAGCAGTCAGCCAATCAAGCGGCTCTTGGAATCTTCTACCCCAACCTCATCATTAGCGGTACATTGTCTGATCTCACAGATGTTAAAAAATGAATCTGATGGCATAAGGTTACCCTGTGACTTATTTTACTTGGTAATATTTATATTCAATTTATCTTTAAACCTCACACACCAGTACTGATGCAGCCCTCTATTTTAAGACTGTCTGTCATTTCTCCCTTCACCTTAAAATGGTGCAGTCCAGAAAATATAATAAGAGCTATTTGAGGGCCATACTATCTGGGTGTGTCCAGAGAATTAATGGATGTGAACCACAGTTTTATTCCACAGTGAATAAAATTGTGGAGTGATAGTGGAACGAGAGTGAATGATGATTTATGGATGAGAGAAAAATGGAAAGGAAATGAGAAAAGATGATTATTGTAAAGAAATGTAAGGAAGTTCTCCTTAGTGAGGTCTTCTTTACCCTGCTTATCGGTTATAACTCACATTAACGCACCGACTAATTTGTCATTTATGATCTGCTACATATGTGCACACATAGAATATGTGATTAATGTTTTACATTATTTCCATTTGACTTTTCTCTGTTCCTCTGTCTTCCTCCTGTAGGCGTTATCTGGCCGGTTGAGTGTATCCCGTATCCTCTGCGTTATTTGAGTCTAGTCCTGCCCCAGACCTATGCATCTGAAGCCCTGCGCTGCATCATGTACAGAGGTATGATGTAAAATATAGCACCAATACCAAAATTTCAGCACCACTGAGATCATCAATGACAGTTTCGACACTACAGCATTTAAAAATTTGGTCCCACTTTATATTAAGTGGCCTTAACTACTATGTACTTACATCAAAAAATAAGTACAATGTACTTATTGGGTTCATATTGAATTGCAAGACACTTTTGCTGATATTGAGGTGGATACGGGTAAGGTTAGGGAAAGCTTTGGTGGTATGGGTAGGTTTAAGGGTAGGGGTAAGGGTTAAGGGATGGGTCAACAGTGTAATTATGAATGTAATTACAGAAATTAATTACAGACGTAATTACATGCAGGTGTTTTTAAAATATAAGTACAATGTAAAAACATGTATGTACACAATAAGTGCATTGTATCAAATGATTAATTAAAATGTAAGTACATAGTAGTTAAGGCCACTTAATATAAAGTGGGTCCAAAAATTTATTTAAAAAATAAAATATGTGAAAATATTAAAATTAAATTAAAATAATGCAATGTAGACTTAAAATATTTATTAAGTATTATGTACTTTACATTATTTTAGTTTAATAAAATAAGTATATATTTTATAACATAATTATATAAAATATTATATATTATATAAATGTATTATAATTAGGGCTGTCAATCGATTACAAATTTGTAATCTAATTAATTACATACTCTGTGATTAATTAATCTAAATTAATCGCATACATAATTTTTGCTGTGAAAGTATCAAATATTTCAATTCAAATGAATCAATGAATAATCAGCATTAGTGACATAAAAGTTCCAAAACTCTTTTATTATTATTTTCACTGTTCAAATAATGGCCATAACAATCAACAATATGACCTAATATGCTAAGGAAATAAATTCAAAAGTGCTTCACGGAGAAGATTTGATGATGTGTGCCGTAACACCAGAGGTTGCGTTAGACTTTAACTTTGTCCGTCATTTTGACGGACAGGTTCGTAAAAAATCTGTCATAATCTATTATTACCCGTCTTTTGTAATTTTCATCTTTTAATTATAATAACACATTTAATTGCTTTTATTTTTGTTCACATTTGAATTGGTAATTCACACGTGAAATTTCTCTGTACTGTACTATAGGCTACGTGTTAGCCATTAAAGAAAACGTAGTTTCATATTTACGTTTAAATAGTCCTATGTTATGTTTTAAATTCATCTATTTGATAATGAAAAGTGAATATATTGGGAGACATGGAGTGGGTCAGACATGATTTTGACCACTTCATGAACTTTTGTTTGGTAGAAAGCCTTTCTTTAAAGTGAATTTTGTTTTGTAAAAATTGTATCTTAATTTTAATCAGTGTTTCATCAACCAATTACCTGGATGTAATAAATAAGAAGCAAATATAGCAGAAAATATAATCATGACATGGAAGCGCGGGCGCGATCACTGGCATGAATGAACCGAAACTCAGCGTATAGGCTGCTTGCCTCAGAGACATGAGAAATATCTCTATAGAAAGCATGAAATATCTACTTTAACGACGTGCTAGGTCGTACCTCCGGATTAACGTTAACTCCTGGATGCTTTGCATTGATGTGTTAGCCTACTTTAGAGTGGACGAACTCCGGTGATATGCAAATTCCTTGCTGCAGACATTGCAGACAACTTTATTTTTATCAACACTTCCATCAGGCTGTTTTTTTTTTATAAGTAAATGTTCCAGACATTGATCCAGGCAGCGCCAGCGCGTTCTCGTCTCCCTCCTTCATTTTACAGGCGAATGGTGGCTAGAACGGCTCCAGGTTCAAAGATCAATACGGAATGGATTAATCTGCGTTATTTTTTTTTAACGCGTTATTTTTTCTCAGATTAATTAATCGAAATTATCGCATTATTTTAGCCCTAATTATAATATAAATAGTTTTTGAAGTAAAATACTTTAACGTTTTATTTGTTTTATTTGATAAAAGGAAAAAATAAATAAACGTATAATTTATTCATTTATAACAATGTATTATAAATATATTTATAATTATTTTTGCCAATAATTATATTTATTAATATACCTATTATTTGTAATTTTATTAATAAATAAATATTTAGTGTCAATATATTGACACTTTTTACGTTGCCACTCTGTTGGGCTATTGTCTTGGTACCAAAATACAGGTACTTTTGACAGATGGCTGTATAAAGAATGTGTACATGTAAACATCCACATGACGGATGGTGTGTAATGATTGTTGTGGTTGTTGAGTTGTATGCTTGGTACGGGTGGAGTCTTCTCACCTTTCACAATTAATGGAAACGGAGTGTCTGTAGCGTGTCTCCAGCATCGTATCACGAACCTCAAAGCCACTCTCCTACCCGCACACCTCAGAACGTCTCTTCTGTGCTGAGTTCAGCTGACACACACACAACAATCTTCTATGAAGTCCCACTCACCTAACATTTTCCCTCTGATACAAACATCTTGAGTTACAGTAGACTTCAGGACACCTGACACTCTTCTATCTCAATTATTCACAGAGCAGGAGGAGCATCTGCCTCCATTCCTAAATTAAACACACAGCATACCTATCAGGATTGCTCACAGACGGGAAAGTCTTGTTGCCACACAGTTGAAGTTCAAGTTCAAACGTATTGAAACTGATTGCCTGTACAGAGCTGAGACTGGTCATGTGACTGGAATTCTGCAGACTGTACAAACATGGCTTTCCCCTTCATTAATCTACCTGAGCCCTTTGGTTTATGATTATGACACATCAACATCGGTCGGGAACAATGGTGTTATTGTTAACTAAAACTGAAACTATTAAAATTGATATATTTAATTTATATAAAGCTTAAATAAAATATAAATATTAGATTTTAAAAAATTAACTTACCATTAATTGAATTGAATTGAATTTAAAAACAGTCCTGCAGAGCTAGACATTAGTTTAGTTCACTCAGCAGTTGCCCTAAATGCTCCCCTCTCTCATATGTAGTATTGCAAAATCTGATTCAGATGGTTCATGTAAATGAACAGATTAAAGAACAACATTATTTCCAGGAATTCACATTGATTTGTTATCTGTTGTCAGATCTTGTTACTGAGTACTGATTCTCTAATTTTGCATTCAGGCTGGGGTCTGTCCCGTATGATGGTTTGGCGAGGCTTTGCAGTCACTCTGGGCTGGAACACATTCTTCCTTATGCTAGCAACGGTCATTCTCAAGCTGAGAACATGAGAGGCTCTACCTGAGGAAAGGTGCTTCAGATTGGGTATAGTGGTGTCCGGCACGGACAAAAAATGATTGACATGTGGAATTGCCAATCTGAGCCTCTCTCTCTTTTAATATGCCATTCACCCTAAAGGACTCTAGGACCACCAGCGTGAAACTCAGGGCATTTCTCAACCTGATAAGAGAACAATTCAACAAACTATTCCAGCTTCTGTCAAGTTTACCATCCTCTGTTGACAATGTGACGTTTCACATGGGCTTCAGTCATTTTAAACATCCATCAAAGAAGAAAGAAAAGTGTTGAAGCCTGCTGTTGGAACTTTCCATACTCTCTTCTTTTTCCCCCTGGATTATATAATGCATCCTGAATTCACTGACTAGGTTCTGCATGCCTGAGTTTCTTAGGGTGCATCTCAATCAGCTCCCTAGTTCAATAGTCAAGGCACTGATCAGGGAGTCGGCCATTTTAAGGACTGTCTCAAGCATTCGCTCCCCAGAAAGTCCCACATTGCTCAGTGAAAACCAGGGACGTGTCACTATGTTCCCTTACTGGAAATAGAGCCACGAGTGTCCAAATTTGTAGTGAGTCAGGGTCCTTACCAGTGCCTGAATTTGTGCACACGATAAACTGATTCATGCCCTAGGGAGCTGATCGAGACGCACCCTTAGTGTGTGCTCCATATGCCGTTTCTGTGCCAGTAAACCTTAGATTGGATACAACCAGATATCTAAATTTCTTTGGTGAAGCCTACAATGTTGCCCACCCTCATACCCCCTCATCCTAAACAGAAAGAACACTGCTTAGCGAGGATTCTTTTCTGGGCACAGTTCACCCTTTGCATAGTACTGTTTTTGATTTTCCAAATTGCTGCTTGTTCATTGTTTTGTTTTTTATTAATGAAAAATGTTTTTAGATTAGCAGCCTGGGTGTTAATTTATCAAGTGCCATAAAGAAAATGAAGGAAGAACAACAATGTTTACATTTGAGCACATAGCAGGCCAAAGTTAAACCTGCAAGTTGAACTGAAAAGACAAGTTTAGTCTCGTATTTTAGTGCATAATATATTTGAACGACAGCATAAGCTGCATTACAATGTAAGCCATATGCTGAGTTACTCGGAATGGTGAGAATAGTTTGATGAATATTTTAGTGTGCAATATTTGAGAAGGAGAATGCATAAAGAATATTTTAAATGATTGGTTTTGGGTATAAATATTAGGTGTGTGTGTATCACTGTTCTTCTAATACAGAGGTGTCCAATCCTGCTCCTGGAGGGCCACTGTCCTGCAGAGTTTAGCTCTAACCCCAAATAAACACACAGCTAACAAAGGTCTAATTAGGCATACTAGAAAGTCAGGTGTGTTGACTAAACTTTGCTGGACACTGGTCCTCCAGGACTGAGTTTGGACACCCCTGTTCTAAGACAACCAATTTGTTATATGTTTTCATACGTTTTCCTCTTTACCTTTGAATCTTGAAGTTCATCTTTAAGATACTTGATTTATACCTTTAACTTCATTAACCAGCTCCAGGTTATGGCTTTGTTTAAGTCTCTAAACCACAGTCAGACTGAATCTGCTTAACTGAACTGAAAGACTTTGCAAAGAAATTGTTAGTGTTTATTTAAAGCAACCTTTAAATTTGGTTCCTCATCATATCAGATAATTATTTTGAATGCAAATTAAACAGGAAAATGCTACTGTTTAAAATTGTGCAAATATTTAAAAATGTTGGAACATTGTTATCCCTCACTGTAGTAATAATGACGCCCACAATAAAGGCTGGAATTTCATATGTTTTGATAGAACGTAGACTGACAGTTGATTTTAGGACTAGAGCCTTGTTGCTTCTGGATTTTCTGTGTCTGGCTCCGGTTGAGGCTTAGAGACAAATGTTTGGCAAAGGTTTGTTAAGTTCTGTGCCATTTTGAAAGGCCATTGTGTCACTTCTATACACACACAAGACCATTATTTGCTACCTCTTGAATTGTTGCATAAAAAGCCCTTATATGTGTGCACATTCACATGCTCTTGGTGTAAAATGATCTTTATGGAATTAATGATTTCTTTTTCAACAATAAACCTTTTTAATGAGATCTTCATATTTGTATAATTTCCAGCACTCACGCTTTCAGCTCTTGCATTTCCCTTTCATTACCAGTCCATTATCAAATTTCAATATTTACATTTCAAATCTCCACTGGCTTCAAAAGCTTCTTAAGATCTCTCGTAAGTTTAAGTTATTCCCGGAATATTACAGATATTTTCCTCACAGATTTCCATTGTTAATGTATCACTGTAAACACATTTCCTGTTTTGATGAACTGTGGGACCAGTCAAATGATTCATCAGTGGGATCATGGCACATCCTGATTTTGCAGAGTTGCATATTTTGTTGATCCCGGAACAACATTCCTGTCCGAAAATTTTGTCCTAACCATATTCCTAACCCTACCCATAACTTATCCCTAAAACCAGATGTAAAAGATGTTGATCCAGGAATATGTTGCACTTTGTGAAATCAGGTTCCATCTGGCTTCTAGTATTAATTGTATCTAATATGTACTTATGTGAATATGGCCGGTGAGGCAAGCGAGGTCAGGATCAGATGCATTACGTCAGGTAATCATCCAAGCTGCTGACGTAATGTTAGCCCGTAGCGCTGAACTTTCAGCTTTTGTGCAACAGGTATGGAAGATTGTGTAACGTGTTTTGAAAACAAAATAGCTAATTCCCATTGAATTGCCTCATTTCTCTGTCAGAAACCAAGGAAACTTCTAAGAACAAGTTAAAACTTCCCTCTGTTCTAGGAATGACTGGAAAAATAACCATTCTCCCATATCAGACGTCACTCATTACAGGAAATCAAACACCACACCCATTCAAAGTCATGAAATACAGCTGACTCATTACTGGAAGTCAGCTGATAAAAATAGATTGTAAAGTGTTCTTATCTGTTTGAGAAAATATTTAAAAAAAAAAAAAAAAAAAAAAAAAAAAAAACTGCAGTAAATTTTGGGCAAAATATTCAATATTCTGGTTTAATAAACATAATACATAAATTTCCCTCTCAACTTTATCATTATGCGAGAAACTTTTCATGGAACCACAGTGGTTGAATAACTATATCAAGAATGTAAACGGTATAGAAACCAGTTGTAAAATAGAAAACGGTTGTAAAACAGTGTTTGGTGTCTAAGTATAGTGTCTAAGTGACTAGATGACATCATCACCAGCAACTCACCCAGTGAAATCAAAGTCTATAAATAGATTCTTTGCCAGTGTCTCACTGCTGTGTTAGGGCAGGTTTGGATTTAGGAGGGTAAAAAAATGAAATGACTTCTGAGAGAGAATCTACTGAAGCTCATCATTATTTTATATAAAATACACTGCTCAAAAAAATTAAAGGAACACTTTGAAAACACATCAGATCTCAATGGGGAAAAATATCAAGCTGGATATATTGATATGGACTGGGTAATGTGTTAAGAACGAAAGGATGCCACATTGTTTGATGGAAATGAAAATTATCAACCTACAGATGACTAGTCCATTATCTCTAAATGGTAGTTTTATGGCCCCCACATGCTTGTATGCATGCCTGACAATGTCAGGGCATGCTCCTAATGAGATGACGGATGGTGTCCTGGTGTATTTCCTCCCAGATCTGGAACAGGGCATCACTGAGCTCCTGGGCAGCATTTCCCAAAAGCATTATAAGCTTAAGTTGATTATCCATTGCCACCAGTGGAGCTACGATGAACTTAGGCTTACGATGCTTTTGGGAAACACTACCCTGGACAGTCTGAGGTGCAACCTGGTGGCATTGGATGGGCCGAAACATAAAGTCCCAGAGGTGTTCTATTGGATTTAGGTCAGGCGAGAGTGGGGGGCATTCAGTGGTATCAATTCCTTCATCCTCCAGGATCTGCCTGCATAGTCTCGCCACATGAGGCAGGGCGTTGTCGTTCACAAGGAACACTGCACCAGCGTAGGTTCTGACAATGGGTCCAAGAATTTCATCCCGATACCTAATGGCAGTCAGCGTGACTGTAGAGGTCTGTGCGTCCCTCCATGGATATGCCTCCTCCAGCCAGTGGTGGACCTGTCAATTTTGGTGTTCAATGGCAAATACCAATCGAGCTCCACGGTGCTAGGCAGTGAGCACAGGGCACAGGGCCTCCACCTGTAAAACCATTCCTGTTTTGGGGGGGTTGTCTCATTGTTGCCCATCTAGTGCACCTGTTGTTAATTTCATTAACAGCAAAGCAGCTGAAACTCTGCTATTTAACTGACCAGGGGTGCGTTTCCCGAAAGCATCATTGGTGAACTATGGTTGCAAGTCCCATTGAACTCTACTGGTAATGACAGAACTTGCGACCATAGTTTGCTTCGGGAAACGCACCCCTGATCAATATCCCAGGAGTTTAACTGACTTGATGCTATTCTCTGATTAAAAAGTGTTCCTTTAATTTTTTGAGCATGAGACAGAACTGTACATATTCTTTATTTGCATTCTCTTTTGATTTTAAGAATTTTTAGCTGCCATTTTGAAACAAGCTCCATGCAGGTGATCTTGAATAAAGTATTTGTTATTCTTCAGATTTGTTTCTTCACATTTAAGCATTCTGTAAATATATTTTCATACATAGTTACTGTCAGGGATTATCTGTGTTTGTTTTATGTTTGTTTTCTGTGTTTGTTTCAGTTTTGGATGGTTTTATCACACGTCTTTGTTCTGTGACCTAGTTTTCAGCTACTCATTGTTTGATTATCTGTCACACCTGATGTTCTTTTCATTAATTAGTTTGCTCTTGTATTTACGCCCTGTGTTTCCTTCAGTTCATTGTTCTGTCCTCGTCAAGATTGTTCTGTTCACAGTCCTTCATGTTCTTGTGTTCTGAGGAGCTTGTTTACATGACACCGTTTTCAACTAAAAAACTAAAAACTTTGTATACATTTTGGCAGTTCATTTACATGACAACAGGGGGCCTGAAAATGCAAAGTGCAAGTTTTTGAAAACGATACCGTCATTGTCTCAATGTAAACTACAAAAATGTGGATTTCTGAAAATGTTAAAGGTGCCCTTGAATTGAAAATTGAATTTACCTTGGCATAGTTGAATAACAAGAGTTCAGTACATGGAAATGACATACAGTGAGTCTCAAACTCCATTGTTTCCTCCTTCTTATGTAAATCTCATTTGTTTAAAAGACCTCCGAAGAACAGGCGAATCTCAACATAACACCGACTGTTACACAACAGTCGAGATCATTAATATGTATGCCAATATTTGCATATGCCAGCCCATGTTCAAGGCATTACACAAGGGCAGCCAGTATTAACGTCTGGATGTGCACAGCTGAATCATCAGACTAGGTAAGCAAACAAGGACAATAGCGAAAAATGGCAGATGAAGCAATAATAACTGACATGATCCTGTTACAATACAGGATACACAATATTTGTACATTGTCT
The DNA here is from genome assembly GCF_018812025.1 of Megalobrama amblycephala. Taxonomy (NCBI): domain Eukaryota; kingdom Metazoa; phylum Chordata; class Actinopteri; order Cypriniformes; family Xenocyprididae; genus Megalobrama; species Megalobrama amblycephala. The sequence continues at coordinate 20,272,357 of NC_063048.1, forward strand.
TTCTAAATGTTTCGTAAGCATGTTGCTAATGTACTGTTAAATGTGGTTTAAGTTACTATCGTTTATCACTATATTCACGGATCCATCGCTATTTTCATTTTTAAACACTTGCAGTCTGTATAATTCATAAACACAACTTCATTCTTTATAAACCTCTCCAACAGTGTGTAATGTTAGCTTTAGCCACGGAGCATAGCCTCAAACTCACTCAGAATCAAATATAAACATCCAAATAAATATTATACTCGCATGATCCGATGTATGCATGCAGCATGCGTGACGAACATTTTGTAAAGATCCATTTGAGGGTTATATTAGCTGTGTGAACTTTGTTTATGCACTGTTTTAGAGTCGTGAGCTCGGGGGCGGGGAGCGCAAGGATTTAAAGGGGCCGCAGCCTGAATCGGTGCATAGTTAATGATGCCCCAAAATAGGCAGTTAAAAAAATTAATTAAAAAAAAAATCTATGGGGTATTTTGAGCTGAAACTTCACAGACACATTCAGGGGACACCTTAGACTTATATTACATCTTGTGAAAAAACATTCTAGTGCGTCTTTAAAGCGTTATGTGCATGCGTATTTTGTGTTCAGTCTACAGGAACATAGTTTTTTTACAAAGTGAAGACTGACATGAATAACAGGCTACAGCGTATCTAGTCATGTTCGCAGATCCACTGTTAGTTAATTGTTCATAAAAAACAAAACAAAGAAAAAACCTTAGTACATCATTGTGGCGTAAACATGCCCTTAGTGTTTTGCTTCTTTGAGTTTGTTTCCAATAAAAGTAGATGCTGCATCTTGATCCTGCCAACTTTTCTTTATTTCTACACCCAGCATGTGACAGGTTACAGTCACCATGACATCCAAGACAACAATTTGGATATCTAATCCAAATTGGGCAGTTTGGATATCTAATATTTGGTTAAGCCTGAGTGTTCTGATTCAATCAAATGCTGCTGTCACACTGTTATATGTTTCTCCTCAGCTCACCTTATTCGTTCTCTGTCCAGCACAGCTTTTATGTTTTTAAGAGAGAGAATCTACTTCGGATGAGATGTAAAACCAAGGTCCTGCCTCTCTGTGGTCAATAAAAATCCCATGGCACTTCTCGTAAAGAGTAGGTATGGCCAAATTCCCTCCATTGGCCTTTATAAAACATGACCTCCTTTGAATTGGCTCTATCGCTTTCTCTTCTCCACCTATAGCCAGTGTCTTTGTGATAGCACTGGTAGTGTGTTTTGTGGCTGCCGTCGCATCAACCAAGTGGGTGCTGTACACTAGTGATGGGTGAGAAGAGACCACTGATATGACTGTAAATTGCTTTGGGTGTACAGTAAAGCACTATATAAATGCCTCATTCGTTCATTTAATCTTATCAAGGCCGCACTAAAAAGCAAATCACCTTTCAGATAAAACATTTGGCCTTTGGAGTCATTTGCAATGTTGTAGTCACCATCATATGAGGAAACAGGGACATCTTTCCTGCATTTATAAACACTGCCAGTAAAACTATCCAAAAGATAATTAGATATAAACGTAAATTTGCGTTTACCTTTTTATTTTTTATTCTGTGGCAAAAGTAAAAGAGAGTGAAAGAAAAAGAGAGTGCATCAGGTGAGAATTGTAGAAATGTAAGTGTGAGGTGTCAGCGTAGCTGCCATGGCAACATAAACACAGTCATCAGATTTAAGCAGATTTTAATCTACACCACAGCTAATGTGATATGTGTGCATGTACATGTTTGTGTGCACTGACAAACCACAACCACAGTGCAGCAAAAGTTTCTGCAAATGTGTAATGTTTGCTAGTTATTTTGTTGATCCATCTGGCTTACATTGTTTTCGGACCGTAATAAAATGATAAGTATTTCATCACATGACTTGTGCCAACATTTCACTGTTTTCACAACATTGCTATGAGCTATGAGCAGGCTTGGGCTAGAGTTGAAGGTGGATGTAAGGATACTACCAGATCATGTCTGAACAAACCGACCTGTACTGGAAACTCTTTCCCAAACGCTGAGTTATATGGCACTGTTAAATCACCTCTCTTCTGAACGTCATGGACTAGTCATAATGTGTCTGCTTTTTAAGCGCAAGGAAAGCCCCATTTCAGAAAAGGGTTGGTGACAGAGAGATTGTGTGATTGCTTTGAGTAAGTTAAGCAGTTGATGAGACATACATCTCCTTGACAGCAGAAACATGCACAATAACTAAAATATTTTCTTTTAATTTAAGTTTTTATTGCTTTTTTGAAGGTTAATCATTAACAGAAGGACAATATTACAATAATAATACAGGGTTACAGATTTCTACAGGCACATGTTGACCATGAAATAAAATAAAGTACAAGACAAAACACAAAATGGTTGTCTATTCATTTTGAGACCTTTCTGTAATATGTGTCCAGAACTATTCCCAAGGAGACAACCCCTCCTCTCTAACACCATTGACTCGATTAAGCATAGACTCATAAGATGCAATATCTACCACTGCACTGGCCCACTCTTTCAATTCTTCCAGTGTCTCATAATAATCCTACTTGCCATTGTAATACATAATAACAGAAAATACACACTTACAAACATTATTTGAGACTTGTCCCCTTATAGACACAGTTTAGGGGTTAAAGATATTTTGGAGCCATACACACTTTCATGCACTGAATGTTAGTAACACTCCTAATACAGAATTACAAAATATCAAAACATATATATATATATATATATATATATATATATATATATATATATATATGGTTTTCCTCTAGTAGCACTGTCTATATGAAATGGGCTGTGACTGTGTATCGTCACTGTGAATTAATTTAAAATTAACATTAAAATTAACCAGGATGGCTAATGATGGGCAACATTATGCATTCATAACCCATAAAGAACAATCACATAACATTCTTCCTCTTCGCTGTTATTACTCATGAAAATTGTCTAAACTTGTTTTTGTTAAAGGCGTTAGAGAAGTTCTTGATTGTTGAATCACGTTTCATTTGCCTTTCCAATAATACATTCCAAAATAAGGCAGTATTGAAAAACAGGAAACAACACAAATGTCTTTGATGACAAGTTAATCAAGGGCAACACTTGATTCAGATTTCAAAGAACTAAAATGCTACAAATAGCCTAAATAGAAATGTATAAATTCATAAACGAATAAATAAACATGCCAATAATAATAATAATATGCTGTATTTAATTAAATATATAGCCTACAATGAAATCAAGCAAATATGTATATATATGCATATAACGTTTTAAAGGTGCCCTAGAATGTTTTTTCACAAGATGTAATGTAAGTCTAAGGTGTCCCCTGAGTGTGTCTGTGAAGTTTCAGCTGAAAATACCCCATAGATGTTTTTAAATTAATTTTTTTAACTGCCTATTTTGGGGCATCATTAACTATGCACCGATTCAGGCTGCGACCCCTTTAAATCCTCGCTCTTTAAAATGTGATACAAAACAGTGATTGTTTGTGAGATTTGCTGTAAAGATACAGTACATGTGCTAGTCGACTGTCGACCTAATCCAGTAACTTTGTGTTTGGTCTTCTGACTGGCTCAGTGCTGAGAACTACATTACCCACAATTCCCCCGATCAGTGACGCGGCAGGTTTTTTCTCCGCTCATCTAGTCTCGAGCCACTACAACACAAAACACCTCCGTCTGTTTACAGTCTCTCTAGAAGCAGCGGGCGGACAACACCATTTTACAGGCATATATATATATTTTTAATTTCATTCCTCTGTTCTTCTTCCGAGCCCGAGACTGTCTGGGATCACAGCACATACAACGGCAGAAAAAAATATTTTTGTTTGAATTTAGAGGAGAAGTCTCAACACCTGCCTTTGTTAGCAAGTTAGCCTCGCGTGCCCTTATAGAAGCTCCTCATCCATTATTCTGTTTTTTATTTATTTTATTTAATAATTTATTCAGTCAGGCAGCAGTTGTAGCTAAACCTGGGCTAACGAAGCAGCTCTTTGTTCGTGCCTCGGAGAGAAAACACACCAGCACCGCCGTGAGTACCTCATATTCACTAGAAAAATAAACAACGATGCTGTTGTTTTATAAAATAGCATTTATTTCTCCTCTTATTCTGACTTGTTTTCAGCTACGTTGACTTTTATATATATATATTTTTTTTGTTTGTAAATCTTCTGGTTATCATGTTGACTTTAATCCTAATACTCATTTTAGTTAAACAATATATTGTTTTTATTTAATCATTCAGTAAATGCTCAGCTTATTTATGCCTGGTATTGTTTCAGTCTATCAAATATACTGGCATATATATGTTTTGCTTTTCTAAAAGCTAAGAATAAATATCTGTAACTGAAGTACATTTACATGTATCATTTAGCAGAGCAAGGAGGTGTCATTTAGTTATATTTATATGTTTCTCTAGGTATTCTGTGATATTTCTTTGCGTCTTGTGTTTTAGCCACTAACTTCACAACTGTTCATGCATACTCGACATGTCCAAGAATAACCTAGCAGTCAAGTCCAGTGAATGACAAGAAGCCCTCATTTTCATTTTGATGTGTTTGCATAGACAATGGAGATTTATACTAATTGAGAAAGCAGTGCACTCCATATACTTTATGGGCAGAATTTGCATTGGCTTTTGTGGGCTCGTTACAGACGTGTCATTGTTCTTTGCTGATGTATTTAAACGCTCAGAGTCATTTGCATAGGCAGACCGAGCATCTGTTCCGACCCAATGTTGCCTTTGTCCCGTTCCCGTGCTGACGTCAGGATGTCAATCACCCCCCCCCCCTTTTTTTTTGGTACCAGCCGGTGCTGTGCCACATCTGAATTATTTATTAGAACAATCAATGGATGAACATGCGTTAATTCAACATTTACTGTTATTTATGTCAACATTTACTGTACACCATTGTTTCTGCTATCACATTCATGCATGGTGATGAAATGATAAACTTGCAGCTGTCTAAAGTGTGCTGAAGTTTGGAAAACTACTTTTGTCAGGTGAATAGAGTGACTGTACACAATTTGAATGTTTCATTGTAAGCCTGCCCTGTAAAAACATGTGTAGAGTACCATTTTAATGCATTTGCATAGCTTATGATGCTTACATGACAAAGCCAAAATAATCTTTAATGATGTATAATTGTGCATTATGTAAAATTTTACATAATACATTTCCAGGGATTTATCTGAATTTTTAACTTTGTCTTTAGTTGAAATCAACTTAGTATTAGATTTGTTTAAATTTAAATTGGTTTGAAATCAAATCCAACAATAATTGTGGACAACCCCGATCTGAAGGTCCAAATCTTTTTGGATCCGTTTTGTGTGTGTGTGTGTGGTTTGAATACCTTTTGAGTGATTTCAGGTTTGTGCTATGTTAGATAAACTTTGGGCATCTTAGTTGGAGAACTTCCTGATGCTGACAATACAATGGTGTCGTTTTCTATCCTATCAGAGGTAAAGTTCCTTATTTGTGGATAAAAAGTTACTGGTGAGAGAGAATATTGTTCCTCCTGTGTTTGTTTTGCCTTGATAAATGACCAGGGATTCATTTCCAGCCTTTCCTTTAAACAAGAGCAAAGGTTACCACTCAACACTTTGGGCTTTGTATTTTTTGCTGTACTGGTGATTTGAGTATGCCGTTTGTCTTTGTGAACACGTCACCTTATGTAACGTGTATTACATGAATACCCTCAAGCAAAGAAGCCGCACTGACTCTGCTGTAGTGTAAAATGATCTCCGTCTGTATCGCTTTCAGTGTCTTCTGGTGAGACTGCTGGTCTAGGATTCATTTTTAGTAGCTGCTTCTTATCCAGTGCAGTGGCGTTAATTGCGAAAAACTGTTCCTGGATCAGCAGCACTCTAATGCTGAGCTCTGGTCTGTTTGCAGCAGATCAGATATCTGTGAAACTGTGTGATGTCTCTAAGCCGGAATTGGTTCCTGAGCCAAGTCGTCAATCTCTATTAAAGATTGCAAAATGCAGTTTAACTTTTTATTTGCTGTTTTGCTTTGATCTTCTCTCAAAGTTGTCTTGCTGTCATTATGATTAATTTTCTGGTTATTAAGCCTATGTTTGGGAATAGATCTTGCAAAGCAGTTTTAGGGAGGCATCAGAACACAGCGTTGAAGTAAATTCCTCTTAAAATATCAGTAGTCAGTGAATCTATAACTTCCACCTGCTTGTCACCATTTTTTTTTTCTCAATAATGAGAAACTCATCCAGTGTTGTGTGGGTTTCACAAATCTTTGAAGGTGATAAAACCCATGTGAAATTGTGCAAGATGTCGCCCACTTTTTGATTGATCACCGTACCTTATACGTTCCAGTGATATGCATTTGTTTGAAGAATGAGCACGGTGCTTTTTTGGAAACTGTGCCAAACGTCCGCATTGAAGTAGTGCCCCCGGAGACCTTTGACCTCTTTAACTGCTGATTGTGTATTTATTTAATTGGAACTGAGTTGTTGGCCCACGTGTACAGTACAGCATCATCTGGATCTACACAAATGCAATGTGTTTTATCAGATTAATTATTTCACAAACATAAAGATATACATTACTGTTTGGGCCAAGTAAGTTAAAAAAAGAAATTAATACTATTCAAAAAGGATTAATTAAATTGTCAAAAATGACAGACGCTTAAAATGCAAGAAAATATTTCTATTTTCAATAAGTGTGCTTTTAATAATAAAAAAATATTTCTTGAGCACCAAATCAGCATATTAAAATGATTTCTGAAGGATCGTGTGATTAAAATTCAGTTTTGCTAAATTTAAATTGTAATTCTATTTTATAGTATTACTGTTTTTGCTGTAGTTTTGATTTAAAAAAAAAAAAAAAAAATCATCCTTTGGTGAGCATAAGCTACTTCTTTCAATAATGTAAAGTCTTACAGATATAATTTTTTTTTGAATGGTTGTTTACTAATGAACATAAAGCTATATATTCTTAGTCAGGACTCTCTTTTGGCCACTTTGTTGAGTCTATACAAGATTTGAGGATGACGTATCTTGTGGAAACTAGGTCAGACAGTGGGCACCTCAGAGGAAAAGGAAGCAGGAAGAGCTCTCTCTCTTTCTCACAGGCTTGGCAGTGCTGACAGGCTACTTCAATGCTTTGAGATTGTTTGTAGTTGCAGCACCTGAAAACTGAGGAAATTTATGCATAACATATTTTAAACGGCTAGGTTAAAGTTCTGTTTACATTTTCAGTAAAGTAAACTATTCCTGGTGTTTTGTCTAAAAAGGAGGTGGCAGTAAAGACTTTTTAATCATTATTAAAAAAATCTACTTCAAATAAATGGTGCTCTTTTGAACTGTCTATTCATGAAAGAATTCAAAAAACATTTATCACAGTTGTGCAGTTTATGTGGAAACCGTTTTTAACATTGATAATAATAAAATGTTTCTTGAGCACCAAATAAGCTATTATTAGAATGATTTCTGAAGAATTATGTGACACTGAAGACTGGAGTAATGGCTTTATTTCATCACAGAAATAAATTACATTTTAAAATATATTAAAATAGTTATTTTAAATTGTATTAACATTTCACAATGCCACAGTTTTACTGTATTTTTGAACAAATAAACAATTCTTTCAAACACATTAAAAAAATCTTACCAACCCCAAACCTTTCAATATAGTAGTCAAGGTGACAGATTCAGAGAGGTAACTTGTTTGTTTGTACACACCTGTTCAGACTGTGTATGTATTTTGATAGGTAGTATGATCTCTGCTCATGTGTATCTGTTGAACTCCATTTAAATTCCGGTACAAAACCTGATTCTGATAATATTTCCTGCTGACTCTCGCTTTCTGTGCGCTTTTTTTTTTTTTTTTTTTTTTTCTTAGAGCAGCTAAATTCTGAGTGGTGTGTGAAAGATGAGACTGGTCATGTGACCTGAAGGACACACCAACCCCCATCACAGGCCTCTGTTCCCCTCAACTTCCTTTGGGGAGAGCCAGAGCTGATCACTGTGAGCTGTAAATGAGTTATTGTCATGGAGACTGAGAGGTCAGCCTCTGCCACTCAAAGCTGAGCGATGAGCTCTGGCATACAGAGTATCTGGTGCTTGCGTCATTGACGGGATTCTTTTGAAATGCTCTAAAGTATATCTAAAAAAACCCAGCTGACTGGTGTTTAAATTAGTATTAGCGTATGGACCGCTCTGAAGAATGACTTGTTTCCTGTTTAGACAACCATATCTAAAGAGCATCCCCCACTTTACTAGATCACTGGGATCATTTGACAGTTTCTTGGAAGAGTGAATTGTGTTCTACGTAAGTGTTTCTTTAGATGTGTATTTGCAAGGCTAGCCTTCGTTTCAGACATGCACACATCACCTCAAGTGCATGGAGACTCAATACCATGTGTTTCTCTGTGGTTTCATGTACATATGTGTTTGTGTCTGCATGGTTAGTTCATTGTCACCATCCAGTCTGTTTGTTTCTCTCTGGTTTCAGTTCTCATCTCAGTGAATAATTAAAAAGCTCCTGAAATTGAAGCTCAGCCACTCCTCTCCTCTCTCCTGTCCTCCGTCCATCTGTCTCTGTACTCGTTTAAGAAAGCAAGCCGTTTCACTGTGTCGCGTCCAGCTTGAGTGTTGTTCGTAACCGTTTCTTGTTCCTAGATAATTATCTTTACTTTTATATCACTTCCTCTCTCTTTCTCTGACTGTTTTTTGGTAACATTGATTTTATATTATAAGTTTGAAGTGTGCAAAGTTGTATTCAGATTCCAGTGAAAGTTACTACTCTTATGTTATACTATCTGCTTTTTAGACAGGTAGATTGCCACAGAAAAAAATAGGATGCTCACTTGCTCACGCTAAAGTCGCATCAACGCAAAAATCGCATCTCTAGACCTTGCGTTTTTTCGTTCCACTACCTTGCGTCTTTTGTTTTTAAATGCAAAAACATGTTCTCTGTGAATAGCCCCCTTTTTGTTGAAAAAACGCAAGATGTGAGCAGTAGAATGAGGAAAAAATGCAGTGTCATGGTGTTTGTTTTTTTTATATATATATATATATAATGTAAACTTATTACCTTGAGCGCTGTGTTTTTAGAATGTCATGTGCGAGAGACTACGAAAGGCAAGCAAGTGTAGTGGTTAAAGATGTCCATCTAGTGCATATTTATATAGGAAAAACAATGGATAAGTGCAGTCATAAAAGTGAATGTCATATAGCTTTGGAACTACATGAGTGTGAGAAAATGACAGAAATTTTGTCCCTTTAAGGAAACAGGCAGGTTTTGAGTCCAACTGACCCCAATTTGATGTCTTTTCCTGTGTTCAAAAGCTAGACCACAAAAATGTTGTATAGTCAACTACTTACATTAAATGTTTTATTACTGAAACTGAAGGACAGAAGGGAGTCATTATTTTGCATCTTTTAATGAGAATTTTTTGTATTGTTTCTCAATACAGAATTGCCTTTCACAATTGCATTGTATTTCGCTTTTTGTGGCAATTGTTTTGGAGCAAAGAGTCGCTCTGCATAAGAATTGTCACATCTCAAATGTTAAATATATAAATGATGTCTGTTGATAAGTTACTTTCGGTCAGCAGGTGAGATGCATGAGAGCCAATTTTTAGTACCAAAAGATACTCAGTTTTGCCTCACTTCCAGAGCCTGCATGGTATGTTCATGTGTTCCTGTGCGCGCACAAGAGGGTGGGGCATTGCAGAGGTCTCTTCCTTTGTGGTGTAATCGGTACCAGATGGAGAGGAGGGTGTGTGTGTGTGTTAATGCACACCCCTCCTTTTCCTCACCTCACAAATTAAATTGAAACACACATTCAAAGAAATCTTCGAGAGCTGGCTGGCTGAAACTGTGGTTGTATTCTTGGTGACAGACCTAAATCTGTCACCTGACCTCTGAGGCGCCCCATGCACATCTTACACTCTCAGTTTGTTTGTTGGTAAGCTTGAAGCTGAGCGCTTGTTTTCTTCTGATCCTCCATTAAGCAAACACACAGATTGAGCTGAGACTTTATAAATGCGGTTTAAGTCAGATTCCATCCTGTCTTTGTTCCTCAAAGAAAGCTTTAAGCCAATTAGGCAGCTAGCTCAGTGCTGGGTGAATGGCCTTTGAGAAGCAGTGTGTGTGTGATCCAAACGGTACTCTGGAGATTAACCAGCCTTGTGGAGTGTGTGTTATGGTCAGGTTAATTGTGTTTTCACCTTTTTAGAAACACTTTTTTTTTTAAACACTGACTGTTGATTTGCTAGTTCTCACTAGTTAATCATCACTTTCTCATACATCAGGGTTTGATTGTTGAGAATTGCCACAGACCACAGGCTTCTTTCCCACGAAGCTAATCAATTTTTGTCTGCTCTTTTCATCTTTCATTGAGTGTTGAGCAGTAGTTCAACATCCTCTTCATCGTGCCAAAACAAGAATTGGTTTGATATTTTGATTTCAATCAAAATTCTGTAATTTGCAGAAAACCCAACATGATTTTTTTGTTCAGCGGTGCATAACCTACAAAAGGAGCACATAAAAAAAAAAAGTGACGCCCACTTGCTTTTCCAAAGTGTATATGTAGGGTCAGTGGTTGTCCCTTGCCCTAGAAAAAACTGTTTTAGACGTTTCACAGCAGCATGTAGGAAACGTTTGATGTTTCTCTTGCTGCTTCAAAGGCCTGTTGTTCCTAGCTGAAATTTTTCTCAAGCTTTGATTTTTGTTTTTCAGCAAGTCTCAGGTGACTTAAAGCCACTCTTTGCCGATGTGTATGTATCTGTCTGTGGTATTTAAAGGGACAGTTTCAACCTAAAACTAAAATTGTCATTTTCTCACCCTCATCGTTCCTCATTCCAAACCTTAATTACTTTTTTTTTTTTCCTCTGTGGAACATGCACTCTAGAAATGCTGGGTTAAAAACAACCCAAGTTGGGTTAAATATGGACAACCCCTAGTGATTGGGTTGTTTTGACTCAGTGGTTGGGTTAAATGTTTGCCTAACCTGCTGGGCAGTTTTATTTAACCCAACTATTGTTTAAAAATTACTGTATTGCTTGCTTAAAATGAACCCAAAACAGGTTGGAAATTAAAAATCAAAATCAGACACATAATTACTAGAGGCAACAATAATAACCAAAAGGTGAATATTTTATTATTATTATTATTATTATTATTTTATTACATTTTATTTATTATTTATTAAACTTATTAATAAATGTTCATTTATTAAACATATTAATAGATGTAAATTTCCAAACTATTTTGGGTTCATTTTAAAGGTGCCCTAGATTATGTTTTTAAAAGATGTAGTATAAGTCTAAGGTGTCCCCTGAATGTGTCTGTGAAGTTTCAGATCAAAATACCCCATAGATTTTTTTTAATTAATTTTTTTAACTGCCTATTTTGGGGCATCATTATAAACGCGTTTACAAATATCACTAAAAATATCATGTTATCATGGATCATGTCAGTTATTATTGCTCCATCTGCCATTTTTCACTATTGTTCTTGCTTGCTTACCTAGTCTGATGGTTTGGTTGTGCACAGATCCAGACGTTAATACTGGCTGCCCTTGTCTAATGCCTTTTATAATGTTGGAAACGTGGGCTGGCATATGCAAATATTGGGGGCGTACACCCCGACTGTTACGTAACAGTCTGTATTATGTTGAGATTCGCCTGTTCTTCTGAGGTCTTTTAAACAAATGAGATTTATATAAAAAAGGAGGAAACAATGGAGTTTGAGACTCACTGTATGTCATTTCCATGTACTGAACTCTTGTTATTTAACAATGCCAAGATAAATTCAATTTTTCATTCGAGGGCACCTTTAAGTAAGCATTATGGTATTTTTTTTTAAACAATAGTTGAGTTAAATAAAACTTGGGTCAAACATTTAACCCAACCACTGGGTTAAAATAACCCAATTGCTAGGTTTGTCCATATTTAATCCAACTTGGGTTATTTTTAACCCATCATTTTTTAGAGTGTAAAAAGGTATTTGAGAAATGTCTCGCTGTTATTTTGTCAATGGTAACCAAAACTGTTTGGTTATCATCAACATTCTTCAAAATGTTGTCTTTTGTCTTTCACAGAAGAAAGCAAGCCATACAGGATTGGAATGACATGAGGGTGAGTAAATGACAAATTAAATTTTTGGGTCAACTGCCCCTAAAAAATGCTTTGTTTTCAACTTTTGATGCATCGATACTTATGGTGTTTCTTGTGCATTCTTGTGCATGCATGCAGGGCAAGCTCCTGTATATCTGATTCATCTCACCTTATCTCTTTTTCACCATCTGCGCTTTCATCTTTAGCACAAATTCTTTGTTGTGATGATGCTGTTCATCTGCCTTGGTCAACAGCGTTGTATTGATTCAAATAGTTTTCAGTGTAGCATGGTGGAGAGGTGGTGATCTGGTAAGGCCTGGTGTTCCTGCCCAGGTGGAGGTCACCTGCTTCCTTTCAGAAGTTTTACTTTGATCAAAGCACATGTGCAGCCCAGTCATTAATGGTGGAATGTTTTTGTAATGTGTTCATTAGGATTTTTTAGTCAGTCTTTGTAGTTACTTGTAAAGTGATTCATGGATTTTGTGACTTGTTCAGTATGTTGGTATTGTTTTCAGGACATTTGCACCATTCTGCATACATACCTGCTGTTCCAGAAGTTATGTTGCCTCCGTGGCAACCTTGTTTTAGCCAAATTGTACGCCAACCACAAAACAGTTTTGGTAAACAGTTTACTTTTAAGTCAGCATGAACTGGAAAATGCAGTTGTCTTTTCTTTCCTATGAAGGGCAGGAACTTCTCCATCAGGTATTGATTGGATCATTGTTTGCAAACTGCTGTGATCTCAAGTAAGCCACAGGTTGCTGGAGGGCAGGGGAGGCATTATTAAAAAAAAAATAATGATGATGTGAATGGATAAATCCCTTCCTTTATCTTTCATGGTTTCAGACTATGAGGAATATGATATGAACCCTTAATCCCAGAACATAATACCGTTACAGTTGGAACTGTAAACACGTGATGAGCGGTTTCCATTCCTCTACAAATTTTATACAGTTTAGGAACACTGATATGCTATTGTCTGCAAAGCTTGTCAGACTTTAGAGATGTGTGTGAGTTCAGGTACACAGCCTGAAGCCACTTATGTGTTCAGACAACTCCCATACAACTCATGACAACACCCTAAAAAACAACCCGCATGCATTCAGACACATACAAACAGACACAATACACAATTGAAAAAGCTCATTAGAGTCCAGCTGATTTTACTGCATTAAAAAGAGCAAATAAAACCAAACTCAGTCTGTACCAAAAGCTTAGCAATCAATAAGTCAGTTTTACATATTCAAAAGTGGGAGAAAAAGAATTTCCCATGTGCAAAAAAACCCACCAAAAACTCAGATTCAAAGGAAAGAACCGCCTTTCTGTAGGAGTTTCCCTTTTAAGAGCTCTTGTGAGAAAAAGGTGCCACCTCTGTGATTAAAATGAGAATTTTAAGACTCTAGCTGAATCACGATCGCAGGTTATAGAGTCACTTTGCTGTCAGGGGAGGTCTGAATTATAGCCTAACGGCGAGGAAAACTCCTTTCATAAGTAGGTAGGATGTGGAAGCTTAAACCGTTCCCACCAAGAAATTAAGGAGATGTATCGGTGGCATCTGTGGTCTAAAATAGATCCAAGAGTAGAGAAGGAAGTTGAAATGAGAAGTTAGAATCCAGAGGGGAGGGACACATCTGCATCCAGCATGGGCAACTGATCTGTGGGATACACAAGCACCACATGTGAGTGACGGGAGTTTGAAGTGGAGCATGTTGGGTGTGCATCTGCTTCACAGCAGAAGAACAGACGAGTGATACGCACCCGCATGGTCGACCACAGACGAATTAAAGCTGTCTGGATTTGTACACAATCATGTCAAAGGAAACTTCCAGTCTGTGTGATATTTGGCCTAACAGATCTCTAACTGCTATGAGAAATAAAATTCTGTACTATTATTTTGTGTAAATATTTTTTAAAAAATCCATTTTAAATGCCAGACGAGAATTTGGCATCACAAAATTATAATGTACAGTATGAAAAAATTAAGGACAGTTAATAATGTTTTCATTGAGCTTGTTTCAGTGCATTCTGGGATTGTGATGATGTGATGTGATGATGCCTTAGAGTTTACATTTTCTGAGTGGTGACCTCTCCTCAAACCTCATTACATCATTCACATCTACTGTGCAAACACTGCAGGATGAGTTGTTGTTAACTACAACTATTAAAATCATTTTTATTAATTGAAATGAATCTGAAATAAAATACAGTTATTAGATGAAAAACTTGTTGCCTTGGCAAGTAACCAAAATAAAATAAGTTTGAAATAATTTAAATACTAAAATACCTAACTTAAAACTTAAATAAATAGAAATATAGAAGAGCACATAACAAAATCAAAACTGAAAATATAAAAATATAAATAGATACTATATTTAGGGATGTCCCGAGCTGATCTATTTATTTATTTATTTATTTATTTATTTATTTATTTATTTATTTTTTACCGATCGGTGTCAGCTCTTCTAAGCTGTCGTGCAGGTGTCCTGTAGTAGGTGCCATTAAAAGAAAAAGAAGCAGCTCAATTTGGGTGCATGAATGAGGTCTGTTCTAGTGTGTCACACACGCATTTTCGGGCTTCCGTGTTTAGCATATCTGAGGCTCTCTTTTGTAACGAATCACTCGAAAGTAATTTATTTACAGTTATTCTGTTTATTGTGCATACAGTCTGACCATACAGTCCATTGACAGTTGATCATTGAGTCTGTTTACAAAGTCTACCATTGTAACAGATTTTTACTTCAACCAATATCTTACCTTATCCTATCATCTTACCCTATCATATCTATCTTATCTATATACTGTGTGTGGTATACTATGGCGTATAAATATATTTTCTCTAGTAATAATTATGTTGGAATTACTCTGTAGTGAAAGATGTCTTTTTTTTTTACTTTTGAGCCCCTGTCCCCGAGAAAGTCTCTGCACTGCTCTGTCTACATTGTATTGATTTTCCCCCTGTAGTCAATCATCAAACTCATAAAAATTACATATTTAAATTAAATTTTAAATTTTTGTTTCCCTGTGAAAAAATGACTTCATGCCTTTGAAATGGCTTGAATGTAACTCTACACCCACTTCATTTAAAGGTGCTCTAGATTCAAAAATTGAATTTACCTCAGCATAGTTAAATAACAAGAGTTCAGTACATGGAAAAGACATACATTGAGTCTCAAACTCCATTGTTTCCTCCTCCTTATATAAATCTCATTTGTTTAAACGACCTCCGAAGAACAGGCGAATCTCAACATAACACCGACTGTTACGTAACAGTCGGGGTGTACGCCCCAATATTTGCATAATGCCAGCCCATGTTCCCAACATTATAAAAGGCATTAGACAAGGGCAGCCAGTTAACGTCTGGATCTGTGCACAGGTGAATCAACAGACTAAGTAAGCAAGCAAGAACAATAGCAAAAAATGGCAGATGGAGCAATAATAACTGACATGATCCATGATAACATGATATTTTTAGTGATATTTGTAAATTGTCTTTCTAAATGTTTCGTTAGCATGTTGCTAATGTACTGTTAAATGTGGTTAAAGTTACCATCGTTTCTTACTGAATTCACGGAGACAAGAGAGCCGTCGCTATTTTCATTTTTAAACACTTGCAGTCTGTATAATTCATAAACACAACTTCATTCTTTATAAATCTCTCCAACAGTGTAGCATTAGCCGTTAGCCACGGAGGACAGCCTCAAATTCACTCAGAATAAAACGTTAACATCCAAATAAATACTTTACTCACATAATTCGAAGCATGCATACAGCATGCATGACGAACATCTTGTAAAGATCCATTTGAGGGTTATATTAGCTGTGTGAACTTTGTAAATGCGCTGTAATATAGTCGACAGCTCGTGTGGCAGGGAGCACGCGATTTAAAGGGGCGGCGCAGCCTAAATCAGTGCATTGTTAATGATGCCCCAAAATAGGCAGTTAAAAAAATTAATTTAAAAAAATGTATGAGGTATTTTGAACTGAAACTTCACAGACACATTCAGGAGACACCTTAGACTTAAAAAGCATTAGACTTGTGAAAAAGCATTCTTGGGCACCTTTAATATATGCAGATCAGTGAATATGCAGATTAGCACACAAGCTCAGAATCACACAATCCTGATCCACTCGATCAACTTTACTGTAGTAAACACTGCGCAATGGCAAGTGGAAATACTGGTTTAATTCAGCCATATATGTTTGAACCAAAAAATGGTTCAGAAGGAGAAGTGGAAGAGTGAATAATACAGGGTCGCCTACAAGTTGATTTATCAGAATGGTAATGTGTTTTATACATTGCTCTCTACAATATCAGACACATAATGGTAATAAATATGATTAGCTTTTTGCTTGACTACATTATCAATCAGCTAATAATGTGTTGCTAATGTTACACAAAACATTTGTTCCCGTTCATCATCTCAGTCTGTCTTCTAAAAATCAGTATCCTTAGAAATGCTTTGAACAACTTAAAATGTCAGTGGAGAAAGGTATATAGTTCATCATGACAACATAATTTACATCATATTCACCCACTATATTGCTAAATGTACCCGATATTTCATATCAACAGAAAAATATACCAGGATAACCCCCCCCCCCCTGATATCATGATATTTTTAGTGATATTTGTAAATTGTCTTTCTAAATGTTTCGTTAGCATGTTTCTAATGTACTGTTAAATGTGGTTAAATTTACCATCGTTTCTTACTGTATTCACGGAGACAAGAGCCGTCGCTATTTTCATTATTAAACACTTGCAGTCTGTATAATTCATAAACACAACTTCATTCTTTATCTCTCCAACAGTGTAGCATTAAGCTGCGCACACACTTAACGATTGTAAGGCCGATTATGAATGTAAATTGATACTTATGACTGATCACGCTCAAACGCATCCAGTCAGAGCCAGTTGCGTTCAGTCTGCGATTACAGTTGGTGTTCAAATTCCATGTGTGAGTATATAAATCGGCTCCCGTCGAAGGAAATAATCGATATGTGTGTTCAGTTCAGTCTTAGAATGTTTCAGCTAATCGTTAGGTGTGTCCCCGGCTTTAGCCGTTAGCCACGGAGCACCATCAAACTCATTCAGAATTAAATGTAAACATCCAAATAAATACTATACTTATGCGATTAGACATGCTGCATGACGAACACTTTGTAAAGATCCATTTTGAGGGTTATATTAGCTGTGCGAACTTTGTTTATGCAGTGATAGAGTCGAGAGCTCGGGAGGGGGCGGAGAGCGTGAGCAATTAAAGGGGCCGCAGCCTGAATTGGCGCATTTCTAATTATGCCTCAAAATAGGCAGTTAAAAAAATTAATTAAAAAAAAATCTATGGGGTATTTTGAGCTGCAACTTCACAGACACATTCAGGGGACACCTTAGACTTACATTACATCTTGTAAAAAAAAAAAACATTCGATGGCACCTTTAAGAATTTGCGCATGGTTTGTCTTAAAGCATATTAAAAACACCACATTTAAAAATTTGATTTTCACCACAGGGGGTCTTTAATAACTTTAATAACTTAAGGAAAATGCAAGTATCGGATCAGGACTCCTTACCGACAGATACTCAATATTCAATGACTTGGATCGGGGGCACAAAAAACTTGATCCAAATATCCCTAACTACAGTAGAATACTGGAATGGACTGGCCACTTGTTCATGGTGTTTTCCCCTGCCTTTGGACTAGGCTACTGGGATAGTCTCCAGCCCTATGACTCTTCAGAGGTCGTATAAGGAAGTGAGAGAGGGATAAATACTAAAACAACACTGTAAAATGTAATACTTGGAGTTAGGGTTAAGTATGAGTGATTTTAATGGTGAAGCTTGCTTTAAATTGAATTCAGTGGGAATCTGATTCAGCTTTATAGTGAAATCACATCATGCTTCATGCATCATCTGAAGAGTCCATATTGGAGTAAAGTTGTGGAAATGAAGACAAGCTGCTATGGTTACTGGGCCTTAAGTAATGAATATCTGTGCACACTGAAGATTTATTATAAACTGGTTAGCTGCTCTGTTCTCACAAGCACCGAAACAAAAGTTTAACTATATTCAGTACTTTTTGATTTATGAAAACCGTGGGCTGAGAGTTGTTGATATCTCAGCTCTGAAACCGTTTGTGGGTGATCAGGAGTTTATGTGTGTCTCACTCAGTCACAGTTCTGTTCAGGCTTAACGCTAAACCCGGTCTGTCTCACTCCTCATGGGGTCGGGTTATTTTTCAGGTCATACAGAGAGGCAGTGCGAGACAAATCAGGACAAAAACAGCAGGGGTGTGTGTGAAACAGGGTGTGCATCTGTCCTGTACTGTATTTTGGTACAGTTGCTGACTGTATAATAGCTCTCTGAACTAACTGTGTGTGTGTCTATCTCTTATTCTATTTCTCTCTCTCTCTCTCTCTCTCTCTCTCTCTCTCTCTCTCTCTCTCTCTCTCTCTCTCTCTATCTATTGTTATTTAGTGTCTGAGGTAAAACTGTAACCATGTGACCCTTTATGTAACTCTTTCACTTGGGTTTCATAAAATAGAAACTATTTTCTGCAGTGAGATGAGGAGATGTGCAGGTATTGAAAGTGTCAGTTATTTTACTGATTTTGTGAGGTGGTTTTGTGTGTGAAACCGAGATGAAGGAAGGAGTGAAATATCTGAGAAATCAGCACGTATGTGCGATACATAAATCTGATGACCTTACAAAACAACAATTTTTTTTTACCTCTCATTCTCCTTGTTTCCTATTGTTTTCTCTCTCTCTCACTTTGCATTACTGCAAATTACTTAAGTGGTTTTATTTAAAAAAAAAAAAAAAAAAAAAAAAAAAATGCAACATAAGAGATGTGTAAATATAGTTAGCTGGTTTGTCCTCTTAAAGGCAGGGTAGGCAAAAAAATGTATAAAAAACTTTTTTTCAAAATTTGTTTAAACTTTATTTATATATCAATACATAATTAAAATGTAAGTACTCTGAAAAAGAAAGTATAAAAATCGAGTGTCTGTAGACCTCTCACGACTGTTTTAAAGACAGCTCATTATTTCCATTCACTCCACCCCCTCCCTTCTGGGCTCCTTCCAAAGCCACGCCCCCAAAACGCATGAACGTGTGACTCCGACCACTGAGCTGGAAGACGCATTATTTACCTGAGACGAGCGGAGAGGAAGGAGCACGGCATGTAGTGACATCATGTCAGAATCACATGTAATAAACATAACTTTATAATTATGAAGATAAACAAACAAGATGTATTTTAGTACTCACTATCAAGCTAGCATATTGATATTGGTAAAGTTTAAAATATATATTTTTTGATTCGCTAACGAGCTATCTATAAGGCAAAGCTAAAAACAGGTTGCATGATACACGTTTTCCATTACCATCATTTACACTGTGATGAAGATGAATTTCGTGTAAGATTCATAACATATACGTTGTTCTACAGATCAACAGAGTAACATACACTCAAATATCAACTCACAACTGCATTGCAGACACAAAATAATAACACACACATACAACAAAGTGTGTACGACACACACAGATACAAGATAAAGACATCAGTAAACATTGGTAGAGAATATAAAAACAAAACAAAGGCGAAAAAAAAACGTGCAGGTAAACTTACAGGTGAACATGGTAAAAGAGTTAGACAGAGGGTAAAATTATGCACAATTCAACACTATAGCTATCATTATTTATCGTCTCTACTACGGCTCGCTAAGTAATGTTATGTTAGCTATATTATGCAGCTACGTGTGCTAATGACACATGCTTCATGAAAAAATAAACAAAAAAATATGTATGATCAAAATACAAAAAGAAAGATTTACCTGTCCAGCAGAAATAAAGCCATCAAGGAGTCACTTTTCAGCCCCTTGAGTTCCCTCAGTTCTCGCCATCGCTGGAAAGCCACGCCGATATTAACTCGCGTTTTATTTCTTTGTTTATCCAAAGACTTTTTGTTCATTGCCTTTTCTTGTACTGTTACTGTCTTCCTTTTTTTGCCTGGTTTGCCTTCACTAACTGCATAGGCCGATACTGTGAATTTAGCTTGCTGTTTCTCTGCCATTGTTTTGGTATTCCTAGGATCCATGCCTCTTGGATTCCCCAAATCAAACGTGCGCGCGCAAGTGGGCAGGTCATGTGTGGCAAAAGGGTGGTTGCCATGGTTGCGAGAGAGTGACAGCCGCCTAAGCCAATCCTATGTTTCGTCCCGGATGGAAATAATGAGCTGTGTTTAATACAGATTAAACGGTCTAGAGTCACTCGATTTTTATACTCTTTTTATCAGAGTTCTTACATTTTAATTATGCATGTATATATATAGAAAGTTTAAACAAATTTGGAACAAAATTTCTTACCTACCCTGCCTTTAATATTACTGGATTTTCATGCCTGAAACTAACTGATTAACAGTTGAGACAGGGTTCAAGCTCTCACCCCCCTCTCTCTCAGGGTTGTGTGTAAATGGTGTGATTTCTAAGAACAGGAAGAACTGCTGTTATTATACTTCATGGTACAATAGTGCGACAACTAAACTGGTGTAGGAAGGGATGCAAATAGTGTTGCCACTGAAAACACCTCTTTCTTTTCCTCTGTAAGCAGCATTGACTTCCTGTTCTGTGGTCACTTGTTAGTAAGAAATGCAGTTATTAGTCAAACTTCTTTTCTCACTCCAGCCATTCTGAATAAGTTTTTCTAAATAGGTTTCTTAAATGATTTGTGTACTCATAATAATGTTAAAAGCACTTTTATTCAAGTGATTACTACAGGGATAATCAAACTCTGTCATGCTAGCATGTTCCAAATTTCCTTGATGACCTCACTTCCGTTGTATTAAACAGTTCAGGAATGATATGCTATGTGGCTGCTCCAGTGGTAAGTCATTTTGTACTGCTTTTGGGTGGTGGACTCAAGGTCTAGGTTTTAAAAAGTGTAACTACTTTTAACTTGAATGCTTGCTGTGGTGTTAGAAAGCTTTAGAAAGAATCCTAGATGCGAGCGCAATGGTCAAATTTGTCATTCTAGCATGTTTACATAGAAAAACAACGGAAAAGCAGCACACCGAAATTTTGTGACTGCTTAATTTTGCAGGTCATTTTGCCCTGTTATATGAGAAGTTAACAGCTCTGGCTAACACCTGTTAGCACTTCATGTGCTGTGGATGCCATTTAGACCACATGCTTTGATGGTTTTATTAGGATTGTGTGTATGGGGCAGGTGTTGATTTTCTGTCGGTGTGAGGAATTTATCAGTGCAGTATATACATGTGGCCCATTAACACTCGTAGTCCTTGTTAAAGTATTATACAGGGATTGTATGACCACATTCTCTGCTACACCCTTAAAGTAAGTGACTTAGAGGTCCAGCAGTAACACACACATTTTAAGCCCATAGCAACAGTCTGGTATGTGGGACAGGGATCGCTGTGGGAGGATGGAGAGAGGTGTGAAAAAAAAAGACTCTTTGGATAGAGGAATGGAAGAGGGTGAGAATCCCCAGAGTTGCTGGCGTCGCTGTTTAGGGACAAAGAATGAGAAGATGGACATGAAGAGACAGAGCTCCCATATACAAATTAGCTAAGTTAAAGCCAACATGAAAAAACATCAAAATCGAAGCGTTGTAATTAATTTGATGTTCTCAATCATATTTTGAATGGTTCTTTAGTGCACATTATGAAAAACATCAATATTGAAACCTTTTACTTAAAGGATTATTTCAAAATGAAAATTAGCCTACCCCAAGCTTTACCAAAGACTATAGACCTTATTTTCCAGAGAAACAAGCGCGCCGCCATCTTTATAAAATTGTCTTTGAACTTCCGTTTTGCGGTAGCTCTGTACATTTCTATGGCATCGCTGTCAAAGAATAATTAGTTGGTTAAGTGGATTTAGGTGTTGTAGAGTTAATGAAAGTTATCATGAGCATTGTTATGTTTAAAGCAGATGTCTTAACAAATGTCAGTAGATCGGGAAGATTTTAAAACAAGCAGTTCATTCATAAATGTAATATCGCTGTGGAAATACAAACCGGAAGTCAAAAGACAACGAGCGCAACGCTGAAAAGGGGCGGGGCTACATAAGGTCTATAGAATAACACAAGACGCGTCACTCATATTGTTTTGAATGGGAGAAAGTGTAACGCGCAATATGGCGGAATAAGTCCCGCCTTCTAAATAAGAGCCAATCGCCGACTGGTAAAGTCATCGTGTCACTGCAGCGGGTGTTAGAATCACCGGTTTCTATAGAAACAGTCAGACGCGCGCCTCTGAAACATGGCAGAAGAGACGCGCATTTAGGTCTGCACATGCGCATTAGCTTGATCCAGCCTGAAAAATAGTTTTTTTTGTCATGATTCGAGCATTTAGAAATTAAATTTATGAGCCGGTTGTTGTTAGATTTCATTGGTGATTTCAAATATGAAATTTATAAGGTTGGCGAACAGTTTTGGAGAATTTGATGTTTCCCCATTCAAACAGATTGCATGATGCCCAGGATGCCCGAGAGGCGTTTCAAAGATGGCCGCCGAGTGAAATGACTTGTCTTAAAGGGACTTTGGCTTTACTCACCCTCAAGCCATCCTAGGTGTATGACTTCTGATGAACACAATTGAAGTTATATTAATAAATGTCCTGACGCAATAAATACAAATACTATTATTTACAAATAAATACACTTTCTTCGTAAGTTGAATACAGAAGGTGGTTTGGTGGAAGCTAGATATTTTACTTTCATAACTTGCTAAATATGGATATTTTTCTTACACAAACGCATCACTTCGCTTCAGAAGGCCTTTATTAACCCCCCAGAGTCATGTGGAGTAGGTTTATGATGGATGGATGCACTTTCTTGAGCTTCAAACTCGTTGGCCCCATTCACTGCCATTAAAAAGCTTAGACACGTCAGGATATTTATTAAAAAAGCTCATCATCAGTGTTCGTTGGAAAGAAGAAAGTCTTATACACTAGGATGGCTTGAGGGTGAGTAAATCTTGGGGTAATTTTCATTTTTAAGTTGAACCAATCCTTTAACACAGAGTCCTGGTCCCATTGGTTCATATTTTTCCAAAGTTTAAAAAAAATTGTTTGTTTTAATTACTCTTTAATTAAAATGTAATGATTTGCTTTTTCTCTGAAATAGCTTTCAGTTTCTGCTAGAGATGGGCATTTTTCTAAAACATTGTATTCGAATATTTGGGCTCGTAAAAAAACGAATATTCGAAGATTCATTTATTTAAATGACGTTTTTTTTTAATTCATCAAGATTTTGTAACCATTTCACAAGCTTACGATTAGGCAATATACACAACAAGCTTACATTATATTTTAAGGTTTTCTTTTAGTTCAAAACATTAAACTGTGTGTGTAAACAAAAAATATAAAGAACAATTTAAGCTCAAGCAGCGTGAACGGGAAAAACGCTAATAAAGCAGACCGCCAGTTATCCAACAAAACGTACATAATACACTCGAGTCAGAATATGGTTATCGTGTTTATATTGTTTCACATGTTCATGTTAACAATAAAAAACAATAATATCCACATGCTCGGCTGAGAAAACGGCTCTACGCTGACAGGCGTTGCAGAGACACAAAGATAACAGCATCACTTTTTTGTTTTCTGTTCGTAAATATGTCTCCCTCAACAAAACTTAAAGGAAGTTTGTCTCGAGATCATTTTGCTGTCAGATAAGTTATCTTCTCGGCTCAAGTCAGAATTGCGAGATATAAACTCGCAACTCGCAATTGAGAGATTCTGAGAGATAAACTCGCAATTGTGAGAAAAAAAGTCAGAATTGTGGGACAAGTCAGAATATATCATGCAATTGCGAGTTTATATCACGCAATTCTGATTTTATAACACAATTGTTAGGGGAAAAAAAAGTCAGAATTCTGAGATAAAAAGTCGCAATTACTGTTTTTTTTTACTGGCTTTCATACTTTCCTCATTCGATGGGTGTTTTGATTTCATGTGCTTTCTCATTATGGTGATGATATTATGATAACTCTGTCTCATTCATTCGATCAAAAGTAATTCCATTTTGTAAGATCATTTTCCAAACTTCGCAGGCAGATGACAACGTTATGTGATGATCAAATACATTTGTTAAACACGCTCCACAGCGCCACCCAGCGCATATAGTTATAACTGCGAGTTTTAGTGCTTAGGATTTATCATGGTATCACTGCATTTACGTCGAACAAAGCAACATAGTAAAATTCTAATAGTATTTTTATTTTTTGAACATTAATTACAGATCTGTTTGTGCACACCCCTAGTTTCAGATGACATCACTTAAGTTCCGTTCACACCAAGAACGATAATAACTAGGGGTGGGACAGAATATCGATATGGCGATATATCGTCATCCTTCTCTGTGCGATACGAGAATCGTATCGCTGCGCCAAATATCGATATTTTAATTAAAAAAAAATAAAGCACTATATATAGATTTCTTTGCTCAAAGCGTCCTACTTCAAGGCGGCGCTCGACACATGAATGAGGAAAAACGTGAACTTAAGTTAACTAGCCTAAGAAAAAGAGGTTATTAACAGGATGGCGGACAGCAGTGTGAGTAAAATAGATGCCCCAGCCACGTTTAAGTTCACAGTCTTGACGCACTTTTATACCATTGATGTGACAGTCGTAGACATCTTTGACGTTCTTCACCGAGCGCTTAGATATACACGGGAGCATTTGAAAGCATATATTAGGGATCCTCTGATAGACGCCTGCTTTCGAACGCTCCCGTGTATATCTAAGCGCTTGAAGAGCGTCAAAGGGTGATGTTTGCACCTGGTGACTTCATGCATTTTCTCTGATCGGATAGCTATCCGATCGTGAAAAGACCAGGTCTAAATGCCTAAATACGCATTTGAGACGGATTTAAATCCGATCGCTCAAACCACTTCAGGAGATGGTCTGGGACGCATTCCAGTCAAAACTGTCTATGCTCAGTCTAAATGCATCTGGTTGTTGAAACTACATATGTAAATTTTACTTCTCCCAAAAATACTAAAACTGAAACATGTGAGAGTCAGATATGACAACGCTACTGCATCACACATCGCCGCAGATCTCTTCAGCAAGCTGACGCGCAAACGGCCGCATATGAAAGTGAAAGTAAGTCGCAGACGCATAACACACAATTATCTTCATTAAAAGTAATGAGACCTTATACCAGTGCTGTTGCCGCTCTCTCCTATTGCAGTCTTTGATTTTGAAATTAACTGATGGTCAATAAAATGCACCTCATATTTCTTGCTTTCGGTGACGTGAACTCTATTAAATGTACATATAAGATCGGATTTATCCGTTAACCTGCACTTAACCTTTTCACGTGCATTTTGTTTTCATATTAAGACCAATATCGCGATGTATCATTATAGGATTGTCTAGCGATATATCGATTATCGCAGAATCGCTGACTCGCGATATTATCCTTATCGTGAGCCATTTATCGTGATCGTATCGTATCGTGAGGTACCCTCCGATTCCCACCCCTAATAATAACGATAACTGTTATAAACAGCTATAATAAATATATATATAATATATAGTGTGTTTATATATTGTCCTTGGTGTGAATGGCCTATTAGGCTGTTCAGGCAAACAGATAATCTTAATCCATAGCCAAATAGCTATTTAGGCATTGTTTTAGCAAATATAATACTTGATGGATAGAATCATGTTCCACCAAACATTTTATTTAATTTTTTTATTTTGCAATTTACTTTCATTTAATGTTTATTTACATTTTTTCTTTAATAAAATTTCATATTGACTTAATGTGCCATTGACAGGATGAGATATTCACTGGTTGTTTTACATGCTGTTCCTTAGTGATTCCAAATTTGGGACATCACTGATCGGATAGGACCTACCTCAGTAATACGTGCATATGCTGTCTGAATTTTCAGGGACAAAGCTTTCAAATCACGGTTTAGTGAAAAGGTCACTTTGGCCAGGTTTCACATGAAATGCAGATTGAGCTGAACTTTGCGTAAAGACCTACAGTCTCAACTCATATTGTATGGTTTCTTTTTGGTTTTGAGATTGTAAAGTTGCTCTCAGTTGAGAAAGAGAACATTTGCTAGGTGTTAAGCTGCATGAGTTTGTTTGCATTTAGCTGATCACCATCTTCCCTGTTTGTCCTTTAGATCTTGTTAGCAACGTTAATCTCATGTCTGAGAGTACATAGCATACTGTAAGTCAGGTTACAATGAGGAAATGTGGTTAAGACTGTAGAAAATGGGCCACCAAACATCACTTAAACAGTTTAAATGGTGCCTGGTGCAGTTTTATGATTCCTTCCTGTGGTTTACTAACCTAAATGATATGTCAGCTTAAAACGCACTAAAAATAGCCACTTAACAGTTTTCTTACAGGTTTCTTTCTGTTTTGTACAGTTGCAGTGATGATGAGGATGATGATGGTGATGAAGAGGAGACAGAGCTGAGAGCTGAGTGTGTGTGGTGGTGTTGCGTTCACATTGGGAGCGGAAAGAACCCCCTCCCCCACACACACTGCATCCATGTTCTCCCCCGACCAGGAAAACATCTCCACGTCGTCAACCAAAGTGCCAGTCAAATACGGAGAACTCATTGTGCTCGGGTAAGGCCTTCTGACCTTTTGACTCTGGAACAGCAGGCATCTGTCATGCCGGAGTTAATAGTTTGTAATGCTTCTAATGCTTAGTGACAACTTTGCATGTGCACGCTTGCGTTTTCTTGTGCGTTTCTGAAAAAAGTCAGCTGCCATGAGGTTTTTGGTGGTTGGTGTTGTTGTTAGTAATGTCATTGTGGGCAAAATGTGAGGGTGATGCATGTTTAAGGGAACAATGCAGCCCTCAGTTAGAAAACAAAGTGGTTTTCAATGTGGTGTTGGAGTATCAATGCACTTCATTGACTTACATCTGCAGAACAGCCTTCTATGTGATACACTGCGCTATACCATCACATGACCAACTGCCGTCTAAAATAGGTTTTTGTGTATTAACTTCTTTGATTAGATGTTCTCTGGGGTCATGGATTGGATTCGATTCTCATCCTGAAGCACATTGAGGACTCACCTCCATTATTGTGTTGAGTTACAGCTGAACTAAGTGTTGTGTTACTGCTAAACTGTGGATTTAGGTACCTTGAGTGTAGGGCTGCATGATTAATCAGAATAAAAACTAAATCATGATATGGCTTAGTGCGATTTAATTAAATAAATATATGCGATGCATGTTTTCAGGGACAGCAGTAGTGAAGCATGACACTGTGTTCTTACACAGCAGCTCGTTATCGGCCGGTTCGCATTAAATTCTGCTTCACACAAACTCCATCTCTGCATCTGCTCTGAGTTTGGGTCGCTGTAA
Source organism: Megalobrama amblycephala (assembly GCF_018812025.1). Lineage (NCBI taxonomy): Eukaryota > Metazoa > Chordata > Actinopteri > Cypriniformes > Xenocyprididae > Megalobrama > Megalobrama amblycephala. Next base: position 20,299,797 of record NC_063048.1, read on the forward strand.
TATGCATTTGGGAACGCGACATGCGGCAAACATCTTCCCAAATTTGTAATAATAAGTGCTTATCAACAAAAGAGAAGCTTTAAGGGTTCTCTGCTTTTTTTTTTTCCCCCTTTAAAATAATAATTTGAAGGTTTAATGTTTGAAAATCTAAATCTAAAATAATATAAAATTTGTGGTGAAAGATTACAAGATTACAATGATCTTTTTTTTGTTGTTGTAATTTTTATATTTTTTAGTAGTAGTAATAATGATAAAAACAATAATGTAATAAAAAAAAAAAAATAAATAATAATAATAATAATAATAATAATAATAATTATTATTATTGCTTTTATAGTCATATTGATATAAAATTGCCAAATTGTACAGCCTTACAAACAAGCACAGCAAACCTGGATTTAAATTTTTTTTTTATTGCAGTCACAGTTTTTATCAGAAAAGTCGTTTTCGTCGTAGTTGTTCATTTTAAGCGATTAATCAACTAATCGCACATTTATTAATAAACCATATAAATTATAATTAAGAGCCTTTAATGCCTACATAGCTTAATTAGCGCTCAAGCGCACACATTAAAGCTTGCCACAGCGCACCGCCAGAAGTAATGATTATGAATGCATTGGGGAAAAACAGCAATGAGACTGCTTTAACATTTTATTGATAAACGGTGTGTTTTCTGTATTTTCGGCGACAGTGATGAAGTTGACGATCCTTTCTCGTCATCTCCGCAGTAGTGGACGCCTATGCACGTTTCATACGGATTACATAACCTGAGATGTTTTCCATTTGAATTTGTTCATTTAAGTAGGTATTTCGCTTTCTATAGATATATTTTTAATGTCTTTGAGGCAAGTTTACATGGAGTTTCGTTTTTTTTTCGTGCTCAAATTCACAGAGAGAGAAAGCCTGTTTGCTTTCATTATTTTACAAAAGCACAAAGTTTTGTTGTTATTGTGAGTGCATACAAATAAAAGTAAACTCTTCACAGATTCAAAAGATGTATTACTCTTATCTGTATGTATTTTAAGTGCAAGTGATCGCTTCCATGTTAGCTGTCATGCAGTAAGCGTGCTTTTGCACTCTGCACAAACACTTGAATAGCCCACATTTTTCTAGGTTAACTTTAAAGCGAGCGGCCATGTAAAGTTGCTACTACTTACATGTTTCAGGTGATAAGCCATATTTGAGGATGATGAATGATAGCAAGCGTTTGGATGTACTGCCCGATTACCACATAGATCAGATATTAACGATCTGTCAGTCCAAACTATGTGACTATGGCATTTCCTGTGAATTTTTTTTTCCTGCAACTAAGGGATTAATAAAATTTTGGTTGACTATGCCTCTTCTCGTTAACTAACGGTAAGTCGACTATTAGGGGGGCAGCCCTAGAAAAATCCCAATTAGTTTTCTCCCCAAATCATTTAACCCTAGCCTGGGTGCCAGCCCGAACCCCGCCCACAACATTTTTTGGACGGGAAGTTCGGTCTGGACTCGATCCATTGTCGAGTAATTATGCTCGGCTCCCAGAAGGCCGAGCCAATCAAATTGCCAGGGCGGGCTTTAATCGATGATGGACAGGCTATCTGCGGTTACGTAACCACCCACGTCATCAAAGAGCGCTTGGGTTGAATTGGTTTTCACCAATGATGACTGCAGCTGGAGAAGTAAGATGTTTAGATTCTGCTATCACGTCTGTAATAAAAGAAATCGACAGCGCATTAATTTTAAAAGACGAACAAAGAACCGCAATCAAGGCATTTGTCGATGGGAAAGATGTGTTTGCCGTCCTTCCAACGGGATTCGGCAAAAGTTTAAGTACAAGTTCAACATACGTCACTTACTGCGTTTCTCTGATTGGTTGTAGGTCTATCCAATTGAGTGCAGAGTTTTTTTTTTTTTACTGGTTCGGTTAAGACACGCCCCATAATTCAAGTGCAATGGAGCAGTATCAGACTCACATTCTGCCTTGAATATGAGTATGACGAAGTCAGGCTCTTCTGTTTTCTTCTGTTTTTAATCTTGATATAGACAAATATGAATTCTGTTGAATGTTTTTGGGAATGATATTTGTGTTACTTAAGTTCAGTTACTGAGCTTCTAGCTCTAACAGAGCTAACTCTCTTGAGCTTATAACCTACATTTGACCACACACTGTTCCATGAGTCAGTCTACTGATGAGGCGGCTCATTTTCCTTCACCACCTTGTTTTCCCTCTGCTTTTCACTCTCTCCTCCCAGCAACAGCTGACACTGAAAGACTTTCTTCATCTTCACTACTCCGGGGGGGATTTCCCTCCCTATATCTGTCGTTTCCGGAGTGTTTTCTGAAGGAATGCGTCGTAGACGAGAAATCTCAGCTGTGGAAATACTCAGCCCGGTTCTTGCGTGTGTACATGCATCATGTTTTCAATCCATGAAATTCCCTGTTCGTTCTGACTCACTGTTTTTTCCCCATGCATCAGTTCTTGAGATGATCACAGAAAAAGTCTCTGTCTTAAAGGATGCATGTATTTTATTTTTAAGTTTAGACTTACTCAAGCTGAAGATGTCACATGGTGGAAAACCCCAGATGTCTTTTACTTTTCTGATCTCCATGTAAGAGAAAGTGTAGTTTTGTGAGAGAAGGCTCAGGAGAAGAAGCACAATCGGCCAGCTTGTTTAGCCTGTTTATAGAGTACATTGCGATTTAATGTGGTTTGCCAAAATATGTTGAGAATGCACTCAACAACGTCAGTGCATGCCTTCAGCAAGCTCATGTTAAATCAATCAGAGACTTAATAAAGTTCAATGTTGTGCATTTAAAGCCCAAACCCACACAATACCAAACACACAACATTTGAACTACATCATCACATTACAGACAGTGTGTCTGTGTGCTGTTCACTTGGGCAGTGAGTAAGTGGGTGGAGGTCTGAGAAGAAACCTCCAAAGAGAAAATCACAATGCACAGCAGGTGTAGTTAATAATACTTCATGTAGTGTACATACACACTGCGCACGGATCACGGAATTTGTTTTTTAAATGCAGCTTTGATCTTTAGTGATGAATGTCCATACTACCAATTTGTAAGTGATCTGGTGTATGTCCATTGCTTCCATTAGTAATGGCAACAGAAGTGTCGGCATTACACCATGAGACCATAAATGACATTGTGGAAATGTTTCTTGGGCACCAGCATATTAGAATGATCTCTGAAGGATCATGTGACACTGAAGACTGGAGTAATAATGTTAAAAATTCAGCTTTGCATCACAGGAATAAGTTACATTTTAAAAATATAATAAAATAGTCATTTTATATAGTAAAAACATTAATATTGTTAAATATTAACAGTTTTTTTTTATCAAATAAATGAAGCCTTGGTGAGCATATGAAACTTATTTTAAAAACATTGAAAATTTTACTGATCCCAAACTTTCAGATGCACTACTATATTTACATGCTGTGTCAAAAGCATATGCCACTAATGAGTGAATTCGGACAGTTGTGGACACTACTGCACTTTGTGTTTGTTACTTGTTGTGCCCTCAATAATGAAGGAAACTACTTGAAATCCAGTTTCACCATTCAGACTGACACCTTTCCATAGATCAGATTTTAAACTGAATTTCAGACCACATATAAACACCAAATTCCATTTGACATAATGTATGTTGTTACTAACTCTGGTCATCATGGTAATCCAGTCTCTGTGGACACTGACCACCTGCACATGATTCCCCTGTTCATATTAGCCTTCATAAATGTTAACAGCCTTGTAACCTAGAAACTGCTGCCATGGGGGTTGTTAAGTTCAGTAAGTCATCACAGCTAAATATATATTTTAATGAAGAGTGGAATGGTTTTTGTGTAATTTTTGGGATTAGGTTTTAGTTCCAGATAACAACCTAAATGGTTGTTTGCTTTTCCTTAGAAAAGCATTAGATTGAATATCTGCCATACAGCTTTTGTTTGTTTCTGCTTTTGTGAGCGCTTGTGTCTGTTTTGTCCTCCACCTGTTGCCTGTGGCTGAATTGACGGTATATGTTGTGTGCAGGTGCTTTCAGTTGAACTTCTCACTCCCTCTCTTTCTGCAGGTATAATGGCTCTCTGCCCAATGGGGACCGCGGCAGAAGGAAGAGCAGGTTTGCACTCTTCAAAAGGCCCAAATCCAGCGGTGTCAAACCGAGCACTGTACACGTAGCCTGCACCCCTCAGGCAGCCAAGGTAAGCACACACATCCTCCACCCTCCAAAAGAATCAGCAGTTACAGTGTCATTTTGGTTCTGGGTAAGTTTTGAATTAAAACACTAGGTGAGTTTGAGCTGTAATAGAACAGGGTGTGTCCACTCAACACATCTGGATACTGTTGAGCTCATGAATGACCCCTCTGTGTCACAATCTCGCACATTTACACACATTAGTCACAAACGGCTCTCAGCCGGTTACCCAATAAACTTTGGAAAAAAAAGCTTTTTTTTAAGTTGTAGTCATTTAATGGTGGTTAAGTGCTGATTTCTTGGGCAGTGTCTATTTTGACTTCAGCATGCTATATTTTATCATCTCTCTTCCTGTTTCCTTAGGCCATAAGTAACAAGGATCAGCACAGTATTTCCTACACGTTGTCCCGAGTACAGACGGTGGTGGTGGAGTACACTCAAGACAGCAATACAGACATGTTTCAGGTACAATCTCACTGCTGACTGTGCTCTACTGTCCTTTTGGACTTCTTGGACTGTTTTCAAAGCGTCCATTAGTCTCACAGCCTGAATTAATGCTGTCACTAGGCAGAAAAGAGGTGTCACTATCATCTACTTTGATTGTGTATATCCTATAGTCTTCCTATAATTGTGTACAGTGATGGAAGTGTACAAATGTGTATGCAGTGTTTGATGTTTAAACTCTCTCTGCATCTCAGATTGGCCGCTCAACTGAGAGTCCTATAGATTTTGTGGTGACCGACACTGTTCCCGGGAGTCAGAGTAACTCTGACACTCAGTCAGTTCAGAGCACCATATCTCGCTTCGCATGCCGGATCATGTGTCAGCGAACGCCCCCTTACACCGCCCGCATCTATGCCGCCGGATTCGACTCCTCCAAGAACATCTTCCTAGGGGTGAGAGAGCAAGAAAGTGTAACTTGAGCTTATATGAAGACAGGGCATGAGAAACTGGCACTGCTTTTGAGCAGCGTAGACATCTGATGTTGGACCCAATATGTCCAAATCTCCAATGTAAACAGATTTGGAATCAGAATAGATTTAAATGCGCAGGTAGCATCTTTCTGAAATGGCTTATCAACTTCATGAAGGATTTGAATGTTGTATTACAGCAATATTTACTTCTGTAGAACATAAAAGAACATATTTTAAGATATTTAAGATATATCTGCAGTTTTTTTTTCTTTGTGTCCATACAGTGTTTAGTTCCCAATTTTCCTTTTTAGGTGAACTATCCTTTTAATCACTCAAATAAAATTCTTTTTTTTTTTTTTTTCCTTACAGGAGAAAGCAGCAAAGTGGAAGACATCGGATGGACAGATGGACGGTCTGACTACTAACGGTGTGTTAGTAATGCACCCTCGTCACGGTTTCACAGAGGACTCCAAACCCGGCGTTTGGAGAGAGATTTCGGTGTGCGGAAACGTGTTCACCCTGAGAGAGACGCGCTCTGCTCAGCAGCGAGGGAAAATGGTCAGTGCTCCTTTATTACACGCACATATACATATACTCATTCACCCACACAGGTTGTTGATTTAACACATTAATTTAATGAATTAGTTATGGGGAAAAATAATGCATTAAAGGTGCCCTAGATTATGTTTTTAAAAGATGTAATATAAGTCTATGGTGTCCACTGAATGTGTCTGTGAAGTTTCAGCTCAAAATACCCCATAGATTTTTTTTTTTTATTATTTTTTTTAACTGCCTATTTTGGGGCATCATTATAAACGCGCCGATTTTATGCTGCGGCCCCTTTAAATCCTGTGCTCTCCGCCCACAGAGCTCGCGCTTGCCTTAAACAGTGCCTTAACAAAGTTTACACAGCTAATATAACCCTCAAAATGGATCTTTACAAAGTGTTCGTCATGCATGCGGCATGCACGCGTCGGATTATGTGAGTATTGTATACTGTTATATTGTTTACTTCTGATTTTGAATGAGTTTGATAGTGTTCCGTGGCTAACGGCTAATGCTACACTGTTGGAGAGATTTATAAAGAATGAAGTTGTGTTTATGAATTACACAGACTGCAAGTGTTTAATAATGAAAATAGTGACGGCTCTTGTCTCCGTGAATACAGTAATAACCGATGGTAACTTTAACCACATTTAACAGTACATTAGCAACATGCTAATGAAACATTTAGAAAGACAGTTTACAAATATCACTAAAAATATCATGTTATCATGGATCATGTCAGTTATTATCGCTCCATCTGCCATTTTTCGCTATTGTTCTTGCTTGCTTACCTAGTCTGATGATTTGGTTGTGCACATCCAGACGTTAATACTGGCTGCCCTTGTCTAATGCCTTTTATAATGTTGGAAACGTGGGCTGGCATATGCAAATATTGGGGGCGTACACCCCGACTGTTACGTAACAGTCGGTGTTATGTTGAGATTCGCCTGTTCTTTGGAGGTCTTTTAAACAAATGAGATTTATATAAGAAGGAGGAAACAATGGAGTTTGAGACTCACTGTATGTCATTTCCATGTACTGAACTCTTGTTATTTAACTATGCCAAGATAAATTCAATTTTTCATTCGAGGGCACCTTTAAAATTAACGCATTTAACGCACCTGCATTCGTTTCTGAACGATTCTGCATTTTGAACGAATCAATCGGGTGAACCAACGATTCAATGGCCCATTCATAAAGAGAGCCATTTAAAGGGTTATTTCACATACATAAATACATACTCTTAACAAAAGGACTTTTTTTCTGCAAAAAATATTTTTTTATGACATAACTATGTAGGATGGCCTATTTTTCATGATTCAGTAAATTAGCGTAGTTTTTTTAAAATCTTACCACAGTTACCGAATTTAAATGGTATAGCGTAATTGCTACCAGCTGACACATTTCTACCGCCAAAAACAAGGTATAAACCATCATGCTGCCCAGTCCTATTGGATACATGTACTCTGTTTCAAATCATAAGGCCATAAATATCAGCTAGTGTTTATGAAGCAGCATTTGTGGAAGTTGTAATGCTATGTCATATGGGATTCTAAAAATTGAAGCTGTATTAAACAATCATATGGTTCCCTGCAAGATGGGACGTTGGAGCGGTCTGGTGCCATTGACCGGTTGCTCTGGGATGCTGTTGCCACAGTAACGGCCCAGGCGAGACTGTTTTGCCCTGTCCTAGGTAACACAAAGCTGTAAGATGATCTGGAGTTGATTTGTTAAGTGCGTCAAACAGGAGGCCCAATGAGAACTACCACTTTCAACACTTTCCTCCCGGGCTCTTGACAAGTAATTATCTTTAGTTGTTATCTGGACAAATATAGGCTTGTAAAGACTCCTAGATATGCATGGGGGCCATGATGTGTTTGGCCATATTGAGGAACACAAATCAAACTGCTTATGTATTCTTGGTGCACAACTCAAACACTCTCTCTGATACTCAAAGTCCAGAGGCTCAGAGGCGCCCCATTAATCTGGGTTGTCACGGGCAGAACAAACACGCTCCTGATTGCTGTTCATATCCTGCTCTTGAGGAGTCCTGCTGATGGCTCAGTGCTGGCTAAACATGGATCTAATGCTGCCTCAGTGCTGGGCAAACACTGCTCGACTGTGCTGCTGTGGAGAGACGTTCGGGTTTACTGGCTCAGAACAAATCAGGGTCAAGCCCAACGGCTCAGACTCTGGCCTGATGCTGTTGAAACAGTCAAGTAGTTCAGTAGTTAGGACATTTATCAATACATTCAGTTCTCAAGTAAGCAGATTCTAGTGATTTAAATTAGTTAAAAAAGAAGTTGTTGATTTACTTTCTTTGCTGAGCAATAATAATGCACATGTACACTACTGTGCAAAAATTAGGGGTCAGTAAGAAATCAGTACTTTTATTGAGCAAGGATGGATTAAATTTATCAAAGGTCCTGATGAATCCTGAAAAAATTAACTGCTGTTAATGTTAATATATAGCACAACTAACCGTTTTCAACATTGATGATAATAAATGTTTCTTGAGCACCAAATCAACATATTAAATTTCTCAAGGATCACGTGACACTGAAGACTGGGGTAATGGGTGCCGAAAATAATAATATAGAAAACAGATATTTTAAATTGTAATAAAATTTCACAATATTTTTTACTAATTTGCTGTATTTTTGATCAAATCAATGCAGCCTTGGTGAGTATTAGTGAAAGAGACAAAACTTTTGAACAGTAGTATAATAAATTAATTACTATTTATATATATATATATATATATATATATATATATATATATATATATATATATATATATATATATATATATATATATATACACAAAATATACACAGTCAAACCAAAAATTATTCAGTCACTAGATATCATTTTTTATAGTTTTTTTTTTTTTTTTTTACTAGTGGGTGCAGGACACAATAGTTCATTTATGTAAGTGAGGATAACAAAATAAAGTAAACTGTGACATGTTATACCCAAAAATTCTTCATACAGTGGACTATCAGTAAAATTGATTAAAAATTTGGGACCAAAAAATATTCAGACACTTTGACCTGACCATGTTTTGCTTAAGTGTTATCTGACATCATCAAGATTATTTTTTTCTGACACAGTTTAACTCTGAGATCTTGTATTTTATTACCATTTTAAACTATAATGAATAAACTGTAATAATGAATGAATTTTGACTTTTTAATTTTACTATTTTTTTATAAATTTTGACTATTTTTATATATATAATTTATACATACACACTTGCTCAAATACAAAACTGTGTCGTATTTGCACTTAAATTCAGTGACCTTCACACAACACAGCTCAGACACTGCACAATTCACACATGTGTCCATACAGCTGTGCAAGTGTGTGTGGGGTGTGGCTAATGCAGTATAGTGAAGGTCAAACTAAAGGCTGATCAAGGACGGCTCTGTGAATTATGTCGCAACCGTGAATTATGTCTCCAGGATGAATGCATGGATCATAGGGTGTGTATGTTGCACATTTATGTCTGTGTAACATCATACTGACAGACTTCCTAAGCAGTAAATGGATGGATTATTTTTTTGCTGCTTATCAAAAACGAATCATTACTGTACAGAGAGTGGTGGGGCTTTACTGCCCCCTGCAGGCACACTTTGCAGCACTACATCTACTGATAAGATCTGCCTTTGATTTGATTTAATCACACAGAATTTGTTTTAAAAGCATGAATATGGGCTCTATTTATAACTCAGTCCTTTTCTCTTTGCTCTTTTGGTATCTCTTTATCTCCGTAGGTGGACAATGAGACTCAAGAGTTGGTGGACGGCTCTTTGATCGATCTCTGTGGAGCAACTCTCTTGTGGCGTACCGCTGAGGGTCTTTCCCGTACCCCCACCGTCAAACACCTGGAGGCGCTCCGGCAAGAGCTGAATGCTGCTCGTCCTCAGTGTCCCGTGGGTTTCAACACCCTCGCCTTCCCCAGCATGCGGAGGAAGGACATCGTTGACGAGAAGCAGCCCTGGGTCTACCTAAACTGCGGCCACGTTCATGGCTACCACAACTGGGGCAACCGCGACGCAGAGCGAGACGGAAGGGAGGGCCGGGAGCGGGAATGTCCCATGTGTCGCGCTCGCGGGCCCTATGTGCCTCTGTGGCTGGGCTGTGAGGCGGGGTTTTATCTGGATGCAGCCCCTCCCACTCATGCGTTCAGCCCATGCGGCCACGTGTGCTCAGAAAAAACAGCAGCATATTGGAGTCAAATCCCTCTTCCTCACGGAACGCACACCTTCCATGCCGCGTGTCCTTTCTGCGCCCAGCAGCTCAGCGGCGAGCAGGGATACATCAGACTGATCTTCCAGGGGCCTGTGGACTAAACACACCTGCCTATGACCTTTTGCCCTACAAACCCTATTTGACAAACATTAGTCAGGTGTTTCTTTCTGTTGTTCCTATCATTTGATTTTATAAAGATGACATTTTCTGCGCTCTCAGACTGTTTTTTTTCCTTCCCTTTCTGGTTTGTAAGTGACCTTTATACTGCTTTTTCGAATACAGAGATAAACAAAAATATATATTTTCAAATAAAATGATGATAAAAGCAAAAAAATAAAAAGGAATCGACCTCTTCAGAACAGCAGAGCACATGCACACCCACGTTTAAGCATTCTGATTGGGTGGCTCTGTTCGTCATTTGAAGTGGTGGGCGTGGCCATTACAGATGGTGGCGTGTACAGTGTTTATTTGCTAACGGTAATATTCAGCATTAGAGAGGCAATACTCCTTCCGTGTATGTTTATGATGAGCTCACAGATGGGTCTATCTGTACTCCGTTCATTCAGAAACTCAAAGCATTTCACAAAGCAACTACATTTAGATTACAGATAACCATTTTCCATATATGTCTAACTTAAAAAAATACTTAACGTTTTTATTTATACACTATCAATGTTTATCAGAGATAAAAAAATTTATAGGTGTGTTTTTGGGGAGTTAAGTTCTATGTAGCTGTTTTTTGTTCTTTATTGTAAGTCTCTTCCACTTGTAGCCTTCGCTAGCATTCAGATTTTCTCTCATTTGTTCTTCGTTTATATAGGCTACATATGATTGTGTGAGTGAACCAATGAGGTCATGTTCAGAGAAATGTTTTTGCTGAACTCTAGAAAGCTCCAGAGGCCTAAAAAACCTTCACCTCCCTTTAAGCACAGGCCAAAACTACATGACCTGTCAGCGACTATGCGTTCGTCAACGAGTGTTCGCAAAAATGTGTTATGCTTAAGTGTTCGTAAAGGTCCCTGTTTTCTCTTTGAGCCTTTTCTGTGTAGATAAGTTTAGTCCCACCCTTGTTTGGATATTTTTGGGAACATTGGGAAATAATTTCCATCCTTTGTGCAAAAAGCAGCACTAACTTTTTTTTTTAACGTTTCTTATTTGCTTTTCTACTCTGGTCATACTGAGATGTAATTTGTTTTGTACCAACAGCTACTGGGAACTTGATTAAAGTTCGTTTGCTCCTTGTTCAGTTTAAAATGGATATTACAATTTTTATTATTTCTAAAATGAATGACGCTCCCCAAATGTGCAAGGAACTAAAGAATTAGTTCATGCTTAAACTACCATTCAAAGTTTTGGGGTTGGTAAGATATAAATAAATTAATACTTTTTTCAAATTGATAATTCTAAGCAATGTTTTTGAGCACCAAATCAGCATATTAGAATGATTTCTGAAGGATCATGTGACACTGAAGACTGGAGTAATGATGCTGAAAAGTAGCTACACTATCACAGGAATAAGTTACATGATAAAATAATATACTAAAACGGAAAACAATATTAGCGTATTATTGTTTTTACTGTATTTTTGATCAATAAATGCATAAGAGACTTTAAGAAATATTAAAAAGTATTAACCCCAAACATTTGAATGGTAATATTTTTTAAAAAACCCATACAGTATGACTTTCTTACTCTGGAACACAAAGGAGATGCATATAACAGCCTAAGCTTCTCTTTTCCATACAATAGAAGCAGATAGTGATGTTTTTCAGTTAATAACTTATATGTCAATCTATTCCTTACAAAGCTGTCATGACAACCCTTGTTCCCCATACACTTTCATTCGGTGGAAAAGAGCAGCTGTGACATTCTTCTAAACATCTTTTTTTTATTCTATGGAAGAAAGAAAGTTATAGATTTCGGAATGATCTTTTTTTTCTTCTATTATCCTTTCAGCTAATTTTAGGTCCCCTCAAAGAAAGAACCCTTTATGTGTATGTATATGTGTGTCTAAGTACGCTAATATATTTGAATTTGTGTAATGACGTTTTTGACTTTGATTTTACGTGCTGTCGTATGTACTGAGTGAATGTTAAATGTGCTGTACTGTGTTACGTGTAAGAATCTGGAGAGCATTCGTTGAGTCTGAAGGGTTGAGAATCTCAGGACTGTGTGAAGTGGATTCTCCGCCAGAGGAGTTCAGGCTCGGCTTCCAGAGATTGTTCAGTTCCTGCTGTTCTGAACAGCACTCAGACACGGCATACTGGTGCAGTTTTCACCTCAGGGAGTTTCCTCCATCCTGACCACCAGGGCTTGTGTTCATGAAGTATTTCAGATCCAGACAGCTGATCTGGGGTCTGTTGCGTGTGGGGAGATCTAAACCACACTCTGCTCAAAGTGCTATGAGTGACTATGAAGCTTGATCCCGCCACAGACATATTAGCCCTTCACCTGTGCACCTCTTTTTTCCCTCAAATATGAGGATGCTTCATTAGCAAAATAATTCTCCATCTCCTCCTTTGTGTTTTTTCAAGTATTAAACAAACGCACTAGATTTGTTAGACACATTTGACTGTTTAATCGCTCGTTTGTCTCTGTAGAGACGGCGTGTAAAGGGCTTTTTTTCCTTTTCATTTTCTGTTTATTTGTTTGTGTTCTTTGACACGTCTTTAGTCACTTTGGTCTAACCGGTCTGCTTGATCTTAGTGTGTGTGTGTGTGTGTGTGTGTGTGTGTAAGAGAGTTAGTGTGTCCCTGTGTTCTGAAAAATCAGAATGCATAAGACAAGTGCTGAGAATGTTTCTGATCTACCATTTTGTACCAACTTTAAACAAATAAAATCTTAAAAAGCATGTTCAGTATGTCTGGGTGTTATGTTTTTTCTCTCATGGCCGCATGAGGCCAACATAGTATCTTAACTATAAATATATACAAAAATTAGATTTTAAAATTTTCCACCTCAATATTTTTTTAAACATATAGTTCTTGAAATTTCTGAAATCACAAAATTAATTGTGGTTAATTAACCCTTTCATGTATGAATTTTGACAACCCTAAAATAAATGTTTTTCTCCATTACATGTTGGCCACAATTATTGGCACCCCTAGAAATTCTTATGAGTAAAATATCTCTAAAGTATATTCCCATTCATATTTACATTTTTTTTAGCACACCAGGGTGACTAGGAGCATGAAATTGTCCAGTTCTGATGTGCAGCAAAAGATTGTTGAGCTTCACAAAATAGAAAGTGGCTATAAGAAAAAAGCTAACGCATTGAAAATCCCCAATTCTACCATCAGGGCAATAATTAAGAAGTTCCAATCAACTAAAATGTTACAAATCTTCTTGGAAAAGGACATGTGTCTAAATCTTCCTAATGCGCGGTGAGGAGAAAAGTTTGAGAGGCCAAAGACTCTCGAAGGATCACAGCTGGAGAATTGCAGAGATTAGTTGAGTCTTGAGTCTCAGAAAGCCTAAAAAAATTATAAAACAGCACCTACATCAGCACAAGTTATTCAGGAGGGTTTCAAGAAAAATCCTCTGCTCTCATCCAGAAACAATCTCCAGCATATTCAGTTGTCAGACACCGCTGGAATTTCAAAAGGGACCTGGTTCTATGGTCAGATGAAACAAAAAAAAAAAAGCTTTTTGGCAGCAAACCCACCAGATGGGTTTGGTGCAAAAAGGGATAAAAAGTTCCCCATGCCCCATTTCAACAGCTGTATATATTTGCTGTTGAATTCCAAAGATTTCCAAAGGAGGTAACATCACTGCCTATAGTGCCAAATATGAGATGGCGGAAAGGGTATTGGAAATCAGGTTAAAAATAAACAGAAAAAGCAAAATGTTGGTTGACGTGTTATGTATATAAGATATAAAGAAATCTGAAGCTTGTGTTAAGAGAGCAAAAGTTAAGGAGGGTTGCATTAAAGAAAAAAAGCAAACATTCAATGTGTGGTATGATGATTAAACATCATCTCCATGAATATTGTTTTTTTTTTGTGATTGAGTTTGTGTGTAATAGTTAGAAGGGCAATATAACTTAAATTTACTCTATAATGAATTTTTAATTACTGATGTACTTATTGTATGGAATTGTAATTTGAACAACAAGTAAAGTACAATCAAAAATACATGTATGTCATATCTATTATTTTTTAAATGTAAAAGTGCTTCCTGTCAACATATTTCATATCACAATAAATGGCAAAAAGGCAAAAAATTAACATTTAAAGTGATACTGGTTAAAGTCCATCCACACACAGGATAGAATCAGCATCTTTTAAGTCACTGTATTAACATCTGTCATCATATGGGTGGGGGGGGGGAAACAGATTTCGACAGCTGTATATTTTGCCGTCGGATTAGACGATCGTAGATGTCATTTAGGCTGCAAGGGGACAGATAGGCTGTTCGTGGACATCACACGCAAAATAGGCTAAAAGGGGACACATAGGCACTTCGTGGACAGTGACTGTCACCCTGGCCAGCAGGCTGTAGGCTGTCCATGGACAGTATATATTTCATAATTACAGTAGTTTTATGAGGCAAAACATACTGTACATCGCACAGGAAACAGAATTTAACACACTGATGTACATTACAGCCATTAATTTTGCATTATTAGCCTTGAAATGGGCTGTCCACGGACTGCATACAGCGGCCCTGTCGGATAAGTTACATCTGGGAGTCCCGGCTGTAACTTATTTGAAAGGGTCCTGTAGGCTGGGCAGGGGGCATGCCCGTGTTGATCCCGCACCCTCAGGGGGGCTTTGGCATCATTTAGGCTGGAAGGGGACAGATAGGCTGTTTGTGGATAGCTCCTCGCCCACCCAGCAAAATAGGCTGGAAGGGGACAAATACAGGGACGTACGTGTACAGGAGGACGTGCCCAGGTCGACCCCGCCCCTCGGCAAGCTTTGCCGTCATTTAGACTGGAAGGGGACAAATAGGCCCTTCGTGAATGGCTCGCCCCTCCGTCCAATGGGAGCTTCGGGGCGGGTAACCGTTGGGGGGGGCGTATGTCACCAGGGGACACTTAGGCTTTCCGTGGACACCCACATGCCACCTATTCTGAAGCCGTCGAATACGTGCCACCCTGTGGCCAGAGCCCAAACTGCAGTTTTGCGAGGCACGTTTTGGGGCACAGGACCACATCCACAGCGCATCATTTAGGCTGTTGGAACACCCCTGAGTAAGGTCACTTCCCTAAGGGGCGTAACAGAAACATCTTGAACTTGAACCAGCAATCCCTGAACTATTCTGAAGGACACTAAGATCTAAGATGATCTGATTACACAGTGTTCCAGCTTCTCTCTTATTGCTTCATTCTTATGTAGATGATATTCAATTCACTCTCACTTTCACAACAGCCAGGACGTGCAGATTCCCTATTCATCCACTACATCCACTATTCTTTTCTGGAAATAAAGATACAAGACCATCAACCGAAACAGTGAAGGATCTTGCGTTTATTGAATGGCATCATTGATAATTTGTAATCATTTTTAATTGTATAACTCAGAAAAGTTGCTCCTTAGTATAAGTTAGTCAATCATGATTCATGAAACACATTCATGCAAATTCTCTCAAAGCGACACACTGAAGAGAGATGCCCAATCACGAGGAGATGTCTTTCCTCGTATCTCGTCTGTATTAAGAGCTAAGAGAGTTCTCTGCAGATGGAACGTTCTGGAACATACAGCAGAAAGTATTTTCCTTTTATTTCATCCAAACAACAGCATGCAATGGTTTTCCAGTGGTCGTGGTGTAAATGAAGCACTCCCTTTAAGATAACTCACAAATAACACTGGCTAGTGTGCTCTAAGGACATTTTTCTCTTCTGTTGATTTGACAATCTTCATGGATATTTGGGTTTTATTCCAAGCACAGTACGGGGAAAAAACACCAATAACTAGAGCAGGCATGATGAAAAACTCTTATAGCACCTTAGTCATTTCAATTCTATGTCAGATTACCGACCTTTGAACACATGCTGTGGACGCTCAGGAGTAGCAGTACTGCATAAAAATAACATCTTAGAGTACAAACCCCAGACATGCTGCTTCGACACACATTATTGGTTCCTGCTGCTTAATTCTCCTTGGTGTGTCTGATTTTTGAGAAGCTTTAATGTTCTCTCTGACCTTCATTCAGCTTCCTCCAGTGTTCTTTGAACTGTAAAAGTTGCATACAGATCAGAATGGTGCATTTTCAGTCTGAGACTGAGAAAAATGCAACTAAGTTAGTCCTACTTTCATCCATTAATCTTTTGTTTTTTGGAACAAAAATATAAATTTGTTTTTCAAAAGTACTGCTTACATTATCTACAGTTTTGCAAAAGACAATAAACAGAAGCGGACGAGCATTTTCAAATGCATACCGCTGATCCGGGATCCGGTTATAAATAAATTTAGCAGACGAGTGTCACGGATGGATTGACCCAATCAGAGAGAGAAACACAGACAGTGGGCAGGGCCAAGATGATTATATGATTGACATCAAACTGTAGCAGCAACGTTAGTCATCTTAGTTCTGTGTAGATATTAAATTTAGGTATTAAATCCAGATTTATGTACCATATCACATTTTTGTCAGCATGTTCTGCACAGAACCACCAAGTTTAGGTGCACATGACTCTTATTATTATTAATATGTTTGAGATAAATACAAATTTTAGCACACATTAATTGGCAGCAGTAGTTGATATAAAAGGCTGTCCCAAACACCAACTAGTTGAGTAATCAGTACATTTGGGACTTTTGATACATTTTAGGTTTTTGTAAGTTTAAATAAAGCTATCTTTTTCCAGATTCCGATAATGTAATGTTAGTCAAAAAACGGTTTGGGAAGTGATATTCAATTCAAACAAATGACATGTACCGTAATGTATTTAAAAGCTTTAAAGCTGCAGTAAAACCCCATTCTAACTTGTACAATGTGATTGGTTGTATTAATGAACATGACAGTGGCATTAGGAGGATAGAGCCTGTGGAAGCTTTGTTGTGATGGCAGCAATTATTTCCTTTGCAGGTTTAAGGCATATGAGGTGTGCTCATCTGTCCAACACACTTCATTAATGACAACTCGCCCGCACACAGTTTTGTACACGCACTGTGTGTATAAATGTCAGAGGTTCTCCTCCTCAGAGGTATTTAAGTAGCTGCTGCAGTCACTTGGCTGAATAACAAACATGTCCATCCAGTCTCTTGTGTGTCATGCGAGGTACAGTCCAACACTGATGATTGTGGTGATGATGATGATGATAATGCTGAGGGTGAAGATCATCTGGAGGAATCAAGTCCTTCAAAGCATTAGAATTATCTCTTTTTAGTCTTTGACTCTGGCGGATCTTTCTTTGCTTTTTGCGATGAGGTTGATGCGTGGGTTTTGCTCTTTTTGGGGGTGGAGTCCTGAGGTTTGGATTTGGACTGAGGCGGGCAAGGAGGTCTGGGCTGCGTTTCACTGGATGCAGGCTGTCGGCGAATGCGCTGAGGCGAGGGGCTGTCGGTGCGAGAGGAGGCGTGGCCCCGAGGGGAGGTGCTAATGCTTCGGGTGGCATTAAGAGTTAAAGTACGAGTAATGGTACGTGTGGCGGTCCGACTTCCCTGCGAGTGGGAGGGGCCTGAAGTCGGAGGACGGGGTGGAAGTGTTTTAGAGGAGCGGAGCTGAGGTTTAGGCGGCTGCTGATGGATATTTGTGTGCAGACTTGCAGACTTTTGAATCCTGGGATTGACAAAACTGTTGGTTCTGTTGGAGAGAGGAAAGAATGAGTCATATCACTCAGAGGTATTATAAGATAAGCAAAATCTGAGGTTCAGTATACACAGTTTTACCGTTCACATTAGAAATGGCAAGAAAGAAAACATATTTTATAAACGGACATTCAAAGGTAATGATGATCTTGCGAGGGACCTGTCCTAAAATATAAAGGCACCTACACTACCAGTCAAAAGTTTGGAAACATTACTATTTTAATGCCCTCATTAGGGCTGCATTTATTTCATAATAAATACAGAAAAAACAATAATATTGTGAAATATTATTACAATTTAAAATTATGGTTTTCTATTTTAATATACTTGAAAATACAATTTATTCCTGTGATGCAAAGCTGAATTTTCAGCATCATTACTCCAGTCTTCAGTGTCACATGATCCTTCAGAAATCATTGTAATATGCTGGTTTGATACTCGGTTATTATCAATGTTGAAAGCAGTTGTGTTGCTTAATATTTTTTTGGAACCTGTGATACTTTTTTTCAGGATTCATTGATGAATAAATGGTTAAAAAGAACAGCATTTAATCAAAATATAAATTTTTTCTAACAATATAAATCTTTACTATTACTTTTTATCAATTTAACACATCCGTGCTGAATAAAAGTATTAATTTCTTTCAAAAAAAAAAGAAAGAAAAAAAATTACTGACCCCACAATTTTGAACGGTAGTGTATATTGTTACAAAAGATTTCTATTTTAAATATATGCTGATATTTTTTAACTTTTTATTCATCACAGAATCCTGAAAAAGTATCACAGGTTATAAAATAATATTAAGCAGCACAATGATGCTGAAAATTCAGCTTTGATCACAGAAATAAATTATATTTTAAAGTATATTAAAATAGAAAACCATAATTTTAAATTGTAATAATATTTCACAATATTATTGTTTTTTCTGTATTTATTATGAAATAAATGCAGCCTTAATGAGCATAAGAGACTTTGTTCAAAAACATTAAAAATAGTAATGTTTCCAAACTTTTGACTGGTAGTGTATATATTTTGGATATATTTATGTACAGTATGTTTTTTTTTTTACAGTTTATATGTGTGTATAATATGTCTTTCTGTAAGTTACTATAACCCACAATTAGAGAGTACTGTTAAACCTGGAGAGAAACATAAAACTATAGCTAATACGTATTTAGTTATATATTAATCATACATTTTGGTATACATGTATTTATTTTTTATAACACTCTGATGTGACCTCCTTGACCCCAGTTTACAAAATAATGTACACTACCAGAAATGTACAGTAATGGTCAAAAGTTAGGACACACCTACTCACAAATAATTGGAAAAAAAGGGAAGGGAATTATGTACTGACAATAAAGGGTCTGGCTTAAAAACCCACAAGCAAAAACAAATATACATAATTTTCTTACATATATATTTATTTAATTTATAAAAGATTTATTTTTTGCCATTTTTGCCTTTATTATATAGTATAGTGGACCAAAAGATAGGAATCAAACTGCACTGCCCACAAGGCTATCGGCTCTGACTGATATATAAATACATATATCATAAACACATATTCATAGGCCTTTAGATGGAAAGGCTTTTAAGATCATAAGAAACTTAAATTCAGTCAAGTGTGCCCAAACATTTAACTGGTAGTATAGATTCAAATGAATCACTTCTAAATTGCAGTTCTGTTCCACCAACCTGTATTGAATGAAAGACACGGATCTCTGGGTTTGCGGGGCGGTCGTGTCTCCCAGTTGGTCAGAAGACCCGCTGATGGGTGTGACTGGCCGAGGGATTCTGCTCTTAATTCTTCCGTCTGCTCCTCTCTCTCCTCTCACAGAGTCGTCTGACTGGTGGGTTTCATCCTCAGATGCAGTGGTGGAGAGTGTCGGGGAGTGTGAGGAGGCGGAGCGAGAACGAATCAGGTGTGTTTGTTTACGCTCCAAAACAAGGCGGGCCAGCTGATGTTGTCGGCTTTTGCGAGTTCGCTGAAACTGCTCCTGACTCGTCTGTGATGACTTGTCTGAGCCCGTTTCCTCTTCCGACATAAGCACAGGAATACGGCTCCGCCTCTGTGGGAGTGGCTTTCTAGTGGGGGACTCCACCTCTGGTGGAGACATGTCCTTCTCATCCTCCACCTCTGCATCTCTGTTTTGTTCAGGAGTGAGAGATGGACACTCTTCCTGCTCCTGTTCCCTTTGCAGGTCTACTTCTGGCACAACACCTTCTGGTCCACCTTCCATTTTGGTTTCTCTTGAGACTTCTTCCTCAATAGCTGTATCATGTGGCTCAGCTAAAAACACAGTCTCTGCTTTTTCTTCAGCCTGTCTGCCATTCTCAACTTCACTTTTTTCCTTTTTCCTCTCATCCCCTTCCCTTTCCATTGTAATGCTTTCACTTTTGCTCTCCTTTTGCTCTCGTTCACTGACCACTTCCCTCTCCTCTTTCTCTGCAGCAGTCTCTTCACGCTCATTAGATATCAGCTCATCCATTCCAGGTGGCCGGTGTCTGGCTGTCATGACATTGAGATGTGACGTCTCAGCAATATGGATGAAAGTGCGTTCCACCTTGGTGAACGGCGGTGAGCAAGAACCGCTGGTGATTACGGCTGCAGATGTCATGACGATAGGCCTGGGCTCGGACTTAATAACAGAGGAGAGAGTCCCGGGTTCGGATTCATCCGGCACGGGTCGCTCTCCCTGCGGTGTCAATGCGGCCAGCGTTCCCTGCCCGTCTCCAGGTGATACCTGCCCGTTACCAGCGGACACGAGCACCAGCGTGCGTGAGCCCTCTTCCTGGTCGTGGTCCCGGTGGGCAGGTGCGAGTAGGGTAGACGCAGCACCCTCTGGGCTTCCCTCACTACTGCGAGGGCTTCCGTCACTGCCAGAACCTCCAGTCTTTGCACCCTCCTCTCTCAGATCGTCAAACATCAACACACCAGACACAAAGTCGACTCGCTTCATACGCGTCTGAGAGGAAGCCGGTGAAGGTTCAGCCACTGCGATCTCCTGTAGCAATGCAAGAAAAAGAGAAAAGAAATTAGTAAAGTAATTATAAAAGAGCTGGAGAAGTTGTGATAAAGTTGTGGTTAGGTTTTCAGTAAACGTTTACATTAATACCTGTTCCCATCATGCACAGTCTGGGTTTTTTAAAAGAATACAGTTTTAACACCATTGTCAAATGGTGAAATTAACTGAATTGTAAATTTACTAAAATTTTCATTCTAATATGCTGATTGGGTGTTGAGGAAACATTTCTTTTTATGATTTATGATGAAAACCATTGTGCTGCGTAACTATTTTTGTGCTAACTTTTTTTTTTTCAAGTTTCTTTGATGAATTGTTCAAATAAGTATTAGTATTTGAAAAACAAACATTTTGTAACACTATAAATGTTTTGATCAATTAAATGCTGCAATTTCATATACAACTTTTAATTAATTTAATGCATTATTGCTGAATAAATGTAAAAAATTTTGTTCCCGCCAAAAAAGTCTTATCAAGCTGGTATGGTAGTATATATATATATATATATATATATATATATATATATATATATATATATATATATATATGGTAGTATCTATCTATATATACAGTACAGTCCAAAAGTTTGGAACCACTAAGATTTTTAATGTTTTTAAAAGAAGTTTCGTCTGCTCACCAAGGCTACATTTATTTAATTAAAAATACAGTAAAAAACAGTAATATTGTGAAATATTATTACAATTTAAAATAACTGTGTACTATTTAAATATATTTGACAAAGTAATTTATTCCTGTGATCAAAGCTGAATTTTCAGCATCGTTACTCCAGTCTTCAGTGTCACATGATCCTTCAGAAATCATTCTAATATGCTGATTTGCTGCTCAATAAACATTTATGATTATTATCAATGTTGAAAACAGTTGTGTACTTTTTTTTTTCAGGATTCCTTGATGAATAGAAAGTTCAAAAGAACAGCATTTATCTGAAATACAAAGCTTCTGTAGCATTATACACTACCGTTCAAAAGTTTGGGGTCAGTAAGAATTTTTTTTTTTTTTTTTTTTTTTAAAGAAATTAAAGAAATGAATACTTTTATTCAGCAAGGATGCATTAAATCAATCAAAAGTGGCAGTAAAGACATTTATAATGTTACAAAAGATTAGATTTCAGATAAACACTGTTCTTTTGAACTTTCTATTCATCAAATAATCCTGAAAAAAAATATTGTACACAAATATTTTGTACAATTGTACACATTAAATGTTTCTTGAGCAGCAGATCAGCATATTAGAATGATTTCTGAAGGATCATGTGACACTGAAGACTGGAGTAACAATGCTGAAAATTCAGCTTTGATCACAGGAATAAATTACTTTGTCAAATATATTTAAATAGTACACAGTTATTTTAAATTGTAATAATATTTCACAATATTACTGTTTTTTACTGTATTTTTAATTAAATAAATGTAGCCTTGGTGAGCAGACGAAACTTCTTTTAAAAACATTAAAAATCTTAGTGGTTCCAAACTTTTGGACTGTACTGTATATATATATATATATAATCAGTTATTAGAATATATAATAATTAACCTTAATTATTTATTATATATTAACTTATATTATATATATTATATATATTAACTAAATCACCATCATTTAATCATTCAAAAATTTAACTTTTGATGAAATTAATACACCCTTGTTGAATAAAAGAATTAAATTTCTTTAAAAAAAAAAAGCTTAAACATTTTGAATGACATTTTATATATATACACAATGTATATGCATGTATGTATGTGTGTGTATATATATATATATATATATATATATATATATATATATATAGTTTTTTGGCTGTAAAATAAGACTACGGAATGTAAAAACCAAAAAAAAATTTGTTTCACATTGTGAGAGAAGAGACCACTCACTCAATCAATCAGATTATTTACTTGTGATTTGGTTGTATACAAGCTTTGCAGGATTGTCTTTTTTGAATAACATACATGGTTAAAAAGGCACAAAAGTCCATTTTACAGTGTAATTTTTTTTTTTCAAATGATTTAGCCCATTTGTGATTTCAAGTGTAGACTCAAAGACAGTGCTCAGCCAACAGTATGTACAGCGATGGATACACACAGAGCCAATGAAACAGAGGAATGTGTTAGTACAGCAGCATGTTCAGCTGTCCAAAGAGTTACGGTTTTACAAAAGCCTAAAATACATGCTTGTACATATTACAAGTCTACTATACAGTCCCTATTGCCTTTATTGCACTAGCTATTTCGTGAAAGACTCTTGCTGTTGAAGTTTGACCCTGATTCACACATGTAATGCTTCTATAAGCAGGTCTGGGATTAGCTGATGATGACTAACATTTATCAGCAATAAAAAGTCCAGCGTATGATAAAAATTTTGACTCAGAAAATTCCTTAAAATTGATTCATAACAATACTGATCTGTGAGAAGCTATCTAAACGGTTTTAGACTTTTCTCAATATGTTATTAAATAGATAAAAGAATACATTTTAACGTTTTTTTTTCTATACAAATAGTCGTTGCTAAACACTGTTGGACACTGCTCAGAGCTCAAGGGTCGTCTCTGGGGAGTTCTGACAAGCTCATATTTTGACCCAGTTAGAGACAGAGAATGTGAGAGGTCATGAATGTTGAATGGCATGAAGCAGGACTGCAATGAAAAGACATTTGGCTTGAGTGAATAATGAATTTAGCATAAAACATGGTATGACATGTAACACCACTAAGATTCAGAAGTAACAGACAACATTATTTACAGTCTCTCAGTAAAGCAGAGAAGAAATCTGTGAAACTTCCTCTAACCTTCCTCAAACTATATGTTATCTCACATTGTGAAAACCAGTACTCTTTAAATTTTTAACAGTGTGGAAACGACATTTTCTGGGCAATTATTTTCTTCATCAGAAATTTACAGAATTTAAATACCAATAAAAAGATATTTGTCATGTCAAGATTAAATCTGATAAAATGTATATAAACACTGCCTTTCAAAAGTTTGTGGTCAGTGTGGTCAGTTAATATTTTTATTCAGAAATGATGCATTAATTGATCAAAAGTGACAGTAAAGACATTTATAATGTTACAAAATATTTCAATTTTAAATAAATGCTGTTCTTTTGAACTTTTTATTCTTCAAAAATTCCTGAAAAAATGTATTACGGTTTCCACAAAAATATTAGGCAGCACAGCTCTTTTCAACATTCATAATAATAAGAGTTTCTTGAGCACCAAATCGGCATATTAGAATAATTTTTGATGGATCATGTGACACTGTGTAATGGCTGCTGAAAATTCGGCATGTCATCATATGAATAAATTACATTTTACAATATAATAAAAAACAGTTAATAATTTCACAATATTACTGTTTTTACTGTATTTTTGATCAATAAATGCAGACCTTGACTTCTTTCAAAAACATTTGAACATATCACCAACCCCAAACTTTTAAACTGTGGCATGCCCTCATTAATTAAAAATCTTTGGGATGCAGAAATCCATTTGCTAACTATTCAGTTCATTTACAGCTGAGGCTTTTGTGTACATACGTACAGTCATTCAGTCTGTGCTCATCTTTTCCGTTAGGAAGACATTTGGATCAGCTGTCTCACACAATTCAGACTACAAACTCTTCTGAACATACACATTACAGTACATTGGTGATTCCAGATAAACAGCGGTTGGGGTAAATTGCATTAAAACACCCAAAGCAAAGCAGCACAGATGGGAGCCAACTGCTATGAAAACAGAGTTCCAATATTACATAGATAATGAATGGTATCTTCATTCATGTGTTTTTTCACCACTCAGTGTTTGTTGCAGTTGGCCCAGCAAGGCAAAAGAAGATGATTCGCATATGCATCGATATCCAGCATTGAGTCATATAGCATTTCTACAGCAAGAAATTCAAGTGAAACATTAATACACTGACAAACAATCAATCTTTTGAGTTCCTCCCAACAGATATGTATATATCTCAACTAAACTGAGGCTGGAGGACTTTACAATACAGATAAAGCGATGAGTTCAATAATGTGTTAATGCTACTTTATTTTTCATAGGAAGTATCTAACACCGTGTCCTAACCAGGCACAACCAACGTGTATGTCTGTGAAAATGTGACACAATCAGCCAGTCAGAGCTAGTGTTTTAATGTTAACTAAAATTAAAACTATTCAAATTAGAAATAATGATAACTAATAGAAATAAATGTTTAAGTTGAAGTAATAAAAAACTAAAATGGAAATAAAAAATAAAGTTGAATAGAAATACTTAAAAAAATGAAAATACATAAAATTACTAAAACTTAAAATTTAAATAAAAACAGAAAATATTAAAATAAGGGCTAATTCAAAACATTAAGACTATAATAATATGTATGTATGTAAAAAATGTCAGTTTATTGCATCGAGCCTGATTACAACACAATGTGTGATCTAATTTCTATGACACCTACACTGCACTTCTGCATTCAAAAGCTTATTTATGCATTGATTAATGTGACTATTATTATTATTTTAAACATAAACACTAATGTAGAATGTCAAGTCTAGGGCCAGGTACAATAATGGCAACATTCATTTGCTGAATGATAAATTATAGTCAAGTTCAAATATCTGCATATGTGCATCAAACTGCTAATGCATGTGTGACAAAACCCAAAGAAAGAGGCTCAGACTTTCTTTTACGCTCCTATTGCCTTGAGCTCTATTGCACTTTGATATATAATAATATATTTACTGTATCTCTATTCCAGAACTTTATTAATTTCTCAACTCACTATTAGTCAAATGTCTTAACATAGAGGATGTTGTGTTTATGTCTTTCTTGCCCTCAGATAAGCACTGCTTAAGTTCACATAGAACCTAATATCGCTCTGAAAGCAATATGCATATGTTTCTGTAATACTGACATAAAATAATTATCTTTAAATATCTTTTTATAGCTAATATGGAAGACAAATGTGATATCACAATTAATCTACATGACCAAAAGTATGTAAACACACACCAAACCCACATTCATTTGTTAAGCATATAATTTTTTAAACCATGGCCATTCACCTAAAAATGTTTGGGAGGATTTTGTACGGCTGTATGCTTGAGTTTATAAACCTGAGCTGCATTTAACTCCACTTTTAGACAAAACAAGTTCATAACAGAAAAAGTAAAATATAGCTGCAAGCAGCAATTAGGGGGCCAAGCACCTCAGAGGAAAATAAGAAGAAAGGGGTCATCAAACCAACTGCAAAAATGAGTAAAAACATTTGGAGACAATTTTGAGCAAAATCGTTCAAAGCCCATAAATACAATCACTTGTATTGTGACATAATTGATTATTACTTTTGACAAATAGGTGGCGCTGACACCAATTTGATCAGGTGTGGTCAGTGTTGAGTGACAATTACACACATAAAGTTTGGTGTCAAATCTTTCCAAAGATACAGCCTCAGATGCAATCTGGAATTATGGCATCAAATTTATTGATGCGGTATATGAAAATGGTTTCGTCTTCTGACACTAAATCCATAATTAATCAAAAACTATTAGCTTTTTTTGAAATTTCATTATACTTTTTGACCACAAGGCACTGTCTTAAAACTCTTTGAGTACCTCCAGGGAATGGTGCCGATGACCATGATTTTTGGTCAAAATGGTCATAAGTTATAAGCAAAAATAGCCAATTTTCATACCTCCTGACCACTAGGTGGCACAGTGGCAAAACACTGCAAGTTATGCTTGCGATTGCAGGAGCCAAGGAATCAGAAGAAAATATAATTTTGTTTCTAGCCCTTACGATTCAAAAGTTATTAGCATAAATGTGAGTGCAACTTTTGACAGTTGGTGGCACTAGAGAGATTGAGTTAGAGACTCTAAAATTGGTGTGGTTAATGTTCAGATTGTCCTCCATCTGTGTGCCAAATTTTTTACCTTCCGGTTCTATGGGTTGCCATAAATCCAAGAGCGGAGGAGGAGGAGAAAGAAGAAGAAGAACAACAACAACACTCACGGATACAATATGTGCCTATGCACCTTTGGTGCTTGGCCCCTAATAATAAAATCAGCTCCACGGCGGATTCCAAGTGATTAAGGGCTTAGGCCATTTCATTTAAACACATTGCAAGGGTTCCGCCAGTGGTGGGCACTCATGCAGCGTAAGCAATGACATACATCCGAGAGAATGAGGGCATAAAAAAAGTGGACTTAAATGCAGCCTTGTTAGAAAAGGATGTAGCTGAAACAGCAAATTCATTAAAGGTGGTACAGAGGATGTTTTGTTTTATACATTTTTGCAATATTACTTGAAACTGTCTTTACTAACTGATGAAAGACTATTTATTAGGTGCACTGAAAGTAATAATATTAATATACATCATCTGTGCACGAGGTAGGGCCTTAAAAACATCAGCCAATCGTTTACGCGATGATTGGCCCTCTGGCTTGTCAATCACTGCCATTGTGAGAGACGTGCGCGGATTGGCCCTCTGGCTTGTCAATCACTGCCATGACGTTCCTTGTGAGAGACGCGCGGCTGCGCGCTCTAGTAACTTTCCACACTCCGCATGCAATGTTTTTGTCAGGGACAGGAGTAACAACTGCAGATTATGAGTCACCTGCGGTGAGTCCGACATAATGAATCCACGGCTTTAGGTCGCGCACACACTTAACGATTGTAAGGCCGATTATGAATGTAAATTGATACTTATGACTGATCGCGCTCAAACGCGTCCAGTCAGAGCCAGTTGCGTTCAGTCTGCGATTACAGTCGGTGTTCAAATTCCTTGTGAATGTATATAAATCTGCTTCAGGAGCAGGAAACAATCGCTGTATGTTGAGCACAGTCAGAATGTTTTAGCTAGTCGTTAAATGTGTGCCCGGCTTAATAACACAGCGAATGCCAGTGGTAAACAAACACTGAAGGAGGGGGGTTGTTCTTCCGCATGCGCTCATTTCAAAAACTCAGTCGACGAAAACATCCCCTGTACCACCTTTAAATAGAAATGTGTGTCCACATACTTTTATCCATGCAGAGCATTTAATTCAGGCCTATTACTCACACATTGGACAACTCTTTCTCTGTCTTTCTTCACTCATTTTCTCTTCTATAAACTGAAAAATGCCATAAGATCCAAGCAACTGGATTATTTTTTAGGTCCAAACCCTTTGAATCCTGTACATGCTGTATATGATTAATGTCACACTTACTCTCGGCTACACCAAAAAGAATCTCTATATTAAGAGATCCATCAGTTCACATTGCTGAGATCATATTGATGTGAATAGACTGTGCAAAAATAGCTTAGCAAGCACTAACTGTCCCTCTGCGAACACACAGCAGGTGAACGCACCCTTTTTAAGTATCTGCTTTTGACCAACATTCAACCTTGAAAACACAACACTATCCAGCCTGCATTACATCTGTCCTCTTACAGAGAATATGACGGTGTCCATGAGAATCTAAGAGGACAAAGCAATAAAAAAAAAAAAAAGATATTCTCGTCACTTTAGTCAATGTGCCCGTTCCACCAAAAAGCAGCTCTGCAAGAAACATCCTCCAAAGAGGTAAAAATGTGTTTTTGTCTTCGTGTTAATTTGTTTTTATGCTTTTCTTTTTTTCTTTTTTTTACAAAATATTTAGTGTACAGTGTCTCTATGAGTAAATACATCTTACAGCATTGTTTTGGAGAATACAATATAATACAATATAATTTCTCTTTCTCCAACTGTCCCAAGACAATTCTGTCATCATGTCATTTCAAACCTGTTTGACTTTCTTCTGTGGAACATAAAAGAAGATGTGAACAACTTGCAATGAAATACAATGTGGTCCAAAACCTCACTGACTTTTGGACATTTTTCAAAATATCTTCTTTTGAGTTCCACAACAGTCAAAGGGGTTGGAACAACATGAGGGTGAGTAAATGATAACAGAATTGTAATTTTAGAGTGGACTATCCGTTTAATTTAAAATATCCAACAAAACATTTCAGTGTAGCTAGAGAGCATCTCATATCTCGCTTATACACACACTCTCTCTCACATACACTCAAATCTCATAATCACAGACCAAGTTTATTGCCCAAGCTTCTGTAGTGATTTTTTTTTTTTTATCTATGGGCACAAAAGTGGGCACCATGCTCCTCTTCTATTAAAACGGCACCACATGTGTGCGTCTGTGTACGTTGATGGTGGGGGAATCACGTCTTGTTCATAAGTTTGGCCAGCATTTGCTGAATGTGTAGGCGTGGTAGGTTTAGTACAGAATGCCGGGCTCTGGGGTTGCCTGGCAACAGGGGCATGTGTCTGCGATGGGCGTGGCGGTGGGCGGGGCTGCTTTCAGCTGAGCGGCTGCGCTGAATGGCCGCTGCCCCGAGGGCGGGGTCGTGGGGGAAGTGCTCCGTGTCCATGGTAGCGGAGGAAAACACGTACGACGCCAGTCTTCTCAAATGGGCGGGCCTCGGGAATGAGTGATGTGGGTGTGGCCTGTCCTCCTCCAACTGAAAAAGACCAATAAGAGTGGAGGAAAAGAGGAATCAGGCTGAGGAAAAACTAAAACGCGAAGTATTGAAAAAACGTGTTTTTTGTATTTTTTATGTGTGATGTGTGACGCACACACAATAACACACCAATAAAAAACAAGAGATATATACGATACATTATATCAAATGGGTGGTACAAACACATAGATGTGCTGTAACTCGTTCAGAGGACAAGACCAGCCCACATCTGTCTGAACGCTAAAGACAGAATTGATTAAGCTTACTTGTGGGTGAATGTATGTTCTACAAGTTGTGAAAGAGCCAATGTGTGCACACAGACCCCTGGACCACCAAGGTGAACGTGATTTCATCAAGTACAACAGGTTCCTGGATCAACGTCTTTGTTGATCCTGGAACAACATTACTTCTGCACCAGTGTTATTCACCTATCATTTCCCTATGATTTTAGGGATGGGATATGGGTAGGGTTAGGTTTAGTGGTAGGGATAGAGTTAGGACTAAATTTTCGGACAGAAATGTTGTTCCAGGATCGACAAAATATGTTGATCCAGGAACATGTCTTACTTGGCAAAATCACGGTGATCATATGACCAATGAGCAAACTAAGCTTGGCTGTGAACTGTTGAGCATGATGCGCACACACACACACACACACACACACACACACACACACACACACACACACACACACACACACACACACACACACACACACACACACACACACAACCATAGAACCCTAAAACATGCAACTCAACACAAATGCATAAGCTTACATAACACACGTATATACTGTACATCTGGGGGGCGTACAAACACTCATATACAAACAATATATGGCAATTATTTTGCAATACAAGTTATCAGAAGCTTAAAAGAGCCTTTCTTGTACTGGTGATGCCATTATGTAAAAATATTCAACAGCTAGGAGCAAATGCTAGTAGTATATCATAACACTTCTGGCTTAAACAACACAACCTAAACACAAACACACACATATATATAACAGCTCCTACCTAGTAAGGGATATTTGCAGTTTCAAGTGACTTTCAAGATGTCAGAAACTTCTTAACAGAATCTTGTTTAAGTAAGGTTCAGTTTATTAAAATTAATGCATTAGGCATTATGAACAACAACACTTCTATGTTTGTACATAATAAATTAATATGTATGAGGTCAGTAAGATTTTTTTTTATCAAACATTCAGCTTTGCCATCATAGAATTAAAGTATTGTTCATTGTTAGTTCCTGTTAACTAATGTAGTTAACTAATGTTAACAAATTAAACCTTATTGTAAAGTGTTACCATATACAATCGTGCTCAAAAGTTTACATACCCCTTGCAGAATCTGCAAAATTGTAATTATTTTAACAAAATAAGAGGGATCATGCAAAATGTGTGTTATTTTTTATTTAGCACTGTCCTGAATAAGATAATTTGCATAAATAATGTTTACATATAGTCAAAAAATAGCTGAATTTATAACAATCACCCGTTCAAAAATTGACACCCTTGATTCTTAATACTGTGTGTGATTACCTGGATGATCCACAACTGTTTTTATGATTTGTGATGGTTGTTCATGAGTCTCTTGTTTGTCTTGAACAGTTAAACTGCCCAACATTCATCAGAAAAAACCTTCAGGTCCTGCAAATTCTTCAGTTTTCTTTTGCACAGTCATCTTTTGCACATTTGAACCCTTTCCAGCATTGACTGTATGCTTTTGAGATCCATCTTTTCACACTGAGGACAACTGAGGGACTCAAACACAACTATTAAAAAAGGTTCAAACATTCACTGATGCTCCAGAAGAAAACACGATGCATTAAGAGTCGGGGTGTGAAAACTTTTGAATTTGAACATCAAGATAAATTTTACTGCATTTGTTTTCCGGGAAACGTGAGTATCTTCTGTAGCTTCCGATGGGCAGTACTAAATGAAAAAGTTAGATATTTAAACAAAATAAGACAAATTTGGACATCTTCATCCTGTTCAAAAGTTTTCACCCCCCGGTTCTTAATGCATGATGTTTTCTTCTGGAGCATCAGTGAATGTTTGAACCTTTTTAAAGGATTAGTCCACTTTTAAATACACTTTTCCTGATAAATTTACTCACCCCCATGTCATCCAAGATGTTCATGTCTTTCTTTCGTCAGTCGAAAAGAAATGAAGGTTTTTGAGGAAAACATTGCAGGATTTTTCTCCTTACAGTGGATTTCAATGGCTACCAACAGATTGAAGGTCAAAATTACAGTTTCAGTGCAGCTTCAAGGGCTTTAAACGATACCAGATGAGTAATAAAGGTCTTATCTAGCGAATCGATCGGTCATTTTCGAAAAAAATACAACCGTTTATGCCGTTTATCGCCTTCAACGTACTTTCCGCTTCCGCATTCTTCATAACGCTTACGCTGAATGTTCTACGCCTTCCCTATTCTACTTACGGAACGAACGCGGCGCCAGTTTCGTTTTTTTCCGTAACTTGAATAGGGAAAATAGGGAATAGGACATTCAGCGTAAGCGTTATGAAGAATGCGGAAGCGGAAAGTACGTTCAAGGTGATATTTTGTTTATAAAGCATAAACGGTTGTATTTTTTCGAAAATGACCGATCGATTCGCTAGATAAGACCCTTATTTCTCATCTGGTATCGTTTAAAGCCCTTGAAGCTGCACTGAAACTGTAATTTTGCCTTCAATCTGTTGGTAGCCATTGAAATCCACTGTAAGGAGAAAAATCCTGGAATGTTTTCCTCAAAAACCTTCATTTCTTTTCGACTGACGAAAGAAAGACATGAACATCTTGGATGGCGTGGGGGTGAGTAAATTTATCAGGAAAAGTGTATTTAAAAGTGGACTAATCCTTTAATAGTTGTGTTTGAGTCCCTCAGTTGTCCTCAGTGTGAAAAAATCGAACTCAAAATCACACAGTCACTGCTGGAAAGGGTTCAAATATGCAAAAGATGCTGGAAAATTGAAGAATTTGCAGGACCTGAAGGTTTTTTCTGAAGAATTTTGGGCAGTTTAACTGTTCAAGACAAACAAGAGACTCATGAACAACCATCACAAATCATAAAAACAGTTGTGGATCATCCAGGTAATCACACACAGTATTAAGAATCAAGGGTATGTCAATTTTTGAATTGGTCATTTTTATAAATTCAGCTATTTTTTTGACTATATGAAAACATCTTTTATGCAAAATATCTTATTCAGCACAGTGCTAAATAAAAAATAATACACATTTTGCATGATCCCTCTTATTTTGTTAAAATAATTAACATTTTGCAGATTCTGCAAGGGGTATGTAAACTTTTGATCAATTTTGAACTGTAAAAAATAGATTTTTTTTTTTATATTTCGCAATATTTCTGTTTTTACTGTTTTTTTTTTTTTACATTACCTTATTGACCCAAAACCTCTGAACCATAGTGTATGTACAAATTAACATTAAACTTGATTAATAAATTCTGTACCAAATGCATTTACTAATGTTAATCCTTATTTTAAGTTGTTACCATTTTATTTTTGAACCAATTATTTTGTATCCGTGAATTCTGTTACCCCAGAAAATGTCATCTATGCGTTTACTCACACAGATGAAAAACAAAAAAAAACCAAACAAACACAATTCACTAATTCTTTCAACGGCAGTTATAACCATGCCAGTGTACAGACACAGATTAGCCAGGTGTTGGGTACTTAGAAGCATGTAGTCTTTCTCTAAAAGGCTTTTAAAGTCAACGTGAAATAAAAAAAAATTACCATATTTGCTTTTAATACTTTAAAGTATTCATCTTGCATGTTATTCTAAAAAAGCCTAAATAATATGCAATAAATAATAATTTGTTTTTCCTCTGATATGACATTCTATTTATCCAGTTTGCTACAGATATTTTTTTTTGTTAAATATCCTATTTTACTCAGATATGCCACATTACAGAACTAAAATGAGCTATGTACATGTTGACTTTGACGATAACAAGGACGTACTCGCAGACCACTGGAGTGTGATAAAATGCGATAAATTATATATCAAACCAGACTAGATAGGTCACCCAAAAAAATGCCTTCACGTCTTTCCAATCCAAACCCATAAGACTTTTATCCTTAATTAACACTGAGACATCAAGATAAACAAAATGTAAAAGATCCAAAAGGCTATAAAACAAAGTTAAATGAATTAAGCAGTTTAATCAAAGTCTTTTGAAAAGATATGATTGCTTTATATGATGAACAGATTTAATTTAGGCTTTTATTCACATATAAACACATATACATACTGCACATCACGTATAATAAACATGGAAGCTCATGCGTCAATCACTAGAACAAACCTCATTGGTTCTCGTGTGTGCAAGATGCATGAAAACCAATAAATTAAAATTAAAATAGATTTGTTCATCCTAAATTAAATCTGTGAAATCATATAAAGCAATTATATCTCTTTACAAGACTTGGATTAAACCACTAAATTCATATGATTTGTTTTAGTTCACCCAAAAAAAAAAAAAAAAATTTTTACTCACCCTCATGTCGTTCCACACCCGTAAGACCTTCATTCATCTTCTGAACGCAAATTAAGGTATTTTTGATTAAATCCGATGGCTCAGTGAGGCCTGCATAGACAGCAATGAAATTTCCTCTCTCAAGATCCATAAAGGTACTAAAAACATATTTAAAACAGGTAGTAGTTCTACCTTAATATTATAAAGCGACGAGAATACTTTCTGTGCGCAAAAAAAAAAAAAACATAACAAATTTTGTTTTGAAATCGGCCCATTATTATATTGTTGAAAAGTCGTTATTTTGTTTTTTTGGCGCACAAAAATATTCTTGTTGCTTTATAATATTA
Source organism: Megalobrama amblycephala (assembly GCF_018812025.1). NCBI lineage: Eukaryota > Metazoa > Chordata > Actinopteri > Cypriniformes > Xenocyprididae > Megalobrama > Megalobrama amblycephala. The sequence continues at coordinate 20,333,845 of NC_063048.1, forward strand.
AGGTACAACTACTTGCATGAGGCGTTTTAAATATGTTTTTAGTACCTTTATGGATCTTGAGAGAGGAAATTTAATTGCTGTCTATGCAGGCCTCACTGAGCCATCGGATTTAATCAAAAATACCTTAATTTGTGTTCTGAAGATGAATGAAGGCCTTACGGGTGTAGAACGACATGAGGGTGAGTAATAAATGACATTATTTTCATTTTTGGGTGAACTAACCCTTTAATAACTACTTTGGATCTTAATTTGTGTTTTGAAGATTAACCAAAGACTTAAGGGTTTGGGATGACATGAGGGTGAGTAAATGATGACAGAATTTTCATTTGCGAGTTCCCTTTAATCTTTCAGAAGGCTGTTATCAGGGTGCTAACGATCATCAAACATATAAAGTGATCAGGTTCACTCGTACACGCACACGCCCACATATACACACTCTGGTGTGACTTACCGGTCCATCAGGTCCAAACGGCTCCGACTCCCTCCTTCTTGGGCAGGTATGAGGCAACGTGTGACAAGGTGAATGGATGGGGCTCGGTCCCGCCCCCTCCTCCTCTGCTACAATCATCATCCCACGTTGAGTTTTGGGTCGTACCACAGCCTCAGCTCCACCCATCCCGTGCACTCCTCCTCTCCTTCTTCTCTCCTCGTGGTCCTCAAGGGGGCGTAATTCCTCTGGTTCCTCATCTGTGGTGCCTGAGGTGGTGGGCTCTGCCCCAGGATGGAAGTCTTTCAACTCTGTTTCTTTATCAATCATCACCCACTCCCTGCTGTCAAAGTCCTCCTCTTCTGCCAGCGGGACTGAGCGGATAAAGGCATTGCTGTGGGCCTCCTGGTCACCGTCTGCAGAGACATCATGGCGGCCACCAGCAAGTCTTTCTCCCTGTCCGGCGTCTAAAGAGAGCATCTGAGCAGGCTGGGAAGAATAGACATGCCTGGATGGAGAACCCAGCATGTCCAAACGAGAGCTGCCACAAAACACATAAAGACTGAGAATCAACTAAAAAACAATACATTTAATAGTATTTAACTACAGAATACTACTGTGTAAAGGTTTGGGGTCAATAAGATTTTTTTTTTTTTTTTGGAAAGAAATGAATACTTTTATATTTAGCAAGGATGCATTACATTATGTTTAATTTAAATTGCATAAATCAAAGGTCACAGTAAAGACATTTAAAAATGCTACAGAAGATTTACATTTCCAGAATCCTGAAAAAAAGTATCACACTTTCCATAAAAAAGCAGTATAATTTCTTCTCAAAAAGCAGTTTCAATTCACAGATGCTGCCCAAATATCAGAGAAGAATGTTATGGTAAAAATTAAAACTTTACATGCTTTCTTCTCAGAAAGTAAGGAAATGCTTTCCTTACTAACAAGACACATTAGATCGAGTGACTTTAAAGGGTTAGTTCACCCAAAAATGAAAATTCTGTCATTAATGATTCACCCTTGTGTCATTCCATATCTGTAAGACCTTCGTTCAGCTTCAGAACACAAATTAAGATATTTTTAGTGACATCCAAGAGCTTTCTGTCCCTCTACTGAGATCCAACGCAGTTACCACTTTCAAGGTCCATAAAGGCATGAAAGACATCATTAAAGTTCTCCATGTGACTTCAGTGGTTTATGAAGCGATGCGAGTGCTTTGTTTGTGCAAAAAACCCATAATTTATTTTGTTATTACAAAATAATATTATCCAAAGAGTGTTCATGCAACAATGTCAGCTCTAGTGTGAACACAAAACGCATACATCGCGATGCTCTTGTGAGCACTCGCGGATGTACGGGTGAGTCTGAATACAACACGCATGTCGTGATGCTCTCTTGAACGTGCTTTGCAGATCAATATTTTCATAAATAAAGTGATACCTTAAAAGTGGTAGTTTGCATTGGATCTCTATGGAGGGACAGAAAGCTCTCAGAACTCATTAAAAAAATCTTCTTTTGTGTTCCGAAGATGAACGAAAGTCTTACGGACTTGTGGAACGACACAAGGGTAAGTAATAACAGAATTTTCATTTTTGGGTGAACTAACCTTACGCTCATACTGTCAGTTCAAATCAGATTTTTAGCATATCCGATTGAAATCTGATCAGATTTAACAAGTGTGAACAGCAAAAAAAAAAAAAAAAAAAAATCACATGACATGTGATTTTTACAAATCCTTTTTAAAGGATTAGATCACTTTCAAATTAAAACTTCCTGATAATTTACTCACCCCCATGTCATCCAAGATGTTCATGTCTTTCTTTCTTCATTCGAAAAGAAATAAAGGTTTTTGATGAAAACTTTCCAGGATTATTCTCCTTATAGTGGACTTCAATGGCCTCCAAACAGTTGAAGGTCAAAATTACAGTTTCAGTGCAGCTTCAAAGAGCTTTAAACGATACCAGACGAGGAATAAGGGTTTTATCTAGAGAAATGATCTGTCATTTTCTAAATTTTTTTAAAATTATATACTAGTGATGTGTCGTTCTCGAACGATTCGTTCATTTTGAACGAATCTTTAATGTGACTCGGGAAGAACGAGTCGTCTCGGGGGGTGATTCGTTCAGTCGCGCATGTGCAATATTCTACAGGTTCTGCTAGTAGTAGTTCACCTGATGATTCAATTGATTAGTTCATTTCATGAGTCTTTCGGGTTTTGAGTCGTTCCTTAATCACGTGACAGACCCATACACTAAACCAATGCATTCTGAGCCGGAAAGAGAATTGATTAGTTCTTTTTATGAGTCTTTCGGGTTTTTGAGTCGTTCCTTAATCACGTGACAGACCCATACACTAAACCAATGCATTCTGAGCCGGAAAGAGAATTGATTAGTTCTTTTTATGAGTCTTTCGGGTTTTTGAGTCGTTCCTTAATCACGTGACAGACCCATACACTAAACCAATGCATTCTGAGCTGGAAAGAGAATTGATTAGTTCTTTTTATGAGTCTATCGGGTTTTTGAGTCCTTCCTTAATCACGTGACAGACCCATACGCTATGCTGTGTGACCCAAGCACATTATATTTATTAGTAAATAACGTTAACTCTCCAGTTTTGTTTGAGTTTGTGTTACAACTGTTAAAGCTGAAGTTATCATAACCTTGATGTTTTAAACTAACATTAATAATTCAAATTCAAAATGTTATTTGCTTTTTAATTTAGTCATTATGTCCTTTTTGAGCAATCTTCTTATACATATATTAGACCAATATGTCAAGTCTGCCTAGGAAAAGCAATTATTATAACAGCAAACTCAAAATTGGAGTAAAAATGAACAAACTAGGCTATAAATACTTTGTATTGTAGGCTTGGATTATTATATTATTATATAGCCTAGTGTTTATTTACAGATAGACAGTCAAAAAGATAAATTAATCAATATTTTATTTATAACAGGGCTTTATTTATTTATAATAACACACCACAGATCCTCAAGAAACAGTAACAAAAACAGTGACAGAAATGTCAGAAATAGCGTATGGGTCTGTCACGTGATTAAGGAACGACTCAAAACCCGAAAGACTCATGAAGAGAACTAATCAATTCTCTTTCCGGCTCAGAATGCATTGGCTTAGTGTATGGGTCTGTCACGTGTTTAAGGAATGACTCAAAAACCCGAAAGACTCATGAAATTAACTAATCAATTCTCTTACCGGCTCAGACTGCATTGGTTTAGCATGGGACTGCCTGTCACGTCATTAAGGAATGACTTAAACCCGAAGACTTGTCAGACAAGAGGTGAGGTGAGCTTAATCAGCTTGTCATAAACTGAAGACCCAGGTAATGAATTAATCATTTCTGAATCTTATAGCATTGTAGTTTTGTATTGTTTGTAGTGGGATCAACGTTTGCATAAGTAGTAGATGTGTTGGGGAAGTAACACGTAACATTTTAATTACATTTTGCTAAAATGAACGAAATGACTCGAAAAAAGATTCGTTCATTTTGTTGAACGAGACTCAAAAGTCCGAGTCAGTAAAATGATCCGAACTTCCCATCACTATTATATACGTTTTAACCAGGTTTTAACCACAAACGCTAGTCTTGAACTAGCTCTCTTCTTCTTCTTCTCTATTAGAATTCCGGCAGTGTAGACACTGCTAAGTGTATTACTGCCCTCCACAGGTCAAAGTTTGAACTAAATTAAACTAAATATGCTTGTGCAAGTATATAACAATTAGTTCAAACTTTGACCTGTGGAGGGCAGTAATACACTTAGCAGTGTCTGGAATTCTAATAGAGAAGAAGAAGAAGAAGAACGCTAGTTCAAGATGAGCGTTTGTGGTTAAAACATATATAATTTTCAATTTTTTTAGAAAATGACAGATCATTTCACTAGATAAGACTCATTCCTCATCTGGGATCGTGTAGAGCTCTTTGAATTTTAATTTTGACCTTCAACCGTTTGGAGGCCACTGAAGTCCACTATAAGGAGAAAAATCCTGTAATGTTTTCCTCAAAAACCTTCATTTCTTTTCGACTGAAGAAAGAAGGACATGAACATCTTGGATGACATGGGGATGAGTAAATTATCAGGAAATTTTAATTTGAAAGTGGACTAATCTTTAAGCTACATTCAGAACAACAGCATGGAATAAAGCCACACATACCAGCCTCCTACATTTCTGCCACTGCCTCATAAGACACAGTAGTCAAACACAGCAGCTACACATTGTCATGTTGTAAATAAGACAACATCTATATTGCAAACCTCTCCATGTTGTGGCTGTTGTTGTTTTTGGCAAATGCCTACCAACACAATGCCCTTGCCATAAAAACCAATGCAGATATTCCAGAAAATGAAAGAGCAGCATGGACACACAAATCGGATCTGGACAGTTGCGGTACACAATGTGGATGTCAATAATTTTAGATCATATTTCATACACAAATAATTGGATTTGGACTGACAGTGTGAACGTAGCCTTAGAAAGCCATTTTAAATGTCAGCCAGAGGGATAGAGTGATAAATGTTACCGTTTATCTCCACCATCTCCTCTATCCTCTGCAGCAGACAGGCGGTCTGATTCTGGGCTGTTTACTCTTCGGTACCTTGGAGGGCGGGCCTGAGCATCTGCTTCTCCACCCCTTGCTGGGGAAACTGACCTCCCTCCTCCTGCAGGCTCCTCCCCATCCTCTGATGCTACTTGCGTCTGGGAGGAAAAGCAGTTTTGAACACTAAATTGATCTAAAATCATGTTTCAAACTAATTAGAATAAAATTAATTTGAATAATTGGGCATTATACATAAAAAAAATAGTACCTTACTGATGCTGATCCTGAGTTTGTTACGATTGAAGTCCGTTTCATCCCATCCTTCCCCAACAGGTGGGGCTGGAGCAGGTTCGCTAGGCCTGCTGGGTATCAAAGCAGGCGGGGCGTTCTCTTGGTCACTCAGGTGTTCATCTTGCAGAACATCATCAGTGTTTTCCCTCGGTAACTCACCAGGTACCGGTGTCACATTCACCACCCTAAGAGAGACAATTCAAAGCCATATCAGAATCACAGTCAAAACAGAGTCAATCCAGTTTCATTTCAGAGTCCAGAATCCCTTTCCACTGTGGAAATGGTCTGCTACTGTTGTAAGCGTGTGTACATAATCTTACCCCACGATGGCAGCAGTCTGCCGTGTGTTTTGTTGTGGTGGTGTGTGTGTGCTGGTGGGGAGGGACGTATCTGTTCCAGATTTTTCCCAGTCATATGGCTCATTTTCTGTTATCACCCTCTCTTTCATGCTGTTCTCAAATACTGACATAAGCAACTAGACCAGAAGAAGGAAAGAAATTTAGGAATTAATTTTTTCACTCAAAATAGTTGTGTGAAATAATACATTTGTAAATACTATGTGTATATATAATACAATTGAATCAATATGCTCAATAAGCTGTGTACAAACATTCAGCAGTTGGTCTGACTAACTGTATCCACTGAGGAGGTAAGGGCACAAGTGGGTTATTAGAGATGTGTGTGAAGGGTTTACCTCATAATCAGGTTTGGTGTAGTAATCTAAATCCAGCACATGGTCATAGAAGACATGAAACTCAGCAGGCATGTGTTTCAACAGCATTCTGTGCTCATAGCGCTCTTTAATCTGTCCCACTTGCTCCTGTTCATCAGACACACATTACAAACATAATTAACAACACTGAAATCTTTAAATATGTTAAACAAAAGCTCTCAAGACTGAGAAATTAACAAGGGTTAATTCACTCAATTCAGTTCCATTATCTTCATAGTCCCTGGCTAATATGAGTGTGATCTTACCTTATCTTTTATCTTTCGCCATGGTAACTGTCCAACAGTAAACTCTACCAGCATATAAAACAACGACCACAAATCATCATGACGACCCATTTCCTTTTAAGAAGAAAAAAAAGTTCTCATTGTAGCTTATTCTAGCCCAGAATCATCCACTTAGAGATTGCATAAAGCCAATAAATAAGTTCTTAGATTGGCAAACACAGCCAGTGCTCGCCATTTATGTGCGTGATATGCTTTAGACAGTCAGTGAATGGAGTGTGTTCGGTCTGTGGTCGTCCCCTCTGAAGCCGACACTACACTTACCTTGTTTTTATGAGCGTTAATCGAAGCGTAGCGTACTGTTCCTCTGAACCCAGCCACTGTCCTGGGCTAAAGCAGAACATTTAAAAGAGTCTCATAATAAGAATTCATATCACTTTCATTTTACACTTTGGTTGGAATAAGTAAATACATAATCAAAACAAAGCAAATATGGAAAGGAACGTGGAACGACAGGAATCATATATGTTTAGCTACGTTTTTATAACTTTTTGACCTTTTTGGGGATTCTTAGCCTGACTGAATACAGTTAATTGAAGACATGTACAGAAACTTTATTACATAGAGGAAGTAAATGTGTAGGATGCAGGTACGGTGAGAGACGGTACGGCAGGGGTGTGGATATGTCCAAAGGGGGTATGTTGCAGGATTCAGCATTTGAAATTTAAGGGCACAACCATTAGAGAAGAGTGTGTAATTTTCAAGATAATCTTTCCAAGATCTTAGAAAACTCACAATATGACTGTCGCTATGGTAACAGGGACAAACATCTTGCGGGGGAGCATGCGATTCAACATGAGCCAAAACAGAACTGCAAAACAAAACTGAGAAAAGTGAAACATAAAAATGAATTCAAACACACAAATAATAAAATTCATTAGTGAAAGGCAAATTAAAAAAATAATAAATAAATAGGGATGCATGATATATTTTGCACCATATCAGTTGAGATGTTTGAAATTAATCAATATATTTATTGGTATCAGTCAACACTGGATATGTAATTGTGCTTGCTCATCTCTCATGTTTTTACAATTAGGTTTGCTATTTATAAAAACTCATTTAATAACACTGTCAAATGTAATCTTAAGCAAATCTTAAAAAGAATGTCCATTTTAATATTTTACATTATAATGTGATGCCTAAATTTATTATAATTTTTTAGCCAGAAATGTAATATCAGTGCATCCCTAGAAATAACTCCGGAAACATAAAGCATCACAACTAAATATAAAAACTGCACATGCAAGAAACAAATGGGAAAAATTTGGCTTTTTAGACAAGTTTTGTGCTATTTCCACTTAATTATTATTATTTTTTTTTAAATTGAACAGTTTTTGAGCGAATACAAAGAAGGAAGGAGAAATTAAACGCAATACCTACCGGCCGCACCTCCCCAGTTGTATTAGTGTACTGTCGTGCCAAACCAAAGTCCAGCATGTAACACTTCCTACAGGTAGACGGCAATCGGCCCATGGCAAAATTAGACTAAGGATAAAAGAGAGACCAGCATCAGCTGACAGAAGCCAGGTCAATGGATTGGGAAAGAGAAGAGACGCTAACAGCGAGCCGTACAGGTTTAATGTCTCTGTGCAGGAAGCCCACAGAGTGAATGGCTTCAATGGACTCCAGGATCTGTTTCCCCAACCGTAGAGTCGTGCTCATACTGAACGTCCCTCTAGGCTGACTCCTCCTGAGATCAGCGAGATTCCTTCCCTACAGAAAGAGAGAATCATCTGCAGTTTCTTTCACACACATATAAAACTGAAGGAAAAAAATACTGTACCTGCAACTGCATGACAACGTAATTGAACTTGTCGTTTCTTCCACATCCAATAAATTTGCAAACATGGTTCTTTCCTGCACAAATACAGAAAGCAGTAATGTCACAGATACAACTTTTTTGTGTAGACTGTGGACACACACACTCACTCACACATAGGAAACAGACAGAGGTGGTGACATTTGGAATTCCAGCGTGTCCTCCATGAAGGTTATAAAGACATGTGAGAGCGAGAGAGTGGAGAAAAAGAGAGCGAGGGAGAAAAAAGTGTGGTAATCCCACTTTCCTTCAGTTCTTCACGCTCATTAATTCTACAGACTCCCAGTGGTATGCCTGAACTACAGCTGAGGCAAACTGCCTTGACAGGCATGAAAGTCACAGTGTGTGTCTGTGTGTGTTTCATATGAGCACATCTGAAAACATTATGATGGGCATATTAACAGATGAACGGTCATATATTTTTACAGATCCTGCTTGATGCCACATTATCTAAATACAAATATGTACTATACCATTCAAAAGTTTGAGTAAGATTTTTGTAATGTTTTTGAAAGAAGTCTCTTCTGCTCAGCAAGGTTGCATGTATTTGATCAAAACTACAGTAAAAACCACAAAATTGTGAAATATTATTAAAAATTCAAACTTTTTCCATTTTCATATAATTTAAAATGTAATGTATTCCTGTCAGGCAAAGTTGAATTTTCAGCTATTAGTGTCACATGATCCTTCAGAAATCATTCTAATATGTTGATTTGGTGCTCAATAATCATTTCATCAATGTTAAAATATTTTTGTGGAAACTGATTTTTTTTCAGGATTCTTTGATGAATAGAAAGTTTATCATTTATTTGATGCTTATACAAATCTTTTGTATCATTATAAATGTCTTGATCAGTTCAATGCATCCCTCCTTGCTCAATAAAAGCATTAATTAAAAAAAAAAAAAATCTAACTGACCCATACTTTTGAATAGTTACACCTCAATAGATATAAGTGGCATATGCAAGTAAAAATGAGCTTTGGCAAATACATAGAACAGTCTCGCCAACTGGCCGGTAACTTGAGAAGGAACAACATTACCACAAAATACATTGTTTATATTGAATTGCAAGAATGATAATGTGACCACTGCAGATATTATATGAACAATTAATAAAAAACAAAAACATACTGTTATGTATTCCATGGATTTGTGTTTAGTGTGTTTCGTTAACTGGACTTTTAATTTGATTTTACCCTGTTTCTGCTCCTGCTCCCTGTCCTGTATGCCATTTTTGTAGTTCTTTGTAGTTTTTCTTGTTGATTAGTTCTTTGATTGTTCCCAGGTGTGTCTTGTTTGCCAATCACCCCCTTGTGTATAATTACCCCCGTGTTTCTCATGTTTTTTTGTCGTCTGGTGTTGTCTTTAGTGGATATAGTGTGTTAGTTGTTTTCAGTTCTGTTTTGCCCCTGGTTTGGATTTACTCCGGTTTTTGCCTGTGTCTCCTGTTGCTTGGATGTTTTCATGTTATTTTGTTAATAAACTGCTATACTGCACTTGGATCCTCCTCTTCCTTGTTTCTGAAACACTCTGTGTTACACATATACAAGCTGCCTACTAAAGAAAACAGTGAAACTCAGCCCTGAATCAGAAGAAGTTTATCAAGGATACCTAAATGTTGTTTTATGACACATATGTTGAATTTTCCTTACATTAAACCACTAAAACACAAATATAAGGAACAAAATCACAAAGTGTCTTGGAGATGGATGAGAAGGATGCTGGCTCAACTCACATACAGTATGATGCTGCAAGTGACACAATGACCTTTGCTGTTTGTCAATAGCTGACTTGAATATAAAGGACACAAAATGCAAACACATTCTCTCAGTCTCCTCACCTTGTAGTTTCTTTAGCACAGCAACTTCCATCTTTAGCACTTGTTTGGGCTGTTGGGCGGATTCCACTTTAAGAGCCACATTCTCCCGTGACAACAGGTCGCAGGCCTCATATATCTCCCCGAACCCTCCACCCCCAATCTTCTTCAGCTGAATGCACAAACAATAGCAAGGTCAGTCATGGTAGAGCATTGATTTAACCTGTGTGTCATCTATCTATTCCACATGCTTTTGAGTCAGAGCTGGTCTCGCACAATATATGCTTTTAAATACAAAGGTTCCAAACGTGTTTTTCACAGTAATGCCATAAAAGAACCATTTTGAAAGAAACTTAAAAGAATAATTTTTCGAAGTGTGAAGAACATATTAATAATCTAAAGAACATTTTTCCACTATAAAGAAACGTTTGTGCAATAAAAAGGTTCCATGAATGTTAAAGCTCCTTCATGGAACCACAGATACCAATAAAGAAGCTTTATTTTCAAGAACACTATGAAAAATTCATAATTTAAATTCACAGAAAAGCTTTTGTTGATTGTAACTGGCTAAACTTGTTTTACATGCAATAAATTGTATGACAAAATTTGATTGTCTGAGTTATTTGAGCTGCTCTAATCACTGAACATATTACTAAACTCAAGAAAGATATAATTCAATTCCATGCAATTCAATTCTAGTAGCATTCACTAAACATATTGATTAAATTTGGTTTTTAACATGCTTTATCACATGAGTTATGACAGGATTAAGTTTAAGCCAGTAACGAATGAGTCAGACTCTGTTTTAAGGACTGCCACAATCCCCATCAAAGTTATTATTACAGTAAAACAGCCACAAATCATTTCTGAGGACATCTGCTTGAAGGAGAAATGCTATGAACTGGCGCACAACCAAATGGTTTGGGAGAATATTGGAGAGAAGCCAGACTGAGTTGATTTGAAAGCATCTGCTGTCATATGTGGACCATTTTGTCCTGTGCGATTAGGCTACAAAGGCAACTTTGGGCATCTTTATTCCACGAACACACTCACACTTAAATACAGACAAATGCACACTTACCACTTTCCAGCGCTCCTTCACCAAGCAGTTGGAGGGCAGGATGTCGACCTGCTCCCCCGCCCCGTTCATGTTTTCGTCGCCGTGGACAACAGGCCCTACACACTGCATCGGCTAGCCAGCACTTTACCAAACCCTGCCATTTACCTGAAACACAGTGTGCACACAACTGCTAAACTCGCATGCCAAAAAATTGCACAGTGGAGTCCAAATACAATTTTTTTTTTTTCATTATAAACTATAATTTGAGTGAAAATTTGAACAGAAAAAATGACATGGATTTGAAAACGCTTTAGTATTTGGTATATTCTCATTTTGATTATGACCATGAAACTGTGGAAAATCGTTCATATTCCTCATTCATTTTACATAATAACTTTTCTATATTTTAACATAAACTTTCTGAGTATTTCCAGGTTTAAATCCTGAAATGAAAGTAATAATACATTATAAAATAATGATGAATTGAAAATGGAAACTTAAGGAAAATCATCATCTTTAAGCTTTAAATGCAAAAATAAGTATCCACAAACCCAGCACAACTGACAACATAACAGCATCAGAATGAAGAATACAATACAGACACAAGAAGGAACACACATATGTTTCTCTGGAGGTCATTATCTGGGCTTGGGCTTTTTTCCATAATCAATGATCCACTTTTAAGGTCATACAAAGGCGTCCACTGCAAAAATGTGGTCAAAATGACATACATTTCATTCATTCAAACAGTCTTAAACCATTGTTGAACAGGCTGTTTACAACAAAAGAGAATTTTGAAATCATTAATTGTCTTAAAATTCGAAGACCCTGAACAGGAATAAAATTCTCTACAGCCTCTTGGAGATTTCTGTAATGTCTGCAGAGTATCAGGTATCCACTAGAGCTGCTCAGACACAGAGGCCCTGTCTGTCAGAACTGGACTACACCCTTAAGCACGCTCTCATTATATTACAAGCACTTATTAACCTTATAAAATGGAAACAGAGATAATTTTTGACTTGAGTCCAGTTTATATTTGCATGCTCTGTGTATGCTTAAATCCTTAAAACATTTCAGACATTTCTCTCTGTTTACCGTTATAAAACACAATCACTCTCACCTTCTAAATTGAAGCTTTTCTCTAAGGAAATCTCTAAGGAATCTCTATGCAATGGGTTATAAATGGATCTAATTAATAAAACTGAAAAGACTCTCACCTTAACCCTTCTGACACCTTCATCTGAGAAAGTTAATGCATAGCCATGTAGGTATTTTAGGGAATACCTCGTCTTATTCTCCACCCTTAACATTCAGAACAGCAAATCAGGATGGCATTTCAGTATACATAATTATTCCAATCTATTGACTTATTTTACAATACAATGAATTGCTCAAAAACACATATAAGGTAAACATACATATAAGGTAATGGGGAAATGCTTTAAAAGTCAGATAAATGTATCATTTATGCAAAGAATGTACACTAATGTTATGGAAATGTAAAGTAAAAACTAGCAGCTGTGGTTGCCAGAACTTACAAACATAAAAAAGTGATGTTACAAGCACTAAGGGAGGTCATGATGGTCATTGTATTTTACTCTCCCTAATTATATGGCATTACATCAAATGACTTTTATAGTACGCATTAAACAAGTAGTAAACATTAAGTAACAAATAAGCAACAAAAGCATGATGACCTTTCTAAATAAAATCTAAACTGAGACAGTCATGCAAGGAATTATGGAAACGCCTATTTATTTCATAAATTATTCAAAATAATAATTTTAACAATTCATTACTGCAAGAACACAAGTATAACAGAGTTATATATAATATAGAATTTCACTATAAATCATAAGATAATTCATACTTTTTACTTAAAAAAAAATTCAGTATTGTACAATAAAATTAAATATATTGTCTTTTAAAATATAGTAACTTTTTTACATTATAACTTACATTAAATACATTACATTATATAATGTTATAATGTTCAAACAAATGGTTTGAAATGTCTTTAATAGTGTTTTATGTTGTATATCTTATACACAGACACCTGGTTAAAAAAAAACTGACTTTATAATTATTAGATCAAGTGCAGGAACCAAAGGATAAACCTCAGTCGCATGGTGCAGCAGGCTCTTCACCTGTTAGCATGGAAAACTCGTAGCCTACACTTTAACTAAATGATAATGAGATTCATATTGCATAAAGCATTTGCTGACAGCACTTCATTATTCTGACTTAACTAAATGTCAGGAGCACAGGACTGCGTGGGCTCAGCCTCCTGACATCTTCAGCTTTCTCCGCAGTGCCAAAGGATCCGTCTGAACGGACCCCACCCAAACACGGTCTGGTCCAATGAGCAGCCCTGACGGCTAAGCCCCGCCCCAAACCATCCATTGATCACCGTCCATTGGGGCAATGTCTAACAATCAGCAGAACATTCCCCTGCTCGAGCCTGAAGCGAAAAGCACTTTGGGATATGTCGTTCATCAATGAGACAATAGACATAAACGGCATTGGTCATTGTCACCTCTGAAAAACTACAACTCCCACTGACAGGCCACGTGAGCTATTGACGTACAGCTGCATTATGTGGCATGTAAATGTAAATTATTCATGATTTTTCTTAAGCATAAATAATATATATAAATATGGGTGAGTTTCTATTTTTGACTCGGGCCCAAGTGTCTTAATAGTTTGTCAAGACCGTGACAGATTTTGTTTTCGCGTGCCCGGTTGGGCACCTGCGCCAGCGCAGCATCACTATTGACAAGGTGCCAACATACACGGGACAAGCTGATTTCTACTGAGCAGCGCTTTGTCCAAAAAATCACTTGGCAAACAAAAAACAATCTACTAACCTGTTCTTCTGTCGTCGGAGTAAAATCTCAAAGTGAGAGTTTAAGGAGAGCCGCATAATTCCGTTGGCGCGAGCGATGCGCCTTTCCCCCTTGTTGATGCTGCACCATTTTCAGCCTCCTCTGCTCCTCCGCTCCTGCACTGATTCAGCATCGCACGGATACTCCCACTATGCACCGCGCACATGCGTGACAGAAGACGGCTGTTGCGTAGCAACCCAAAAGGCGTGAATCCCCCTCATCTGCAGACTTCAGCCATTGAGGAAATTCCTTCAGAAACGTCTTATTATTAATAGGCCTACTAATTATAAAGAAAACAAAACAAATTATAAAGAAAACTTATCGTTGTTAAGGAAATATATGTTATGAATTTGGTTTTAAATTATGTTAGTTGAACAATGGCACAGTCTTTATCATGCTCTTGAAAGGTGATCCTGAGAAATGCCCTTCAGAATACAGAAAATAAACAATAGGAATGTTTTCTCTTCAATATGAAGAGAAAAAACATTGAATCTGGCAGTCTGTAATCATCAGGTCACCCTTATGGAAAGAAAATATATTTCCCTATATATGAATGATTACATGATTAAACAGTATATTTGAAAATATACAAAAAAATATATTGCGCAAATATATTACAATATATTGAATAATACATAAGGAATTGCCACTTTTCATATATTGAAAAATATGATTATATATTTAATAATATATCATAATGTATGTAATTTTATATTCAGTAATATACTCCATAGATTTATATGTGATTAGATATGGTACTGCATGCATAATATATTGCAGATATATTTACTCATGCAGTATAAACACATATGGTAAAATATATTATGTAACACATTTCTTATATTTTATAATTATTTACATTTTAAATGTTTCATATATTCAAGTTAGTTAACAAAAGCACACTTGCATTTACTAAAGTTTCTACCAAAGAGACTATCACTGTACTATAGCATGCACAGCCATTACTTTTTAAATAAAGTTTTTATAATCTTAATGGTGTTCAGCCAATCATAAACCTAACCACAGGCTCTACTCTTTAGCTCAATGGTAACCCCAAAAACTCACACATACCAGAAAACCTTTTAAATTCCAAAATAATACAACTTTAAACACTAACAGATCTCCCCCATATCAATATTGAGCAAAACACATGAAATAGCACTTCATTTTAACATTTACTCTCCTTTAACAGTCAGAAGCAAAGCATGCTGGGAGCTAGAAGTCTGTTGTATCCACTGATTGTAACTCAT
Source organism: Megalobrama amblycephala (assembly GCF_018812025.1). Taxonomy (NCBI): domain Eukaryota; kingdom Metazoa; phylum Chordata; class Actinopteri; order Cypriniformes; family Xenocyprididae; genus Megalobrama; species Megalobrama amblycephala. The sequence goes on from NC_063048.1 coordinate 20,348,971, forward strand.
TCCATGAATGTGTGTATATATGTGTGTACAATACGTTCACATTTATATGGGAACCTGTATGTGCAATATATGTACACAATAAAGGATAAAACTTTATGAATGTAATGCTATTTTTGTCTTCATTTATATATATCAATATATAGCCATACATGGTCAATGCAAATATTGCAGTATATTGAAAAATATAAGCATTTCCCATATACTGAAATTTATTATGTAATATATCGCATTATATTTTGCAGTATATTCCCATATAATTTTGTCCCGTAAGGGCATGCTTCCACATCTATCTGATCTCAGCAAACACATGGAAAATTTACTGACAAATGAAAAATCTAATTAATGAAACATAACAATGATAGCTTAAGGGTTACACTTCTGATAACTTGGATTCTAGCTGGACTGCTGGTCAGTTTTTGGTCCAAGATGATCTATCAAGCTAAACATGATCAACAATTGCATCAAATTACATTTAAAGGTGCCGTAGAACGTCTTTTTAAAAGATGTAATATAAGTCTAAGGTGTCCCCTGATTGTGTCTGTGAAGTTTCAGCTCAAATACCCCATAGATTTTTTTGCCTATTTTGGGGAATCATTAAATATGAGCCGATTTAGGCTGCGGCCCCTTTAAATGCTCATGCTCCCCGCCCACGGAGCTTGCGCTTGCCTTAAAGAGAATAAACAAAGTTCACACAGCTAATATAACCCTCAAAATGGATCTTTACAAAGTGTTTGTCATGCAACATGTCTAATCGCATAAGTATGGTATTTATTTGGATGTTTACATATGATTCTGAATGAGTTTGAGGCTATGATGCGTGGCTAAAGCTAACATTACATACTGTTAGAGAGATTTATAAAGAATGAAGTTGTGTTTATGAATTATACAGACTGCAAGTGTTTAATAATGAAAATAACGACAGTCTTGTCTCCGTGAATACAGTAAGAAACGATGGTAACTTTAACCACATTTAACAGTACATTAGCAACATGTTAACGAAACATTTAGAAAGACAATTTACAAATATCACTAAAAATATCATGATATCATGGATCATGTCAGTTATTATCGCTCCATCTGCCATTTTTCGCTGTTGTCCTTGCTTGCTTACCTAGTCTGATGATTCAGCTGTGCACAGATCCAGACATTAATACTGACTGCCCTTGTCTAAAGCCTTGAACATGGGCTGGCATATGCAAATATTGGGGTCATCATACATATTAATGATCCCAACTGTTACGTAACAGTCGGTGTTATGTTGAGATTCGCCTGTTCGCCACAGGTCTTTTAAACAAATGAGATTTATATAAGAAGGAGGAAACAACAGTGTTTGAGACTCACTGTATGACATTTCCATGTACTGAACCAAGATAAATTCAATTTTTAATTCTAGGGCACCTTTAAATTACATCAAATATTATTTTAATGTGTTTTGGGGTTGTGGCACTACAAAAACAAACAAGGCTGAAAGCATTGCTTTTATCAGTCCTCCATAACATAGTCTATCTACCAAAAACTGGTTCACTTTTGCAGTTCACCCTATTGATGTAGCCATGTCTCTTATCTCCCTTCCTCAGACCACAGACATTACAAAAGTCAAATGATAAAAAAAAAATGCCAAAAAAATGCCTTTCCATACCAGACATATTCAACTTTTAGTTAGTGGATACGTTTTAAACTCCAGAAGATAAGTTACATATGCAATTTACCTCCTGAAATTTCTAATGGGTTTTTGGTTTCTGTGGCTAACATTTCTTGTTTTGACCCTTTTCACATACTGTGATGACGCGTTTTAACGGTCATCAATATCGTCAATCCTGCAAAGTTTTTTATATTTTCATTTTTTTAAAAACGTATGTACATTTATAAGACTATAGCCTACTTTGTATTATATTACTAGTTAGCGCTACTGTGAGGGAGTGACGGTAAAAATGACATCTTTCTCTCTTCTGACTGCCGTTATCAATCGCTCTCTATTTTTTTCCTCTTTTTTGTGAAAAGTAGCCTATCTATTGCGCACAGTCGTATTTTGGAGCAGAAGTGTTTTCTAAACAAGACCTACAACGCTTATCGTTGTGGTCGATGTAGTCTTAGGCTACTTTAGTTGGCCTACAAATTGACGTCACGCTCGCCCAGCAGGTTACCCCCAGGTCACGTGATTGCGTTCACACGCGTGTTTCCTCCTGCAGCTGCGTTCCAAACGCAACTGTGGCTGTGGCTGAACGGAGGTGAACATGGCCGATGTGTCGGAGAGGACGTTACAGGTTGCTTTAGTCGTTTCATTTGCGGCGGGTTTTGTCGCAGGCTGGCAGGCAAACAGAATGCGAAGAAAGTTCTTGGACTGGCGGAAAAAGCGGTTGCAGGACAAACTCGCAGAAACACAGAAGAAGCTAGACCTGTCATGACAGATACAAGTTATCACGCAACCGACCTGGTGAGACATGCGCCTTTCAGAATTTTAGAATAAATGGCTTACGTTGTTCGCTGTAACCGGTTTGCTCTTTCATTTTCTAGTACCTTTGGTCATCAAGGCCTTGAGTTCACAAACAGAATGAGTCTGTAGCAGCACTTCAGAGCGCTCAACAGGAACAAGCCTGGGATCAAAGACAGGCTGGAGAAAAGCAATACAACTTTCAAGGACTTTAAACACTGAGCAAAATGTTGTATTTAAAGGTGTTCCTTAATTTTTGTTAAAGCCATAAATCACACTGTTACCATGTCTGTGCTTTCTCCTTGTCTGTGGCAGTTCAAATAAATTGAAATATTTTAATAACTGTTGACTCAATATAAAAACTAATATGCACATTGTCACATTTAGCTCACTTTTGAGACATATCCAACAAATGTAAGCTGAAAAGTGAGCAACTATATTTCCTTTATTCATTGAACTGACAGAACTTCAAACCAAGAAATGTGTTACTGGGACATCTTTGCTTATTTATATTGTCTATAGCATTGAATCTCAACCTTTTTTGAGTAATGAACCTCCGTCATATTTGGAACCATCCTCAAGGACCCCAGAATAAAATTGGCTTCATTGGTATCAGTAGCTAATGCCTTTGTGACGACCAAATGCAATCAAGTATAATTTACTACTACGTTACACAGCAAAATCTCCAGAGTTAAATCAACTCTGCTCAGAGTACATATGGTCCCTCTCTAAATAGTGTTAAAATAACATTAAAGCAGAGTCAAAGTTAACGAGATAATTAAGCAATTAATTAAGTGGTGATTGTACATTAGTGATGAACACCTGCTGTTAACAAGCAGAATCACTAAAGAAAAGAGAAACACAAAACATCCTTATTAATTGCATTATTATCTCATTAACTTTAACTCTGTTTCAGTATTACTTTAACACTATTTAGAGAGGGACCAAATGTACTCTGAGCAGAGTTGATTTATTTCTAGGGATTTTAATGTGTAGTTGACTTGTTCTATATTTAGTCATTTCGTCAGTTATACATTTATTATCCTCTTCTTTTATGGGAACATGTCAAATGACAAAATAACAAAAATTCATATTCAGATATTTTATAAGGACCCCTTGGCATTATGTCAAGGACCACTAGGGGTCCATGGACTCCTGGTTGAGAAACACTGGTCTATAGAAATTTCCATGTCTTTTCCACAAGCTTGTAATATTTTATTACATAACTTTTAAGACCTGGATACAGTTCAAATTCCCTGATATTTTCAAGTTTAAAGGGAAGCTGTTCATGTAGAAACTGCATGTTAAAGTCTATAGTTTTCCTTTCACTTCATTTCCTTTAGCTAAATGGCAGAGCTGCCAGCCCACTTCAAGTTTTACAAACAAAATATTTTTGTCACATTTGTAGATTTATGTATTTAAATGTGGGTCTTAAAAGAAACCTGGGAGGTGGAAGACATTTTCAGTAAGCATATTATTTACTAGGCTACATTATTTAGGCAGAGCCATGGGTGGAGCGTGAAGTACAGCGAGCTTTCCCTCTCCTGATGTAATTTGGGTGTAATGGGTGGAGCTGGGAATTCCAACCACACCCTAACCCTACCCATAACCATAGACTGTAACTCTGTCCCTCCACCCATTATATCCATAGAGGTGGAGCTGGACTATATCATGTTCAATCCTCGACGTCCATGTGGCTCTGCAGTGATCACCATTTGTTTTTCCAGGAAACCTGTTTTACCAGATTAGACAATCACAGCAGAAGCAGGAGGTTCTGTCATAATGTAACTGTACTGCAGGAATTTTAGGTCCTCTAAGGTTTTCTGTATCACAAAACGAGTTTATAATGAATATACATGCAAAAACGACTTAGAAAATGCTTTCTGTTATCCTATTTTTATGTATTACGCTTTACCACTCACTTTACCTCACTTTAATCAGTCACCACTCCTATTTAATTAAAACAGCATACAAATCACAGATGAATCGTGGATTTGTTTAAGATATAACAACCAAAAAAATAAATTAATGACTTCTTACTCTTCAATTATATTTAACTCTTTAGCAAATAGTAGATTTTTGTTTTTATTGATTTTTAAAGGACTTAGGTATAAAAACATTAAAACGTGGTTTAGACTAGTCAAATTTCTTTTATGTATATGAAATTTAGCAGATAAAATATGTTTCAAAAATAAAATTCACAGATAAGTCTTAAGATGATTTCAACCTACATTCCCTGGTCTCTGGCGCGCAGTGATGAGGTAACAACAGCGCCGTGTAAATGTATCCTAGCAACTTTTCCGGAGCGTCTTTCATGGCGTCGCCGTTGCGTTTTGTTTCAGTAGATCTGAGCACGAGTGACTTAAAATATCGTATATGATCAAACTTGTTGTCATATTGTGTTGAAGACAAATAGAAAATGCCTCCGAAAAGGAGAGGACCACTTCAGACGGTCCAACGAGAGACGGATGACATCAAGAGAAAGGTTGATATGACCGGAGCGAATGTTTGTTCGTTTGCTAGTGCGCATTAGATTTTTTTTTTACTGTCTATGGATTTAACATTAGATGTCTACTATTGTTTGTCCTGCAGGTGGATGCTTTGGTGCAGCAGGCTGCCAAACCAGACGCGTCAGATAGGACTGAGACATTTGAGAGGTACAGAAGACTTCTATCTGTTGTTTTTCAACGTTTACATAAACTTGGTTGAATAACGAGTACTTTGATTTCTACATATATCCAAAGTGATTTGTAATGCTGTTTGTATTTCAGGTGCAAAGAGTTACAGCGCGCAGTGGAGGAAATTATGAATACTCTGAAGAAATTATCTAAAGTAATATCTCTATTCATGTCTGTGAACTTGGATTGTCAATACATCTTACACGAATTGATATATAAATATATACAGTGCTGGGTAGTAACTGATTACATGTAATCTGGATTACGTAATCAGATTCCAAAAATTAATTAATTAGGTTATATTACATTTCAAAATACTCGTAATCAGACTACAGTAGGGCTGCAACGATTAATCGCGATTAATCGTTTGCAAAATAAAAGTCTGTGTTTACGTAATATGTGTGTGTTCTGTGTATAATAATTATGTATATATAAATACACACACATACAGGTATAAAGTTTAGAAATATATGCATGTATTATAAATATATATTTATATATATTTTATATTACATATAAACATAAATATTTTATATATAAATATAAACTTTTTCTTAAATATGTACATGAATGTGTGTGTATTTATATATACATAATTATTATACACAGAACACACACATATATATTTCGTAAACACAGACTTTTATTTTGCAAACGATTAATCACGATTAATCGTTGCAGCCCTAGACTACAGTTACTATTTTATTGATTACATGTTATTCCCTCAATGGCAGTAAATTATTCCAAATTCATTGATTCTCCCCACTACTTTTTTTTTTTTGGTATTTGAAATTTTTCTTTCCAAAAAAGTCTACTGCTTATATATATTCAGAAGGTCTTCCAGGTTTGTGGAATTGCACAGACAGACCATGTGACTATCACTGAAAACTGAGACCCACACAGCATTTGATCACTGGATTTACAGAAATCATTTCACTTTTAAAAAGTTTTTTCTAAACATTGCAGCATTGCATGTCTAATCAACTCCTCATGAACACACAGAGTTTAGTCAAAAGTAATCTAAAAGTAATCAAAAAAGTAGTCAGATTACATTACCATAATTATGTAATGTAATGGATTACGTTATTAACTGCAATTTATGTCATCTAATTTGGAATCAGTACAATTTGTAAGTAATCTACCCAGCTTTGTATATATATATATACATAAATCTGTGTTTCCAGTAGAAGTGCTTAATAAATTTCATGGAGTTACATCACACAGTAGCTGCATAATTGTTATCTATAATTGCAAATTTATTTATTTTTATTCATTTATTTTAGAAATTATTAAATTATTTTATTAGAGAAATATATATATATATATATATATATATATATATATATATATATATATATATATATATATATATATATATTATTTCATGTGCAGGCAGATGAGCCGGCTCCAGTGGGGAACTATGACCAGTGTAAGAGGGACGAGGAGAAGCGTTTGTTGACTTTACATGAGCGTCTACAGTCTCTAGCTTTTCAGCTGCAGCCTCAGGATGATGAGTATGTAAACTCATCCAATAATTCTAACAGAACTTACAGCCTTTTCTTGCATTCTATTACACAAACCATTAAACCATATTTAGATTTACCTTTATGCTTCTGAGAAGTTTTTCCAAACAGTACTACAGTCTTTGTTTCCTGGCCATAGGATGGCCGGACCTAGTTCTTCCCAGACAGAACAGGAGAGCGATGAGGAAAATAGTGATGAAAAAGATGAGAGCTCTGAGGATGAAGATGCAGATGAAGAAGTGCATGATGATGATGATGATGATGATGATGCTGACAGTCATGACGAGGATACAGAAATCGGTCAAACTAGCACAGGACAGGGACCTGTTTCCTATGTTGCTATTAGTGCGTTTACAGGAGAAGAAGAAGGGGACCTCAGCATCCAAGTAATAATCTTAGTATCTTTTTTCTAGTTGCTAAATACTTGAATTTAAGTTATTTTCTTGCACTGAGAAATGTGTCTTTATTTTTTTGTGTTGTTTCAGAAAGGAGAGGTTTTGAAAGTTCTCTCTAAGAACAAGGATGGATGGTGGCTGGCTCAAAACTCAAATGGTCAAAAGGGCCTGGTGCCTAAAACCTTTCTGAAGGTCTGTATAATATCACAGACACTCAGTGAGTGTTTACATGTAATTATTTGATAGCATGTAAGGTCATATAAATGGCTCAAACAGTGTTTTTATTGTTGGGGAACACCATAAATGGTAAAGCCTGTAAAGCCTGACATATGAAATAATAGTCAGAAAAATCTAATTTGTTTGAAATGGACAACAAATTACATTTGTGTTTTTTGTTGAGTATCATATTTGATACATCAAGCATTTATGGCTCATATAGTCTGATATAGGAGAATATGGAGCTCATACTCAAGGTGGGGAAAAATAAATCAGTTTTATTCAGTAGCAAATATGTGCCTTTGGTGCAGTTGCTGATATTTGTATGGCCAAAAATAATATGCAATTTTAATAGCTTGTAATGTTAATCAATGGGATTTTTATAACTACTTCCATGAAATGCATATAAATATCATTTGTAGCTATATATCTCCCAATAATATGTCTTAGTGAGATAATATTTAAAGGTCCCGTTTTTCGTGGTTTTTTGAAGCTTTGATTGTGTTTATAGTGTGCAATATAACATGTGTTCATGTTTCGCGTATAAAAAAACGCAGTATTTTTCACATAATTTACTTATCTGTATACCGCTGTTTCCACTGTCATAAAAACGGGCTGATGACTTCCTTGTTCTATGAAGTCCCTCCTTCAGAAATACGTAACAAGTTCTGATTGTGTCAGCGGTTCCTGTGTTGTGATTCGACAGCAGCTTAGCGAATCTTCCCCGGAAAGGTCACGCCTCTTACCATAACGTGGAGATGCATGCGCTCAGTGTTATTGTAAACATGTCTTTAATTTTACCCTATCAATTTGAGCCGGAATCAGACCCGGTGATTGGACTGCGGGATGAAAATAACAGCGTTTCGACGACATGGCGACAAACACACTCTACAAACGCAACTCTTGTGTATTCCTGTGGGCGGAGGTTAGTCAAAAAACTGTTTTAGTGACGTCATTAAAGAAGGAAGTAGAGGGATGTAGTCCAAACTGGCCGTTCGATGTAGGTGACTTCTGTTAAATAAAATATCTCGCTTGGCATTGAACTTTAAGCTTTAAAATTTTACAGATTTTATTTATACTCTAACAACAAAATTACACACTACCTAAAGTTTGAAACATGGGATCACGAAGAACGGGACCTTTAAATGCTTGGCATATAAACAAGTTTATCAGCATTTTGTTTTGTCAGTTTATTTAGTGTAAATTTGGACATGAAGATTAGAGGAAAAACCGCATTTGAAATCTTATATTATTTATATTATATTATTTATTTATAATGTCTTATGGATTTTATTGAGATGTTTACATTATGCAGTTTAAGTGTATTTATATTGTACTTTTACTTTGTCTGAATCATATTCCAGAACAGTTAGGGGTTGGTGTAGCTTGTGCACTTTTATAAAAATTCTTATTAATTAAATGAAATCAAAATCAAATTAATTCAAATTTAATGCAAAACAGTTTGCAATCAGATAGCAAATCAGACTCTGTGTTTAGATAATTAACATGGATGAAGTAGATCTGTAAATGTATTTTAACTGTGCATTTTCAGATGTCTTCTCCGCAGGATAGTGAGAGAGAGAATGAAGATGAGGGGGAGAGTGAGGAGGAACCGGAGGAGTCTGACATAACGTCCAGGTGATATTCCCTCTCTCTCCACTAGATAGCAGCATTGTTTTCACATTCTGTTGTGTTTTTGTTGCATGAATGTGCTTTTTTCTTTATTAAAGAGCAGTTACTATAGCTCACAATAGTTTTGTTTCAGTTGAAAGGAATTAAACATAAGTTTGAGTTAATGCAGTCATTATTAAAGAAAATTATTAAATACTTTAATCTCTTTTCCAACTAGCAAAACATCCAACTGGAACACAATCCGGAAGGCTGTTACTGAGGTATATTCTGTTTAGATAATTACACCCTTAAAGTCAACATGAAATCAAAATGGACAATTTTTTTAAAATGGAATATTGCAGTATTTATTATAAATATTTTATCGATGCATATCATTTTTTTAAATTAATGTGCCCTTGTAATCTTTAATTAAAATAACTTACCCTTTTCTCTTCTCTGATGACGTGTTTATCGGCATGGGGGCGGGACAACCTGTCACTCACATGAGATCTCAGCATTAGCAAAACACAGTGATTCATTGAATACCCAATGTCAGAATCAAGTCACGCCCTACATTTTTTTTCTTGTTTGAGAAGCCATTTTACTCAGATATATGTCATAATAGGGAAGAAAAGTCTATCGCAACTTCCATTATTATGCCGACTTTAATAACCAAAATATTAATGCACCCATTTTTTATAATATATTATTGTGTGTTGTGTCTGCAGATAGATGCTACTGATGTGCTGTCAGCGATGGGTGCCATCCCTCCAGGCTTCAGACCTTCCACTCTCTCCAGACTCCTAGAGGAAGGTCACTATCTGTGTCTCTATATTTTGCAAAACCTATAGATGGAAGCTTAGTTACCTATAATGCAGTTTGTGTGATTTATTCTACATTATATTATAACATCTGGTAATAATTCATATTTTATAATAATCTATTATACTTGTATTATACATTGTACAGTTTGTATGTGTGTTTGTTGAGCAGGGACATCTTACAGAGCAAGTCACTTCATTCAGCCCAAGCTTAGCCAATCACAGCTCTCCTTTAAAGATCTCCATATGGACCCAGACACAGGCAAGGTAGCAGAGCTAAAAAATAAAGCCTAAAATAAGACCTGTAGCTGTAGTTTGCCCTTTTTTTTAAAGGTGCCCAAGAATGCTTTTTCACAAGATGTAATATAAGTCTAAGGTGTCCCCTGAATGTGTCTGTGAAGTTTCAGCTCAAAATACCCCATAGATTTTTTTTAATTAATTTTTTTAACTGCCTATTTTGGGGCATAATTAACTATGCACTGATTTTTCAGCGCGCCGCCCCTTTAATTCGCGTGCTCCCTGCCACACGAGCTCTCGATTATATTACAGCACATTTACAAAGTTCACACAGCTAATATAACCCTCAAATGGATCTTTACAAGATGTTTGTCATGCATGCTTCGAATTATGTGAGTAAAGTATTTATTTTGATGTTTATATTTGATTCTCTATGAGTTTGAGGCTGTGCTCCGTGGCTAACGGCTAATGCTACACTGTTGGAGAGATTTATAAAGAATGAAGTTGTGTTTATGAATTATACAGACTGCAAGTGTTTAATAATGAAAATAGCGACGGCTCTTGTCTCCGTGAATTCAGTAAGAAACGATGGTAACTTTAACCTCATTTAACAGTACATTAGCAACATGTTAACGAAACATTTAGAAAGACAATTTACAAATATCACTAAAAATATCATGTAATCATGGATCATGTCAGTTATTATTGCTTCATCTGCCATTTTCGCTGTTGTTCTTGCTTACCTAGTCTGATGATTCACCTGTGCAGATCCAGACGTTACTGGCTGCCCTTGTCTAATGCCTTTCATAATGTTGGGAACATGGGCTGGCATATGCAAATATTGGGGCGTACACCCCGACTGTTACATAACTCTTGTTATTCAACTATGCCGAGGTAAATTCAAATTGTGAATCTAGGGCACCTTTAAAAAAATAATTTTGTCAGATAAATACCTTAACTAATTAGATTTTTTGTTCTTCCCTCATATTTCAAAAAATATAACATATCTTCCTCATATTTTGATGGCTTAATCAAACTCGTCAAAGGGGTTTTTAATGACCCTACATCACTTTTGGCCACAAATGTATAAGGAATGTGTTTGTGTGTGCGTCCAGGTTCACGGGCGCCCGTCTAGAGTGAGTTTAACCCTGACCCTGTGGAGTTGTAGAATGATCCCACCCCCCGGGGTCGGGTTGCAGGTGCTCAGCAGGCACGTTCGGCTCTGTGCTTTTAACGGAACCCAGGTAACACACACACATACTGGTGGACCTATAACCAGAATGATTGCCCCTTTATGATCTTAAAAGAGAGATATTTACATACAAATGGAAAAGCTTGAGTAATGATTCTGACATCATGTGTTACTCATGTGGAACAGTAATTAGGGTGGAACCATTTGAACCAAAAAAAACAAATAACAATGCATCATGGGATTAATGGCTGGGCTGCCTGAATTAAAACAGTTTCAATCCAAAAGCATGAGTGTACAATACTTGATGGCATATTTGAGTCTTGAGTGTAAACAATTAAATCATTTTATTCCTTGGTGTCTGGGAAGTATTTGTCTTTCGCAACTCTGGATTTTTTTCTGTACACCATAAAAATTAATTCTGTTTGATTACTTATCAAGAATTTAAAATATTCTGTAGAGGTGCATGTTTATAGGAAATAAGTGGAGTATTATTGTGTAATGTCCTACATTCACTGTGCACAGTTCATCTTTTCTTTGACATTTCTGAATGAGTCAATTAAGTCATTGTAAATGGCAGAACAATTATAACGCACATTCAAAACCCTTTTGTCTTCCCAACGTTTATTGTAAACCGGTGTACATGGTTCCATTGTTTCTCTCTCTCTATCTCTCTCTCTCTCTCTTTTCCACCTGTTATGTTTACTTTAAAATCAGGTTTTGAGTAACATTCACACAGTCAGAGCCACTTACAACCCCAAGAGCCCAAAGACCTGGAGTTTTTCTCCACGGGTAAGACTAAAGTACATTTAAACACACGTAAACACGTGCCCAAAAGTCTGAGGCCACATAAAAAATATGCTATATAAAATCTAATTAAAGGTTAAAATCTTACAATCTTAAAAGATTTAACAATTTTGAAACAAAGAAATGTTGTAAATTACAATTAATAAGACATATTTAAGGTTTTGCACTACGTCTAGGTCAGTAAGCAAAGAAGTAAGTATGTGATATTGATCATGTGACTCTTTGTACAAACTGTCAGATGTTCTTGCTTCTATTGAATCACAGATGATTCACAAAATGGTTGTAAAGTTTGTGTAAAACAGGCAAAAAAGGGACAAGCCAAATACAAAACCATTCTAAAATTCATGTTAATTTTTCAGTTAAACTTTTCACTAAAATTTTTATACTGATAATATAATCTGCAATACAGTTCTGTAATCTAACAGTTTGTCATTTTGTATTTATTCCTGTATGTGTGTATTGTAGATGACTGGGATGCTTCCCTGTCTACTGGATGGAGACTGTTTTCTGCGTTGTGACTCTGAATCTCCTGATCTTGGAATTCTGTTTGAATTGGGTGTAACCTACATAAGAAATGTGAGCAGAAGTTTATTGCAAGAATCATTCTTATCATTTAAACAGTCATATGGCAGTACCACCCAACTCGATCTAACCTCAGAAAGACAAAAGAACCCGTTTCTCTTACCCTCTTAAATATTTCCATGAATACACACAACGATCTCTATTAAAGAGGCCATGTTATGCCCTTTTACAAAGTCTTGATTTTGTTTTGGGGGTCTACTAAAATAGGTTTAATGCTTGAATGTTCAAAAAACATCATTATTTTTCACAGTTTTTACATTGTTGCAGCACCTCTTCCCAGTTTGTCAGTAACTCTGTTTAGTTTCTGTCTCTATGAAGTCCCTCCTTCTGGAAAGCACATTGCTCTGATTGGTCATTTGGACCAACGAGTTGTGATTGGTCAACCGCTTTAAGTGTGAAATGTCAGAAATGTCACGCCCCTTACCACAACAGTGAGTTTTTAACACACTACTAATGCAACTCAATCTGGCATCGCCCCTTTTTTTGCTTATTCCTTTGGCGGGTATTATTTAAATGGGGGATATTATGATGTGTATGTTACCAGAAGAAAACTCAAGACTACAATCAAGGTGGTTCAAGGAGTTTAGAAACAATGCTTACTGATATAGAAAATAACTAAATTTTGAGTGGACTTTGTGCTTTGTAACTTTGCAGTCCATTTTCATGCCTAAACAGAAACATTACATACTAAAGAAAGTTGAAAGTGTAAAAAAGCTTAATAGGTTCTCTTTAAAGAGATTATTCACCCCAAAAATGAAAAAAATCTGTCATTTACTCGCCCTCACATTGTTCCAAACCTGCGTGACTTTCTTTGTTCTGCGATATTTTTAAGAACTTTGGGAACCAAACAACATTGGAGCCCATTGACTTCCATTGTATGAGCAAAAAACATTGAGACATTTCTCAAAAAGATCTTTTTTCTTTTTCTTTTTTTTCGAGTTTCACAGAAGAAAGAAAGTCAAACAGTTTTGAAACAACATGAGAGATTTTTTTTCAGTAATTCTGCTGGGGTAAAAATGTATGCGCTCTGTTTCAGTCCACAGGAGAGAGAGGAGACCTCAGCTGTGGCTGGGCATTCCTTAAACTGCTTGATGAAAGTGGAGCCCCCATTGCTCTACGGTACACACACATTCACTTATTACAATATGATTGACGCACATTAATAGTTCCATTGTTTCATTACATACTTGCTCACAAACTATACGCATGTGTGCAGGACACAAGAGCTCACTATTCATGGTGGCACACCATTTGAGAGAGACACTGATATGGATACCACATCTACCAAGAGAGGTAACATTCTCTCACAAAAATACACACACACTCTGTCACACACAAGTTATTCTCTCCTCTCCTCTCCTCTCCTCTCCTCTCCTCTCCTCTCCTCTCCTCTCCTCTCCTCTCCTCTCCTCTCTTCAGGTTATCCTACTGGTGTGTTTCAGCAGATGTTGCTGTCCAGGAAGATGCCTAAACTTGTTGTTAAGATCAAATCAGTAAACACACGCAGCAGACTGCTTCTGAAGTAAGAATGCCTTCACATTAGAGTATACATTCATGTTCAGAAGAATTTTTTATGTTTTTGATGCTCTTATGCCCACTAAGATTGCATTTATTTGATTGAAAATACAGTACAGTACAAACAGTAATATTGTGAAATATCAATATAAAATAACTTTCTATTTGAATATATTTTAAAATATTATATATATATAAATATATTATAAAATGTAATTTATTCCTGTGATTGGAAAACTGAATTTTCATCTGCCATGACTCCAGTCTTCAGTGTCACATGATCCTTCAGAAATCATTCTAATTTGCTGAAACATTTCTTATTATCATCAATGTTGAAAACAGTGCTGCTTAATAATTTTGTGGAAACCATAATAAAATTTTTTTCAGGAATTTCTGATTAATAGAAACATCAAAAGAACAGCATTTATTTGAACTAGAAATTTTTTGTAACATTATAAATGTCTTTACTATTACTTTTGATCAATTTAATGCATCCTTGCAGAATTTAAGTATTAACGTCTTTTAGAAAAATCGTACTAACCCCAAACTTTCAAACGGTAGTATGGATACTTTGATTTTTATTGCCAACTGTAGGATTTCATATTGTTTTTTTATTATTCATGAAAAAGCAACTATGTTCTTGTATCTAAATATTTCTTTTCCTAAATGTTTCATAAGTCTGCTGCCAGACACTATAGTAGGAAGTCTGTCCACAGTCCACCTCCTGGCAACATACAGGCAAATACTCGCTGATGCTCTTCTACTGGACAGAGTAACCATGTGTAATGCAGGTAACGCACACATACACATTCCGTTGGATTTACGTAGTTTTGTCTTGATGTGTATCTAAGGTTCCTGTGCCCAAGGGTCTGGCATGAAAGCAAATGTAAATGCAAAACATACATATAAATGGAAATGAGAATGTAAAAGTGAATGTAAATGACTTTAGCCTGGTTTTGTGTTCTGCATCCTAGATCTGATCTGCAGCTCAGTTCTAGCCTCCTTCCCTGATGTTCTAGATCAGCCAGACCTGATGGATGCGTTTAGGGTGAGACTGGTCACATAAACACATGTTTACTTAGCATTTACTAAATGAGAACACACCATAAACTTTTATTTTCATTTCTATATATATAAATGTAAGTATAGTAACTACAGTCTAACTTCAACCCTTTTTGCATTTTTAGAATTTATTAAAACATTATATTAAATTATTAAATTGATTTATTATTAAATATGTATTATCATTAAATATAATAATTATATGAATTAATAAGAATTACTAAATATAAATGATTTAATAAGCAGTGTTGGGGGTAACATATTACAAGTAACTGGAGTTACATAATCAGATTTCTTTTTTTAAGTAAGAAGTAAAGTACAGTGCACATGACGCGAATTTCGTCATCAGAACTGTACTTTGTACGTGCAGGTTGCACATGCGCAAACAATTTTTTTTTTTGCAGAAATTAGTTTATCCACAAGCATGTGCCCTGGGGGCGTCGATTTACAAGGTAGTCCTGCATAAACAAAACATACCGGAACGCATGCAAGCTACAGCGACAGTGGAGGCCTATATAAACTACAGATTGTGCGAAGAGGTTAGAAAAAACCCTTATTTGTACAACTCTAGCATGAAAGAATACAAATATATTTACATGTGTTGTAACTCGTGGTGAAAGATTGCTCAAAACTGTGCATGCGTCGAACGCCTGTATTTGCGTACGAGTCCAGTAAAGTATACTTTGCAAGGCTGTGCGTTCAAAACGAAGTATACCCAGGGCTTTAGAAGTGTTAAACTTTCTTCTCCTGCATCCTATTCTTGCAATCCAGAAGGCAGCACAGCTGAAAGGTTTGTTTGAGCTGCACCCTCAACTGTACAGGCACAAATTTGCATTTCCGTCAACCTGATACATTTCACTTTTAGTCTAAATTGGCCAAAAATAGAATTTTTTTTTTTTTGTTATTAAAAAAACAAACAAACAAGCAAGCCTAGTCCAGGTGAAAAAAGGGTAGCTCAAAAGTAACATAATGCATTACTTTCCATAAAAAAAGTAACTAATGCAATAAGTTACTTTTTTAGGGAGTAATGCAATATTGTAAGGCATTACTATTAAAAGTAAGTTTCCCCAACACTGGTAATAAGTAATTATTACTTATAATAATTATTATTACTTAATACTAATAGTATGTTAAATTATTAATTATTTTAAATAAAATGGAATATTAGATGTAACTATAAAATATATTATTATTTAAATTATTTTATTTATATTTTATTGATTTTCCAGTTTAGGACATAACCAAAGGCTCATTTTTTTTAAGGTTAAATTAACTTCTGAGGACAAAACTGTACCATCACATACATGGGATTATAATACGGAGTAGATGTTATAAAATGTATTAAACTTGAACCTAATTTTACAGAAATCATGGACCGAATCAGAGAGTAACCTGAGAAGATCCGATAAGGTAAAGGTGTATGTGATTGTGTGTGACACAATTGCCACAGTACTAGGATGTTCATTCATAAAGTGTTTAAAGTGTTTATTCATGCTGTTTGCATACAATGTGTTTCTGTGTCTTGCAGAGGGATATCAATGTGTTAAAGCAGATGTTTGTGAGGATTTATATGGGCAGTGTATTTCAATTGTTATACTCTGCGGAGATGCCCGCTCCCTGCTGGGCGGACGAGGAAGTGGAGTCTCAACGTGCTCGTATCATATACAGCCCTTCCCAAAAAATCGCAGTAGAAACTATGCTGTCCTCCCAATGCTCACATCAAGCCTTTGACATCACACAGGTCACCTATGACCTCATCAGCAGAGCCCAGCACTGAGTCTAGAGACTGACCTATCACATGGTCCTCCAAAAGATAAGTGTCCAATGTCAAAGGAAAATGTTAAAATTGTATTTTTTTTTTTGTCATTTTAAAATGTATTTAAATATTAAAAATACAAATAAAACAGTTTAATCTTTCACTCCCTGGCCAGAAAGCTTATTCATAGTTATGTTTATGAGGAAAGTGTGGCAAACATACTGTGAGTGTGTGTGTGTGTGTGTGTGTGTTTGTGTTTGTTTGTGTGTGTGTGTGTGTGTGTGTGAGTGAGTGTTTCCTTCTTCCATGGATTTGTAAAGCATCCCATGACTGCCTGTACCTTAAATAGTGGCCTATTTTTTAAGTGCCACACCTCCTGAGTACAACTCCTCCCTTTTTCTTTTTCTTATTGTTTCTCACACATACACATGACTGCACGGTTTAAGTACACACCCCTCCATCTTTAACAGAAGACTGTTTAAACACATGCCACTCCTATAAAACATTTTGCACACTTAGAAACTAGTTCCCATTCTCTGCGTCTGACACACTGCCTCACCCAGCCATTCCGAGGTGTGGTGTCAGATATTTACAAAGATGGAGACATGAATCAGCATTAATTGTTCTGAAAAATTATAGTATTATCACTGATGGGAAGAGGTGTCTTGCATGCCAACTGAGAGTTTTGTCTTCTTATACTGTATTATATAAGTCAGCTGCTCACACATAACATGTTTCTGAATGTATTCACAAATAGTTCTGCAACCACCATAGACAATGAGTGGACATGTTTCCCCAATATCCATGTAGAGGCTGATCAATAAGAGTCACAAAACTACTTATAATTTACAATCAGTAGCAAAACTGCAGGCAAGCTACTGTTTAACATTACAAGCTGCTAACACAAGTAGGAAATTACATGAATGTTATTAAACATGATATAATTTCAATCAGAGCAGCTAAAGAATCAGATACTGAAAATGAGCTTTTTAGCTAATGTAAATGTTAACTACATTAGCTTTTAGCTACATTAATTACTTTATTTTTAGTTGGTTAGGCCTACTCCTTGAGACTTTGATTTATTCTGCAATAAACTGCTCCAAAAACTAGTGTGCTGCCTACAGAAAGAGCATTTTAAGGTGTCATCGGCACACTTCTGATGCAAAGACTGTTCAAAAAGGTAGATAACTTAATTATGCTAATCTTTAAGATACACACTGAAGAAGGCAATTTCAGAAAGCATTGCAACAAGCTCAGGGAAAAATCTTACAAAATAGTTGAATTTATAAAAATAGTTATCTAAAATGTGATAATTTACCCAATATTTATGTGTGCTTTGTATTTAATGTTGTTAGCTTAGCAACATGCTAATGTTAGAATCCTCTAATTGTGCTTTAAGGAATAGTTTACACAAAAATGAAAATGCTGTCATCATTTATTCACCCTCATGTTATTCTAATCTTGTATGACTTACTTTTGTCTATGGAACATCTAAAACAAAAACAGTTGAAACATTCTTCAAAATATAATTTTTTTTTTAATCTTTATGTGAGTAAATGATGACAGATTTCAAACTCTTCAAAGAAAGCTTCTGACATTAAATACCAGGACAAAATTAAAAACCTGTCTGTTATATTTTCACAATACAAATACATAATCTTACATTGAAAAAGTTATGTACATGATATTACATTATATAAATAATTATGCTTTAGTCTTTCTGTGTGTGCTGAAGAAAAGTATATTACCAGGAAAGTATTTTTCCCAGTTGGTTTCTGTCTCCACACTCCCAGTGTTTATGGTGAAATAATAGAGAACTGGTCTGACGACATTCCATCTTTTAATATTAACCTGCTAGAATTCCACCCTATCCGTTAACATAGAGTTTTTTCCCCTGATAGTTCAACGCACATCCCGATCATGATTGGAAGTTACATGTGAAGGTACACCTTAAAATAATTTATTCTTCCATCCTCAATTTGTAAGACAACACAAACAGAAAAGCCTTTATTAAGTTGTCATATGACAATTGATTTCATCAGTGCATTGTTGGGGAAGACTGAGTATTTACGTGTATGCAGGTGTGTCTCGGGCCTTTCTGAAGGGGAGGGATTCCAGGGTGTTCATATTTCTCCACTGCACAGGAAACCCGAGTTAGTAAGATGACACGCCCGGGTGACCGGCTGCTGTGGTGATAGAAAAGCATTGGAGCCCAAAGTCAACACACACACACACACTGTCTGGACAGAGACGGTAGATGCTAGAGATAATCAACACTTATCTCCAAAAGTTAACACTTTCTTTTAAATAAATGTAAATGAGACTTTGTGTAAACTCATACCTTTAGTATAATACAGTCTGTATCTTTGTATAAGTGTGTTCCTGTGTTGATAGTCACTTTAGCTAAAGTCAAATATGCTTTTATTTAAAAAACCAGAAGTGTGCTTTCAGAAGTCGCCGTGGGCTCAAAATAGCATTTGATCTGTTATACCTAAAATCCCAAACCCTGTACAAGAGACATGCTAAATTACTCAACCTTTAGCGATATACAACACGGTGTATTATTTTCAGGCACAATTCCCATGGAGCAATGCTCAAGGTCACAGAGTTCGTAGGTCATCCCTACTTTGCACCATTTTTTTTAAGGTAAAAGGCATTTTTTTTTTATTTCACCAGTATTTCGATTATGCATATTATTGTGTTCTATTTTAGGGCTGAAGGATATGTAAAATTAAATGTAAACATAAACGTACAGGTCATTTTTCGCCAGGACACTATCCGTTTTTCTACAGATTTTTTTCTACAGTGTTTAACTGTATTTCTTGTTATATCCTGCAATTGGGACCTTACACCTCACAGTGTGACTTCATATCATATTTTGAATTTTATCTCACAACAGACTTACATACTTTCAAACCTGACACTCGTGGTGTAAGATGGTTAAAAAAGAAGCTCCTGTGGAATGCAGCCTATTTTAAATGAGCCTGTATCTATTCAGTGTTTTCATCTGCCACAGTAATGTATTCAAATATCTTCACAATATCTTGGTCAGCTTAATATAATTAAATCGATTCAGTGTTTTAATCGATTGACAGTCCTATTATTACACAAAAGTGATTGTGAAGCATGGCTACTAGAGAAGCAAAAGATAAACATATCGTTCATAAAAATTTCATGTCATTGTTACCTTAGGTAACCAGATCAGAAGAGAAACAAACAAGTATTGTTTGGAGCTGTGCAACACTACGAGTGTTCCCATGAGCAACCAGGTGTGTGTTTGTGTGTCTTCATCAGACATAAGATCTGCCAGCCACTCAGACAAAGGTAAGTTTCTGTAAGATCCGATCTGTCCAACACACAGCCTCTCACCCTGGGGAAAGAGAGAGAGTGTTTGTAAGTGTGTGTGTGTTTGCAGACATCTCTCTCTCTCTTGAGCCAGCTGATGTGTATCACTATTAGTTTGGGATTGCAAAAGCTAGTGAAACCTTAAATTTTATCAGTGAAACACATTATATTTACCATGCACACACACACACACACACACACACACACACACACACACACACACACACACACACACACACAGAGGCATGCTGCTCTGTTGTTAACTGAGCTCTCTGGATCTGATGGTTAAACATTCACCTTAATTGTTTCAACATAGTAAATATTTTCTACCTGAAATACCTATTCACTTTATTTGTTCTTTTTTTTCTTTTTCAACTTACTCAAGGGCTCACCTAAATGCATGCATGGTGCTCTTAATGTGTTTTCCCTCTGAGCATCACTGTAGTATACAAATCTGCCTGTGGATAACTTGCTAGTTAAAGTGCATTAAACAATCTTTTTGAATATTTTTAATAGGTGCATAGAGTCAACATAATTTTAACTGTAGAAGACTGCTACAGTAAAAACCTGTTAATTAGAAGTAAAATTAAAAGAATGGTTTTTCATTTTAATAATTATGCTGCTTCTTAGTTCCCTTTTGAATGGGATCTCGCACTGGGTCTGGAAGACCCTGTGAGGAACGCCCCCAGTGTGACCGCTGTTTGAATGCAACAATGACACTGGCCAGCGACAGCCCATGATGTCACTACTGGTGCGACACAAGTACAAAAGGGAGCCTTAAAGGATTAGTTCACTTTCATATAAAATGCTCCTGATAATTTACTCACCCCCATGTCATCCAAGATGTCCATGTCCTTCTTTCTTCAGTTGAAATGAAATTAAGGTTTTTGATGAAAACATTCCAGAATTATTCTCCTTATAGTGGACTTCAATGGACTCTACTGTTGAAGGTCAAAATTACAGTTTCAGTGCAGCTTCAAAGGGCTTTAAACGATACCAGACGAGGAGTAAGGGTCTTATCTAGCGAAACAATCTGTCATTTTCTAAAAAAATGTAAATGTATATGCTTTATATAAACAAATGATCGCCTTCCAAGTGGTTCCGCCAAAACCGCATTTTACTATTCTCCAAAAAGCTTACGCTGTATATGCCTTCCCTATTCTACTTATGGAACAAACGCAGCACCAATTCCATTTTTTTCGGTAAGTAGAATAGGGAAGGCGTAAGACATACAGCGTAAGCTTTTAGAGGTGCGAGCGATGTGAAGTTGCTCGCTGCAGGTTAGATGAGCGATATGTATTGATGCCCTCTGTGTAAGAGATGCTGGCAAGCTATCTCTCTGTGGGTAAGGCATCGACATTGAAGATTCTGGGTCTGCCATCCAAGCCTCTGTGTGTTACGTCGCGTTTGAATGGCAGAGCATACGCGGCAGCGGGTCAGGCCAAGTCTTCCTTGCACATAAATGTCGTGTTGTAAGCTTGCCAGGCCGATCTGCTGAAAGACCATGACCAGGGTCTTTCCCTGGAGGCAGTGGCCGAGCTGTGCCGCACTACTTGCTTAAGGTTGAGCTGCCTATATTGGGGTTCCTTCAGTAGAAGGCTCCCTTTGAAGTGCATTTCAGGCCTGGGGTTGAGTGGTTGTAGTTGGCACAACCCACCCCCCCGGTGTGTTGTAGAACTCTTAATAGTGGGGTTCTCCGCTCCCCGAGAAAAAGCTCATATAATTTCTTTGAGGTCACGTGTAGAGACTTTTGCTGACCAAGGAACACCAAGGAAAATATTCACTGTATGTTAGAAAACATAAATTCCATTACAAATAATAATAATAATAAAATATTGCTTCATACATTTTTTTAGTGAGATGGATGGCAGTTTTACTCTCAAATCAATTCTTAGCATCTAGTCTTTGTCGATATTTGGTTTTCAACAATGTCAGTGGAGAAAAGCCTGCCTCGCATAAGTATGTGGTTGCAAAGGGCATCAACACTTTAAGTGCTTGCTTTGACAATCCTGGATATTCCACCATTGCTGAAGCCCAGAAATCCACCAGTGACTTATTTTTAAAACGTATTTGTGTCTACCATCAGATGATAACTCCAGTAACTGTTCTTGCTCTTGAAATGAGAGATGTGGGATTGGAGAAGTGACATCAAAAGGATTCCGAATCCATGTCTAAGTTTGGTCCATAGGGGGGAAGTAAGTCTGCAGGTTTTGGCTGAGCTGGTTGAGATGTTCAATTATGAGGCCTTTGACACAATCACTTAGCACAGCTTCCTGGGATTGCAAAAATTCCGATATTAGAAGGAAGCACTCAGTGGAGATTGTAGTTATCCAGTTGGCCCAGAAAACTAGCTTTTTAATAAGTGCTTCAACATTGTCCTGGGTATTGAAAATGGTGGTACTAAGACACTGCAGACTTAAATTTCATTCAGAGAGGAAAATATGTCTGCCAAATACACTGTAAAAAATGACCGTGATTTTAACAGTAAAAGACTGTAAAAATGCTGCGGTGAAAAACTGTCAATTGGTTTACAGAAAGTTTCCTTACTATATACGGTGAATAACTGTAGTAGATCTAACGGTACATGTAATTTTACGGTAAAATACCGTTAAATTCAGTTTTTGGAAGTGAAAAATAACAATTCATTGTAAAATTTACAGTGAAAAACCGTAAATTGACATTCCCACAATTCCCTGCGTGACACTTCACATTTGATATATTTCTCTTAGTTTTTCTCATTTTTTTCTAATCAGTTATGTACATTAGGGTTTTATGTTACATCTAATGTTGTTAAATTAATGTTTATTGCATTTTTTAAATTTCATGCATGTTACCATGATGGTGTTTAGTGTGTGTGTGAATGACACTGTGTGCACCTTCTATATGTTAGTATTGTCCTTCTCAGCTTGTGAAAAAGCTGCTAGTGATGAACTTTGATTCATCATGTGACTCTTATCACCACTGTGTTTGGTGACTGTCAGTGTATTATAAAGGTACAAAACAGATATTAGTACTTCATTAGGTTGGTAAATTAACATTTATATAAGTTAATGAAATACGTTGTTTTACCGTAAATTTAACAGATTTTTTTTTTTACGTTGCTACTGTATTTTTTACGGTAAAGTTCTGGCAACCACAGCTGCCAGTTTTTTACTGTAAATTTTACTG
Source organism: Megalobrama amblycephala (assembly GCF_018812025.1). Classification (NCBI taxonomy): domain Eukaryota; kingdom Metazoa; phylum Chordata; class Actinopteri; order Cypriniformes; family Xenocyprididae; genus Megalobrama; species Megalobrama amblycephala. Next base: position 20,372,307 of record NC_063048.1, read on the forward strand.
GGATTTTTTTTTTACAGTGTATGGCAGCTTCTGATGTCGTCTTACAAGTGTGAAGACAAGTGAAATGGTTTATGAACAAAAAGTTCCTGAACTTTTATTGCATAAGTGCTAAAAATCAGTGGATTTAACAGACGAGCTTTGATGAAATTGATGATTTTCACAACGTCATTAAGTACAGACAAAAGTTCACCTGGCATGTTTTTCGTGGCTAGGGTTTCTCGGTGGATGCTGCAGCGCACTCAGGAAACTGATGGTGCAACTTTTCGGATGTCATTGATTTCGCCCTGTCTGTACCAATGCAGCGCATCAAGTCAATTTAGTTTACTCTGAAAAAGCTATCCATCAAATTAAAAACACCTTCCCCTGTTGATCACGTGGCAAGGGGACGGCAAAACATAAAATCTTCTTGGACTGTGTTCTCGAATAAATAATGGACATACACCAGAAGATTAGATAGATTCGCTACATCAGTAGACTCATTGACTTGCAGTGAGAAGAATTCACAGTTTTTTATTTTGCTTATTAGCTGGCTGAGGATGTCAGCAGATATTGAATCAATGCGACGAGCCACAGTATTGTCAGAGAGTCCAGCGTTTTGCAGCTTTCTCTCTGAGTATATAGTTTACCATGTCTTTGGCAACAGGTTAGCACAGATTTTCTCCAGTTGTGTGGGGCATGCCTCTTTTAGCTATGCGGGACCTCACCAAATATGATGCTTTCTGTGCATTTTTGGAAGCCTGAATGGGAGTGGATAATTTGTTTCTTCTTCTGCAGTTCCTGAGGGCTTGAGACTGCTGTTAGCTAAAACTGTGTCTCTGTATTTGCGTTTCTTACTTGACATTTTCTCACTCTTTAATGCAGGTCCGTTTCTCTTGACCTGCATACCTCTGTTGAGTTTCTCGGTTCCTGCCTCTTAACCCCGTTCATTATCCTCCGGGTCCGTTTGATCTTTTTTCTTCGTGGTCAGTGCACATCTCCACATAAGATGTCGATGTAGATGGCTCACCCCTATATCTCTTGATTTCTTTATAGTGCCAGTTTTTAACCAAGGTTTTTACCTAAGTTAAATACATAAAAATAAAATTTTTAAAAATTTAGACAAAGAAATGGATGACGTGGCTTCCTTTTATACTCAGTTTCCTGAGTGCACTGGTAGTGACATCATGGGCTGTCGCCAGCCAGTGTCATTGTCGCGTTTAGACACATGCTTCAGACACCGGTCATAACATCTTGTTCCCCTTCTCAGGGAACCAGGGTTACAGGTAATCGAAACATATTTTTTTGTCATCGGTTATGTACATTAGGGATTTATATTACATCATGTGTTGTTAAATGAATGTTTACCGCATTATTTTAGTGGGTTGTTACCATGATGTGTTTTGTATTTGTGTGAATGACACTGGGCACTAAGTATATATTAGTATTCACCTCAGCTTGTGGAAAAAACTACTTGTGATTCATCATGTGGCTTTCTCTTTAACACGTGTCATTACGGTGTTTGTCAGTATATGATAAAGTTACAAAATATATTTAAGTAGCAGGGTGGCCTTGTTAATTCAGCAGAAAAGGGCTGTTGGATTTACTGTTTTTTTTTTTAAACAGGTTTTTACAGGTTGGTCTGTAAATGTTTACATTTTGCTGTATTTGTTACAGAATTATTCTGGCAATCACAGCTGCTAGTTTTTTTTCTTTCCTGTAAAAACGACAGGATCCATAAAATCTCCACTAAAAAATGACATCCACTAGCCAGTAATGAAATGTATTCAGATGACCACAGAGTGTTCTAGAATTAAATATTTTGCTAAAAAAAAATTGTGTTAATGGGGTACAAAAAACATGGTTTGTTTGTACTAGACAGGGCAGAAGGTTTTAGGTTCAAATTTTGCAGTATTATTGTACATTTAAGTCAACAGATTACTCATGGAGAACTTATGTAATAATCTGGAGAAAAACAACTAATCAAGAGTATGTGCTCGAACATCATCTCGAACTGAACACTGCTACTCAGATACTCATTCACACATATACATGATTTAAAAATACACAAAGATATGCAAATCTGAAAACTTACATTCATTCAAACTCTTACTGCTGCAATTCACTCAAATTAAAGAAATACACTGATTTGGTGTGATCATGCAGAAAATAAGCAACACAAAATCTGTACTAACACATCAATTCACAAAGGTTCTTTTCTAATATGGATCCCAACATCCTCCTGTATCCAATAAAAACCACATCTCACTTCCTGCAGTTAATGATGTCATGAATCTGGCTTTGCATTATCTTGTAGCACCTGGACACCTCTTGCACTTATGCAACTTACATTATACTTTCAGTTTGTGACAATAGTTTTGGTCAAAATAGTTTCGTCAAAGTAATATTACAAAAAATTCGGAGTGGATTCCAGCTGTATGAATGTAAATACAACAGAAGGCAACTAAACATCAATTTATCATAACTGCCAATATTACAATATTGTCTCTTTGGATTTTAAAGTTAATTTATAATATATATTTTCATTTGTCTTGCTTGCAGTCAGATGTTTCTTGCAGCCCTTCATAATCTAAACATATATTTAGTGTTATGTTCAATATTAATAGATTTTTCAACTTTTTTTTACTTTTTTTACTGTAATATGTTGGTACATGCACCAACAAAATGACATTGTACTCTAAATGCATTGATGAGTAAAAATGTAACATTTCATTTCTAAAGATTCATGTTGTTGAAATACTGAGCTTGGAAAAAACATTTCTTTTCCTGAGATCTAATCTGACCAGTTTATGTCAACTCACAAAGTGTTCTATAGAATTAATATTTGAATAATGAGAAGTGCAAATATTGCAGAAAACAGGATAGGGAGGGACAGTATGGATAAGGAAAAAGTTTAAGAAGTCTCAGTTCATCTTTTACAATCTTTAGTACACACACACACACACACACACACACACACACACACACACACAATGGACTCTTCAGTGAGTGTGATTCCCAGTGGCACTAAGATTTTCACCACTATGCCTGATATTCTCTTCATCCCAGAGTTTGTATGCAACCAGTATCAAATCATGCATTCCTTTAATGATCTACAACCTAATTTATTTAATCCTCGTGGTTTTGAATTTGGATGAGTGACTGAATAGAGCTCAGGGTTAAAGGAAGAGTGTAAGAAGAGTCTGAGACATTTGCAGATGATAAATCGTTCATGGTGAAACTGCTGCTTTTTTCTTGTTAATTTCATGTGTCAGTTGAGTCAAGGCAGTTATTTCCTATAAACGTTTGGATTACCTTGGCTAATCAAACTTTATTTTGTAACACACCTCGTCACTATGAAACATTAAGAGACTTATGAGAAATGGCATGTATTGTGTTTTTGACAGCTGCTTAAGCAGATAGCTAAGAAATTGGTGTCAAGTCTCACTAGTAGCACTAAACCCTTGCAGTTGCAATGTAAGACACAAAATAGGTTTTTAATATTGAGAAAGAAATGAATTATAGTGAAATAAATTACAGTGAAATGATTTCTGACTGCAAGTTTCATTCATGAGGGAACTTGTCTGTTTATAGGGATCTTTGTGCTTTATTACGGGCCTTTTTTTAGGTCTATAGGTGCAGGGCAGAGGAAAAACAATGTTAAATGCAAATAATAAATGCAGCTAACCTTAGTTATAACTGTGCCTAGCAAAATTAACAGGCATATAAACTTTGAAAAGGGAGGAGAAAACTCTTCACATATCTTTTGTTGTTGATGTTAGAATCCATGTTTCCAATAAAAAGCTATTCTAAAATTATCTTCCATTTAGTTGAAGCCAAATTAGATGGATGCCAATACGGACGGATAACGTGACAATCCCTCATTCTTGAGAACCATGAACACACAAGAGAAAGGCAATACAATATTTAGAAACCAATGATAGACTAGACTAGAACAAATGTTTCTAAGAATAAAATGTGTCCCCTCAAGTTTAGTATTGGGTAATCACTTCATGAATTTTAGAGTTAAGATTATGGACCTGAATGAAAGAAATAATAAGATTATGAGACAATTGAATGAGACTTTTTTCAGTATTACTGTACAAGAATTTCTGCATTTTTTTTTTTTTTTTTTTTATTACTATACAATCTCCAGAGAGTTACAGCACCTACATTTTTGTGTGTGTATGAACTGCATTTTTTATGTATTTTTGAATAACCTGCTAGATCCAGACAAAAAAGAGTATCACATTATTGATGCACATATTGAAGGCAGATCATTTTCTCCCAAAGTTATCCAGTGAAAAGCTCTGGCTGCTTGATTTTGGAGCTATCAGGTGACATAATTTCATAAGAAATTCCTGCCACGCCTATTGAATTAGTTAAAAGGAAGCAGGAGTATCCTGCCTAAGCCGGATGATGAGGGCAAAGGCACTTGAATTCAATCGACTCAAATACTGTATGCAAGCTGCTGTGTGAATGGGAGAGTTTGAGATTCACATCTGTTATAAAATACTGTTTTATAAAATGTCAACCCTTTGAATGTATCCAGCAAACAGTAAACGTTCTCTGAACTTTGGCAAATGTTCTGTCAAGATACTTCCAGTAATGTTAATAGAATGTTCGTTTAAAGTTGTCTGGTCTTTAATAATGTTCTCAAAATCTTAGCACAAAAATGTTATTTATACATCGTTCATGGAACTTTTTTTCTGAAACGTTTTAGTTGGATGTTCGTCTAACATTCTTTAAACATTACATGTGTGTGAGAGTCCCACACTATGTAAGACCCGGTGACCTACCCCAGAAAAGTCATCACCAAGAAAATGTATGGACAGCCTCTCGCGAATGTCAAGAGTCGGATATGATTGAAATGATTAATGAGTGATTATGTTTGTAGTCTTACATAAATGTATACATGTTTTTATATGAGTGACTCTGTGTTCAGGTTTACTGTGTTTGTTTGTTCCAGGTGTTTGGTGGATTGGTGTGGACCCTGGTGGCCTCCACCCATGTGGTCCCAGACAATCCTCAGGGCTGGGTCATGTTTGTGTCCCTTTTCTGCTTCCTTATCACCACTCTTTGGTTCTTCATATTTATTACTGTCATAAACCAAAGCAGCATCTGGCCTGGCTTGGTAAGAAACATCAGTTCATGGTTTTACCATGTTTTTTGGACATAGTTTTGAAGACAACCATGGTAATAATTTCTGAATTCTCTGAAGTACCACAATATTATCATCTGGTACCATCACTGTACTTTTTTGTTCAAAGTTTGGTTTCTCAGACCAACATTAATTCAAATGTAGACCTAGATATTTTAATAGTTTATTAAGGGCAATGAATAATAAAGCCCTGGGCATGACATATGTTCTCACTTCTGTTCTGTCTTCTGCTCTCTTTAGGATGTTGGATATCATGCCATTGCCGCATTCTGTTATCTGAGTGCCGCAGTCTTTTTGACTTATGTCACAATCTTGATTCAAGGAGCGGGCAAGTGTACCAGCTAGACATTGCTGCTGTGGTAAGACTCATTTATCACAGATAATGAAAGTAAAATCTTTATATTACTCATTTATGCTCAAGAAGGCCACACGCTACATTAAGAGCAGGGGAGATGTAAACTTTTGAGCAGGATGATCAGTGTAAATTGTTCTTCTTATTATATATATATATATATATATATATATATATATATATATATATATATTATTATTATTATTATTATTATTATTATTATTTATTTTTTAATTATTTAGTACTGCCCTTCAGAACAAAATAATAAAAATTTACACTGATTATCCTGTTTAAAAGTTTATATCCCCTTGGCTCTTTATGTAGTCTAGTGTGTAGCCTTGAACGTTTGAATCAAATATAAATGGTCATGTGCCAGACTATTAAAGGCCTAAATGTAATAATGATTGATGTGAATTAACTGGAGCGTAGCATAAGGCATATTTCATTTGTTTACAAGTGATGGCTTTCATTGTCACATTACTGTACTGGATTCATGCAATCCTCTCTGCTCTTTGATGGAAGTCCTCTTGAACTTAAAGTGCTGTGGCTTTAAAGGTGCCCTAGAATTAAAAATTGAATTTATCTTGGCATAGTTGAATAAGAAGAGTTCAGTACATGGAAATGACATACAGTGAGTCTCAAACTCCATTGTTTCCTCCTTCTTATATAAATCTCATTTGTTTAAAAGACCTCAGAAGAACAGGCGAATCTCAACATAACACCGACTGTTACGTAACAGTCGGGGTGTACGCCCCCAATATTTGCATATGCCAGCTCATGTTCAAGGCATTACACAAGGGCAGCCAGTATTAACGTATGGATGTGCACAGCTGAATCATCAGACTAGGTAAGCAAACAAGAACAACAGCGAAAAATGGCAGATGGAGCGATAATAACTGACATGATCCATGATATGATATTTTTAGTGATATTTGTAAACTGTCTTTCTAAATGTTTCGTTAGCATGTTGCTAATGTACTGTTAAATGTGGTTAAAGTTATCATAGTTTATTACTGTATTCACGGAGACAAGAGCCGTCGTTATTTTCATTATTAAACACTTGCAGTCTGTATAATTCATAAACACAACTTCATTCTTTATAAATCTCTCCAACAGTGTAGCATTAGCTGTTAGCCACGGAGCACAGCCTCAAACTCATTCAGAATCAATGTAAACATCCAAATAAATACTATACTCACATAATCCGATGTATGCATGCAGCAGCATGCTTGACGAACATTTTGTAAAGATCCATTTTGAGGGTTATATTAGCTGTGTGAACTTTGTTTATGCTGTTAAAGGCAAGCGTGAGCTCCGGGGGCGGGGGAGTGCCAGATTTAAAGGGGCCGCAGCATGAATCGGTTCATATTTAATGATGCCCCAAAATAGGCAGTTAAAAAAATTAATTAAAAAAAATCTATGGGGTATTTTGAGCTGAAACTTCACAGACACATTCAGGGGACACCTTAGACTTATATTACATCTTGTAAAAAAATGTTCAATGGCACCTTTAAAACACTCATTCAACAATACATCACTTCCAGAAATCCTTGATGAACCAAATAACAGACTACAGATAGACTGAGATTGTATTTATGAAAGATATGCAGAAAGATATGCACAACTGATTTTTACTTATTTTTCCATTTCTGCTGTTTGACGCAATAACCAGGTCATTCTAATCTCTGAAGGTGAACAGTCTGCTTTAGGAGATTAGTATTTTTATTTTGAATTTAAATTCATTATTCATATATCATAATCATTATTCATATCAAATATTAAGTTACTTTACCTGTAAACAATGATGTTTACTTTTGAATGCACAATGGTATAAATGTCACTGCAGGATGCTGTTTTTCAAGACTTAGATGGCCAGATAGTGCCATTGTTGGTAGACCTGATATTTAAAGGGTTAGTTCACCCAAAAATGAAAATGATGTCATTAATGACTCACCCTCATTTCGTTCCAAACCTGTAAGACCTCCGTTTATCTTTGGAACACAGTTTAAGACTTTATTCAGCATTGTATTCTCTTCTGGAATCCTTTCCATTGAATTGATTCCATTGAACTGATTCCCTTGAATCCTTTCATCTGTCGGCGTTGATAATGCACTTTTACGTCGTTGTTTTTGGCGATTAGGACATCCGCGACATGCACACTTACGCGCCATTTTTAAAAATATAGCAATACCAAAATACAAACAATGTAGAATAGCTTGAATACAGCGTGCGTCTCCCTCAGACTGTAAATGAAGCTCGCTAACACGTCAGCAGCGTCTTACGTCAGCAACGTCACTGCGGAGTCGTGAACCCGGATTGACAACAGACCCGGAAGAGAACAATGCTGAATAAAGTCGTAGTTTTTGTTATTTTTGGACCAAAATGTATTTTCGATGCTTCAAAAGCTTCTAACTAACCCACTGATGTCACATGGACTACTTTGAGGATATTTTTATTACCTTTCTGGACATGGACAGTCTACCATACAAACACTTTAAATGGAGGGACAGAAAGCTCTCGGACTAAACCTAAAATATCTTAAACTGTATTCCGAAGATGAATGAAGGTCTTACGGGTTTGGAACAACATGAGGGTGAGTCATTAATGACATCAATTTCATTTTTGGGTGAACTAACCCTTTAAGAGATGACCCTATTTAGTGAGAAAGTGTGAATTTCTGCAAAAGATACCCAGGTAACAAAATGTGTTCTGTGAAAGTTTTGCTAATGCTTAAGATTTTTTTTTTTTCATGTTTTTTCTTGGTTACGTTAACATTAAGGAAACATTCCATTTTATTATTTTGCAAACATTATGGGAATGTTACCTTTGAATGTTATCTGAATTTTCTGAGACAAGAAGCAACCTTGCATGAACGATGCATAAGTAACATTTTTGTGAATTTTGAGAATATTTTTAAAGACCAGATAACTCTGAACTAAGATTCTAATAACGTTACTGGAAGAACGTTTGTTCATAATGTAATGAACATAACTTTGTTCATAACAGCAGAATAAAAAATAAAAATAAACCGATGCTAAATAATAATAAATAAATGCTAAAAATAAATCAATTTGGTATACATTTCTGAGAAATCTTAATCCATATTATTTGATAACGAGTTTTCAGGAGGTACAAAAACTGTGAGATAAAAACGAGATGTTTCCATGTTCATCCAAAACACCATCTTCAGTTGTAAAAACACAGGAAGTAACTCTTGCAAATATACACATAAGTAACATGATCCACGCACATGTAGAAGTCACATGACTACCAAATAAATGCCCAATCTGGATGACCACATTCCTTCATCAAGTGTAATGTAGTTATTTTCTTGTTCTCTGGCCTCAGGATATGTGGGTATACTCTCCACTCTGTTGCAAGAAAATACTATACTGAACCAGAGGAACAGAACAACCAAACATAAGACAGAAAACATACAACTGAACAAAGGAAACTGAGATCTTACATACACAGAGATAAACAAGGGAAGTAAATTAATAACAGGTGAACTTAATTAGGCTACCTGGCACACACAAGGAAACTAGGTCAACATACACAAGAATGGAACAGAAACCAAACAGAAGCAAACCAAAACAGAATATATACACATTACGTTATACACCCCTCTCGGAAGGCACGTTCCCGTACTGTAACAATAGTCCAACTAAGGAGGGAGGGTGGGGGATGCAGAGCAGGGCCAAGATGAAGCCAGGGTGGAACCCCCAGCAGAAGGGCAAGGACGCAGGCCCAAGGCGGAGTCAAGGGAGGGAGGAGCCTTGGCAGGCGAGACAAAGCCAGATGGAGTGGAGACCCAGGTGGAGGCAGGGGACTGTAGGGATCAGGCGATGACAATGGTCCTGGAGGGCAGGATGGAGCCACAGCAACGAGCAACCGAGGTAGAGCCAGTGTACCGGAAGGACTGAGATGAAGGCAGAACAACTGAGGACCAATGTGAAGCTGGAGCATAAGGGGTGGCCCAGAAGTCCACGGTGCAGATATAGTGACACAGACCAAGGCTGAGCGATGATTGGCTCTGCTCTGCGTCTGTGGTGGGCTCAGGCTTGTCCGTCGCTAGGGTGGTGGCTGCAGCTGGCACAGATTTCCTCTTCGCTCTTGCAGATGGTGAATGGGGTATTGTTGTGGAGGAGTACCCACCTCCACGTACTCCATAAAAGTACCTTATGCCTGGTACACATTGTACGATTTTGGGTTGTCTCAAAGTATTTGGATTGTATTAAAAGATGACCAAGCGATTACAGTGTGAGAGGTTCACAGATGGCCTTTGTCAGTCTTGCGACCTAAGATAGTCTGCGATAATTTTCTGACAGTGTCAGAAATTTAGTATGATAATCTCACAGTGTGTTTGCTGCTACGACTAACTAGCCAACAAAAATGCAACATGAAATGGTGTGTTGCAAAATAGTGCTAAAACTTAAAACTACTTACCTCAAGCTCCATTTGCAAATTTGGCATGCCAAGTTGGCCTCTTTTCCCTAGCCATGACCGCATCCATATTCTCCTCTTTTACTTCCTCCTCTTTTTTTTCAGCGCACATAAAAACCACAATTGCCAAAGTGTGTTTCATCTTCCTCTATTTGTTTACCACTAGTGCATGCTGATGACGTTTTATTCTTCTATACTAACTTGCGTTGTAGCCAACGATTCAATAGACATCATCATCGTACAGTCTACATACATGTTGTACAGTAACCAAGTTTATTAGATCCATGTTGTACAGTGTGATTTGTAATAGGGGTGTAACGGTACATGTATTCACCCCGAAAAGTACGGTATGGACGTCACAGTTCGGTTCATGCGGTTATATGATGAATACAGTCACAGAACATCAAGGGAACTAAATGAACAACAGGTGAACTTAATTAGGTTAACTGGCACACACAAGGAAACTAGTCAGCTCCCTAGTTCAGTGGTCAGGCCACTGATCATGGAGTGGGCCACATTCATTTACACAATATACTTATTCACGACCTAGGAAGCTAGTTGAGCTGATTGACATGCAGGGTAGGTCAACATAAACCTGCACTGAACAGAAAAAAGGACCCATTCTTCTACATCAGGGGTGTCCAGGCTCGGTCCTGGAGGGCCACTGTCCTGCAGAGTTTTGCTTCAAACAGCTCCAAAACACCTGCCTGTAAGTTTATAGTATGCCTAGTTAGACCTTGATTAGCTGGTTCCAGTGTGTTTAATTAGGGTTGGAGCTATGCTTGGGAGCAGTCTTATTTCCTGTAAACAGGATTAGATTGCATCTTTTTAAGTGGATGCAATACTTAAAGTCTGTCCCAGCCACTGCTAATTTCTTACAATAGTACCCTATTAATCCAGGGACAATAATAATTTAAAATGATAATAATTTCAAAATTAATTTGAAAATGATATTATGATGTTGTGTAGTCTATCATACTATAGACACATACAGTTTTGCTGAGAGATTTATTTGTGAGGGAATAATTACCAAATAATTTTATGTCGTGGGTTAGGTTGGTCAGTTGGCGGTTTCCTTATAAAGGTCCGGAAATTTGTCAAGTTTTTTTGTCAGTTGTGTGATGTTATTTTTAATATGATGTCATTACCATCTTTCCACCAGCCAATCAGTGCATTGCTGATCATAGTTTCAAGTATCAATATATTTGCCCTTTCCAATGAACACAAAAAGGTGCAGTAATCCAAATGCAAATTCGTTTGAAGAACCAAATTAGCCTGAGATCAGTTTTCACTACTAGAAGATCTGGCATCTGTCAAATCATCTCAGATGTTTTAAGCGAGGTACGAAGAATGGACTCCTGAACAGAATACACACGTTACAGTGGGCTTACGGTACACTTCCACTTCTGGTTTCCTATTTCCCCCCACTTTTATGGAAAAATGTAATAATGGAAGTTGAACTTGATGTTTTTATCCACTGAATTGATATGCTCAGAGAACAAAGCTATCTTCTATCTTTTGTTCTTCACCCATGTGTTGTCCACATATCCGAACCGATGGCTTGGGACCTCCCCCTTATAAGTGACCACTATCTGTGATACTGGAGAACCCATCACACATTTATGCTTCTATTGGTAAAACACATCCTTGAACTTAATGGGGTGTTCAAACACAATTCCAGCAGCACACAAACCCCTTTCGGCTTCAGTTGTGTCAACACACTCAGTCTCTCCCTTACAATTTCAACCATCTGTGCTGTCGGTACCTACATGAACAATGAGGTGACATCACAGGACACCAAAGTCTCGTCTGGGTCCAAGGAGAGTCCTCTGATTTGATCAACAAAGTCCTTATAGTTTTGTATATGTCACTCCATCTTACCACCCAAAGGGTGATTTAAAATGGTAGCTAAATATTTTGCCACATTATATGTAACAGATTTAATACTGCTCACCACTGGTCTTAGTTGGAACACCCTCCTTATAAATGTTTGGTAATCCATATATAGAAGGTGTGGTTTCTCCAGGGTAATGGTAAAAATACAATTTGTGATCTGTCACTTGTTGCTTCTCCGATGACCGTAAACAACTTGTTTTTTATATTTACCAGTGGGATCACCTCATGATAGTCTTCCATATTCAACACCACTGTACATCTTCCTTATCTGCTGGTAGTATTGTGATATTCTGATACTTACTTAAAGAAGTTAAGGAGTGTTTCTCCTGTTTACTCAGAATAGAAGGTGGTGGCTTAGCACTAGACAAAGTTATGTAAACTACACAAAGCTATTTGGCCTCTGCTTCTGGTATGTTTTTACTCCAAAAAGCAGATTCTACTGCAGTAGAGAAGGCAATTTCAGAGAGGCTAGCAATAGCAAGCTAGCTTTGATAGCATGAGATCCCACCCTCCTTTCAGAGTGCTCTTCAAAGATACGAGAGACAGCATTAAATTACCTCATGTTTCAAGACACATAACATTACAATAATAATTAAAATGAACAATTTACAGAACTCTTACTTGTGCCACCTGACTGCTGAGGATTCATTTTGGTGTTGATAGTGTTGACATAGAAACAAATAAATCCAAGTCTGAGGACGTGAACAGCTCTGGGTAGAACGTCACGGGTCGCCATCTTGTAATTACAGTTACGACATGCCGTGAATGCAGCATAAGCTTATTGTTTTGGTTCAGGAGGAACTGTAACGGTAGGAACACACCAAGCCGACGGTCGACTAAGTTTTCTCAGTGTGTTCTGCACCGTCGGCTGTTGGTCCTCGTCGGCTTTTTTTCGGCCGATTCGAAATGTTGAATCGCCGTCGGTGCTCGTCGGTCCGTCGGGCCATCTGATAATTCAGATTGGCTGTTCAGATACTGCCACCTGCTGGTACGGAAAGGCATTTCATCTCACGCAGGCGCAGAACGGACGTGCTACTTGGCCGTCGGCTGTTTAGCGTCGGTTTGGTGTGTCAGGGCAACTTTGGACACAAACGGTGCCGACGTGAGCCAACCTTGCAGTCTGTTTTCGTCAAAAGCAGCTGCTGTTTGTTTGTGGCACACGCTGACTGTCTACAACTCTGCATAGTTTTATGGAATGCGCTGATGAAGTGTGATGTCTGTGCGAACGGTGCACAGAGGTATGGAATTAGTTATGTTGACTGAAAGGTGATAGGATTTTTTTTGTGGTCCTGAGACTTCCACAGAACATACATGTAAATGTTTTATTATTTAGACCACTTCTATGATTGATTAACATCAATGTGGAGAGAGAGTTTCGACAAGTATCACAAAAAGTGTTTACCATACCTTTAATTCCACTACTGGAACCTTGTCCGGTGCATTTGCAAATTTCAAACCTTTAGTTAAAGGTCCCGTTTTTCGTGTTTTTTTGAAGCTTTGATTGTGTTTATAGTGTGCAATACAACATGTGTTCATGTTTCGCGTGTAAAAAAAACACAGTATTTTTCACATAATTTACTTATCTGTATACCGCTGTTTCCACTGTCATAAAAACGGCTGATGACTTCCTTGTTCTATGAAGTCCCTCCTTCAGAAATATGTAACGAGTTCTGATTGTGCCAGCGGTTCCTGTGTTGTGATTCGACAGCTCTGAGCGCACCTTGCCCGGAAAGGTCACGCCTCTTACCATAACGTGGAGATGCATGCGCTCAGTGTTATTGTAAACATGTCTTTAATTTTACCCTATCAGTTTGAGCCGGAATCAGACCCGGTGATTGGACTGCGGGATGAAAATAACAGCATTTCGACGACATGGCGACAAACACACTCTACAAACGCAACTCTTGTGTATTCCTGTGGGCGGAGGTGTTTTAGTGACGTCATTAAAGAAGGAAGTAGTTAAATAAAATATCTCGCTTGGCATTGAACTTTGAGCTTTAAAATTTTACAGATTTTATTTATACTCTAACAACAACATTACACACTAACTAAAGTTTGAAACATGGGATCACGAAGAACGGGACCTTTAAAACTTCCATCTCTGGCTTAGTGAGTTCTTTATCATACAATTTCTTCACCCATTTACTGTAAATGTTCATTGGTGCATCCAATGGTGGATTCAAAATGGTCAATATTCATATTCATGCATTTTATTCATATTTCATGTTAATCATTTATGGCTTATGATTTATTAGGGCCCGAGCACCGATGGTGTGAGCTTCTCTGAAGCTTCTTCTTCTTCTCTGAAATGAATCATATTTTTGAGGAGCTAAACATGCTCAAAACTCATGAAACTTTGCACACATGTCAGAAGTGGTGAAAATTTATGTCTGATATGGGTTTCAGAATTAGGTGTGGCAAAATGGCTTGATAGCACCACCTACAAATTTTCAATTAAGCGCCCTTCGCGCTGTTTCACGTACAAGTATGAAATTCGGTAGACACATGCAACAGCCCAATAATTACAAAAAAGTCCCGGGTGCAAAGTCTGAAAACCCAACAGGAAGTGAGATATTTTGAATTTTCTCTGCAAAATTTTTGCAGTTTTTGCCATTTCCACACGTTATACTTTAGCGAACTCCTCCTAGAGCTTTAATAGGATCAACATCATATTTGGTCAGTCTAATCTTAAGGCCTTTGTGACGTTAAATTGCGAAGATCCTTTTCGCTGAAGGGCGTGTCCGTGGTGGCCTGACAAATTTGTTGTAACTCGGGTATACAATGTCCGATCTGTCCCAAACGTCACTTGATTTATTAGAGTCTTGTCCTGAAGACATCTACATGGCAATATTCAGTGACAGTCATAGCGCCACCTGCGGGCAACAGGAAATGACATACCACATCATATATGGTCAGTCTAATCTTAAGGCTTTAGCAATGTTAAATTGAGAAGATCTTGAGTTTTCATTGAAGGGCATGTCTGTAGCGGCCTGACAAAGTCTGATGTTTAGCCATGAAAGAGGAAGCTGTTGTAACTCAGGCATACAATGTCCGATCTGCTCCAAACTTCAAGTTTGATAATAGTCCTGGCCTGAAGACATCAACATGGCAATATTCAGTTACAGTCAAATCGCCACCTGTTGGCAGCAGGAAGTGTGGCACTTTGAAATGACTTTGCCACAATTCTCCTGTGTTCACTCGCTTACATTACATGTCATGTCGCCCACTGTTCACTGTTTTCCTGAGGCCAACAGGAGGCGGTGAGCCCGGGTGCAAGGACCCTTTCATCGCTGCTTGCAGCTTTAGTTAATATTACTTTTGATTTCATATATTCATGTACTCCTACTCCATATATTAATCCTCATCATATTTTCAAGTATTTACTCTTTAATGTACTCCTTTATGGTTATTCCTCTTGTATATCTAAGAGTATGTATGCTTGCTATATTCAACTGTTCTTCAAGTGTTCCAATGGGACAGGTTATGTTGACACGTTTGTGGTTAGATATTGGACGCCTGCCAAGTACTGCAGAAGCAATGATTTTTTCATAATTAGTTGCTCATTTGAACTTGATGTACCTTTGTATGAAAATATGTGTTTCCATTTCTTCAGACATGAGATAATGCAAGATCTATAATATTCTCTTAAGGGTGTCAAAACAACACCTTTTGTATCTGTTTTCAACTATCTTTTGACATTTGACCAGTCACTCTGACCGTTAAACCAACTATGACATAATGGATCAATCTGTTTGACCTTTTCTTATTAGACAAAAACATACGTTTGAGTGGGATGTAACTTATCCTACGTCTTTGATAGTTTAGCTTTTCTTTACTTTTTCTTTGCTCTTTTTGCTTCTCGCATCTCTTCTGCGTCTTCTCTTCTACCTCTCTTAATTTTGTTCCTTCTTTCTCTATATTCTGATTTTCATCCTCACCTGTTAGATACAATACTCTGGATTTTATTATAAACTATTAATTACTTAATTTGTTTGTCTCTATAATTTTTAACTAATAAATGTATTCCTTAATCAAATTTGATCCCTGACATAATCATTGCTAGACTGCCTGGATCTCATTGCCTCAGGTTTTTGCATCATTCATCAAACCATCCAACCAGTTTCTACCAGTAGTGAGTAATGCTGGACCTCACCCTATTTTTATAGGCTACATGTTTATTTAAAATTATGTCGACATGGTTGAAACTAGGAGAGAACACTCCTTGTCCTTATCAACGGTTTTTATACACCAATAATGTTGCCACACTGTTAACTCTTTTTGACTCCAACTTTATTCACTCAGTAGCCAAACATCTTTCCTTCCACAAGTAGGCTACTTATAAGTCGAGTCTGTGTATTTGCGAACACCTGAGCTGACTGACTTGTTCAGTATTACTTAACCCGTTGCCACACTGCACCCACATACACAAACCCCACGTTCCTCAACATCACAACCCGCTCAGTGAAAGTGGAGGGTTGCTCTCCTCACGTAAGGTGTGTCCATACAGAGCAGGTTTTTCAGGTCTCAGGGGACATTGAAAAGACGCGGCCGTGGCTCCGTTACTCCAGTCATTCCTCTAGCGGATAGCGGGAGCGCGACAATGGCAGCGGCCACACAGCAGATGTCGAGTCTGCCCAGCGGATTCCGGATCTGTACCACTGCACCGGACATACTCTACCTGCCCGAACTGGTGCGTGAACGAAACATTTAATGCAAAAAAAATTTGGTTTATCATAGTTTTATCCAGTTATTGTAAAATATCAGATTAATGTGGGACCCCTTAAACCGCGTAAGAAACTTTCATAGTATTTTTTTTTTTTTTTAATCATTTTGCTTCGTCATATTTATTTCTGCATCTTTTTCATTTTTGTTTTTATCGTTTTTTTAATTTTTATATTTTTGCGTAGCCTATTTATTTTTACGTTTAGTCTACTTATGTAGGCTAGGTATTTTTACATTAGGCTACTTAATCATTTTTTTTTTCTATTTTAATATTTGAAGAAAATGAAAATGGAAAAATTAGGAAAGCGAAACGTGTAAAAAATAGCAATCCACTTTCTTTTTCTTTTCTTTCTTTTTTTCTTTTTTTTAGGGATTCCACTATTAGTAGCCTATGTAAATTGGCGGAAATTATGGGCGGTAAAATAATTCAGTTTGCGGGGGTAAATATTTCAATATTTAGGCTATAGCCTACAGATGCAGGTCATATTTGATACGTTCTATGTTTTCAAAACAGCAGCCTATTATTGGTGGTTCCACCTCATTTCGTTTTATTTATATTAAATAGGAGAGAACGGTTGGAGAGAAGGGAAATTAAAATATATATAGCCTATGTTTTAAAATTATTAGCCTACATTTTAACAACATTTTAACCAATTTTTATTAGAATTTTATTATATTTTCTTTTTCTAATTATTTATTATATATTTTTACTATACTGTAACTGCGGGTTTCGGGTGACATGATGTCTCAGCCCAACACCTCCACAACAGCAGCATTTGACACCAAGGTTAATGAGGGACACACAATAGCTACACATACTGTACGCCTGAATTCACCTGTAATGGTGTCTCAAAGAATGGTGTTTGAAAAGAGTTTGTTTTGTGGTTCTGGTTCTTGTCTGAGCTCAGTAAGCTTTGAAGGACATAAATGTGAGCTCAGATCATGTAGCCTATCAGTAGCTCAAGTGAAAGACGAGATGAGTCTGTGTGTGTTTGGAAAGTTTAAGAGACAGAAAACAGACGGTGAGTTTGCATGCTTTTCCATCAATTCTTCTCAGTCACTGTTACAGTTGGCCATTTAGATCATTTTGGTAAACATCTCTCTCGCTCTCTCTCTCTCGCTCTCTCTCTCTCTCTCTCTCTGACTAGTTTATTTAAATTAATCCATAATCCACTGGTGTGAAAGAGAGAGAGAGAAATGCATGAATAATGTGTTATCGGAATGGTCACACGATCGCATGTTTAGGTTTGTGTCTTTGTTCAGAATATTATTGTTTTGCACAGTCTGTCATTATGACAAAATAAAAAAATATTTATTTATTTATTTAGAGATAAAAAAAAAAAAAAAAAAAATAGCCTAAATAAATACATGGACCAAATGCACAGTCAGTCTGTCATTATCACAAAATAAGCATTTGTTTAGTCTAGCTATTTATGTGTTTTTTTTTTTTAATTTATTAGGCCTAGTGATTAAAAAAATACCAAATACATAATGCAGTCAGCCTGTCATTATCACAAAATAAACACTTGCATATTTATGTATATTTTTTATATTTAGAGATTAAACAGAAATACGTAGGCTAAATATATGCGTGGACATGAAATAGCCTATTGATTGGAGTTTAAATAATTTTATAATCTTCTCTGTAGCTATTTTAAATCTTCTGCTAAAAAATCTGTTAAGCTACAAAAAAAAATCAGCCTATCAAAAAAAAAATTGCAACAATATTACAGTAATATCAAAGATGAGTCATCTGATGTCATTCTTACTACAACCGATAAATGAGACACTAGCGCCAGTTGCGTTTATTAAACAGAGAGCGAGTCTGATACCTGAGACATGAAAGTAGCATACACAAACGGTGATGTAGGGCTGCGTTCCAATCCAAATTTTTATGCTCACTCGCTAACTTCCCTCCGTCTCATGGACTCGGATGTGCGTCATTGCTTACGTTGCATGACTGCGCACTACTGGCAAATGATCACTTGGAATTCACCATGGCTGATTTATTAATTAAAACCCTTTTTTACTTATGAATTTGTTTAATGCACCACTCTATATGCATATAAGTTGTTAGAGAAAATCCTATGAAAATCAATAGTATAAACTTTGACTATGAACATAAGGTAGCTACAAGTATTATGCGATTAAATCTCAATATAATATATTATACATTATTATGTGATTCATTCTCAAAATAATTAATATATCATACACTTCAGTTAAGCGCGATCTGTTGTGACGTCACAATCAAGTTGAATTGTGGGATACAGAGCTGCTTGAAGTGTACATCGGAATAGACTCGCTCCCTCGGTCAAAATCGAAGGGACGAGGGTCTGTCCATATAAACTTCCCTCGTCCACTTCAAGGGCTGCGTTCCACTCCAGTTTTAGACACGCACTCCCGAACTTCCCTAAGCACTTCCCCTCGGGGAATCCCTGCCGCCATTTTGAAGTGCGTTCCACTTCGTGAAGTGGACGAGGGAAGTTTATATAGACAGACCCTCGCTATCACGATTTTGACCAAGGGAGCGAGTCTACTTCATATGTACACTTCAGGCAGCTCCATAACCCACAATGCAACACGATCGTGACGTCACCGCATATCGCGTTTAATTTACCCACCACAAACAACTCTATTTTTAAATATTTAAAACACACATATATACATATAGAATGCTGTATTAAACAATTTTGTTAGGGGAAAAAATAAATAATAAATCAGCTCCATTGTGGATTCCAAGTGATCAAGGGCTTAGGACGTTCCAAAGGTTCCGCCAGTAGTGGGCACTCATGCAACATAAGCAATGACGTACATCCGAGTCAACGAGATTGAGGGAAGTTAGCGAGGGAAGGTCATAAAAAAACGAACTGGAAGGCAGCCAAGAAGTGGAACGCACTTAAATGGCAGCAGGGATTCTCCCGAGGGGAAGTGCTAAGGGAAGTGGGAGTGGAAGTGGAAGTGCTAAAAGTGGAGTGGAACGCAGTCTCGGAGTGGGCGATATGCTATGGATGTTGGAAATTAGATGCAGTGATTAACCAATCAGAACCGAGTATTCCAGAGCGCTATATTTTTTTGTTATTCACTGATGATGATATACATAGAACATTAAAGTACTGCAAGAGCGATTCGAAAGCATACAGACCCAACTGCTCTCTAATCGCTCTTGCGGTAGGCTACTTTGATGCCATACACCAATCGGTCTGCGCAGTGCCGCTTCAAGTCGAACACTACTGATTCATGACCTAGGGAAGCTAGAGAGCTGATTGAGACGCAGCCTCAGACGTCAAGCCCACTGACTACACGAGACTAGAGAAACTCTTGGGGATTGTGTTGTGTACAGACAAGTTATGTGGAGTGAGTTTATTATTAACATATGTGTTATTGAGAATGAGTGTGTTAACTGGCTAATTATCTAAATTGAAAAGTCTAGTCTGGTTATTTGGTTGGTTGCACTATGGCTATGCGCAAATTACCATACTGAGTTTGCATGTGTTTGTGTTTGTTTTTTTACAGGTTTTTGGAGGGTTAGTATGGATCCTGGTGGCGTCCACACTTATCACACCGAACAACCCTCAGGGATGGGTGATGTTTGTATCAGTCTTCTGCTTTGTGATGACTTTCCTCTGGCTCATCTTCTTCGCCTGTGGAGTGCACAAAAACAGCAGCGCCTGGGCTACAGCGGTGAGCAGAGTACAGATTATAGTGTCTGTGTGTGTGATTGGCACCTTAAAAATCCTAGGGTGGCACACTAAGACATACACTGGGGAAAAAAGTGGCAATCTACAATAATTTCAAGGATCTCTCTCTCTCTCTCTCTCTCTCTCTCTCTCTCTCTCTCTATATATATATATATATATATATAACTAACTGGCTTTGATGATGTCTTCTGTGTGCAGGACTTTATTTATCACCTTATTGCTGTTACGTTCTATCTGAGCGCCTCTGTGATCCTGGCCAATGTGACCATAGGCATGAAAACTTTAACTGCAGCTAATATCTATCCCTTTAAGTACTATCAAATCGACATTGCAGCTGTGGTAAGCACAAAATACACACACTTAGTTGCTATCTGTTGATATTGTATAGTTATTTTTTTTAATGCTCATTTCCCCCATTTTTATATTTATATTAACATCATCTTAGTTAACCTTTAAAAATATGAATCATTCATAAACACTGTTATATGTAAGGAATGTCCATTGTTTGATGTTTGACTGAGTTTTTGTCCTCTCTCTCTCTCTCTCTCCCCCTCAGGTGTTCTCGTTTATTGCCACATTGCTTTACTTCATCCACTGCATCCTTTCTGCTGCGCGGTGGAAATCCTTCTAATCAAAGAATCTGATCAAAACAAAATCATTTCGACATAAAGGGAAAATAAACACTGTAAAATCACTGGGGCTGAGAAAGACGAATATCGGGGTCAGTCCTGAGCCGCCCTCTACTCAAAAACCACAGCAATCATGATGGAATAAACCCACTTTTCATAGATTGTTCTGACCTTATTGATTCTGTAATGATTATGTTTTCTTATATTTGGGAGAAGGGAAACTTTTATAAAATGGTATCTGAACTAGAAAGATGACGCTCAGTGTAGATGCAGATGAAGAAACAACATGTGGGTTTTTGTATACTTGTATCTTTGTAACAGATAAATCAATTTTTGTATATTTAGCTACTACACACAGTGAACAACATATTTTAATAAAAGAATATAAACTAGACAGAATTACATGTGTAATTAATTCCTGAGTCTGATTATGTATGGCCTTGTAAATATGACTGTATAGATTTACATATTTGCCTGAATGAAAATGTACAGGTACTGGTCATATAATTAGAATATCGTGAAAAAGTTCATTTTTTTTATTGTAAATTATTTTTAAAAATGAAACTTTCATATATTCTAGATTCCCTACATGTAAAGTAAAACATTTCAAAAGTTTTTTTTTTTTTAAATTTTGATGATTAGAGTGTACAGCTCATGAAAGTCCAAAATCCAGTATCTCAAAATATTAGAATATTTCCTAAGATCAATCAAAAAATGGATTTTCAAAACAGAAAAGTTCAAGTTCTTTAAAGTATGTTCATTTGTACACTCAATACTTGGTCGGCAGCACATATTACAGCAAATGACTTGCTCCTAGCACAAATTACAGCATCAGTGAAGTGTGGCATGGAAGTGATCAGCCTGTGGCACTGCTGAGGCACTATTGAGCCTTCAGATCATCTGTAAATTGTTGGATCGACTGTTTCTCATCTTTCTCTTGAAAATATCCCATAGATTCAGGGGTCAGGCATGTTGGCTGGCAAATAAAACACAGTAATATCATGGTCAGCAAACCACTTGGAAGTGGGTTTTGCACTGTGGGCAGGTGCTAAAGTCCTGCTGGAAAAGGAAATCAGCATCTCCATAAAGCTTGTCAGCAGATGGAAGCATAAAGTGCTCCAAAATCTCCTGGAAGATGGCTGCATTGACTTTGCACTTGATAAAATACAATGGACCAACACCAGCAGACGTCACGGCCCCCCAAATCATTACTAACTTCAGAAACTTCCCACTAGAGTTCAAGCAGCTTGGATTCTGTGCCTCTCCAGTCTTCCTTCAGACTCTGGGACCATGATTTCAACATGAAATGCAAAATTTACTTTTATCTGAAAAGAGGACTTTCGAGCACTGTTCACTGTCCAGTTGTTTTTCTCCTTAGCCCAGGTAAGATGCTTCTGATGTTGTTTCTGTTTCAGAAGTGGCTTGGTAGTCCTTTTCCTGAAGATGTCTGAGTGTGGTGACTCTTGATGCGCTGACTCCGGCTTCATTTGACTCAATGTGAAGCTCTCCCAAGTGTCTGAATCGGCTTTACTTGACAGTATTCTCAAGCTTGCGGTCATCCCTGTTGCTTGTGCACCTTTGCCTACCCAATTTCTTCCTTCTAGTCAACTTTGCATTTAATATGCTTTGATACATCACTCTGTAAACAGCCACCACATTCAGTAATGACCATCTGTGACTTACTCTCTTTGTGGAGGGTGTCAATGATTGTCTCCTGGACCATTGCCAAGTCAGCAGTCTTCCCCATTAGTGTGGTTTCAAAGAACAAGAGATACCCGGAATTTACACTGTAGGGATGGTCATTTAATGAAACTCAAATGTAAATATTATAATATTTTGAGATACTGGATTTTGGACTTTCATTAGCTGTACGCTCTAATCAACAAATTTAAAAAACAAACTTTTGAAATGTTTTACTTTACATGTAGGGAATCTAGTATAAATGAAAGTTTCATTTTTTAAAATAATTTACAATAAAAAAATGAACTTTTTCACGATATTCTAATTATATGACCAGCACCTGTATAATCACAGTCTCAATATTTACTGATGTTGAATGCATTTCTTGCATGTGAGAGACATACTTTTCAGAGTAGTATTTAAGTGTCTGAACTTTCTAGTAATGTAGGGAAAGTCTCACATCCAGCTGGTGTGTGTAGCTGAACCTTATACTCTCACACACACAATCAATGAGGTTGACCTCACAAGTTCAAGTAAGGCAAGTCCCAGTAAGAATGTTGTGTCATATGAATAAAATTACAAGCAAGCCAATAAGTTGGACTAAAAAAAAAAAAACAAACGACAAAAAACAAAAACAAACAAACAAAAAACCCCCCAGACAAATGCATATTTAAAATACGTAAAAAAAAAAAAAAAAAAAAGTCCTGGTGAATTACATACTCAGAATCTAGATATCACAGTGGAAATATGCATTTTAACATGATAGACAAACTATCCTTGGCAATAGTTTCAGAATAATACCAACTACATTAAAGCCATGACTATGAGGGGATATAGAAACAGCTGTTATTACCTAGGCTGCACAAATAATCGCTAAAAGATCGTGATCTCGATTCAAACACACACACGTGTCTATTAGCTAGCCCTTGACAAAATCACACAGGGAAAGTTCAAATCTATTATTTATATTTCTGCGTTACAAATATCCATATTATCACAGGAACTAGGATAAAAATTTATAGTTTGGATATAAACACTGTGATCAAATTAGAGTAAATCATATTTACAAAGTATGGCACTTCAAATAACGATTATATCGATTACATCGTTACGCCACCAGGTGGTGACAAGTGACTGTTAAAAATGTATTTGACACTGAATCATTCATTCAAAAGTATTGTTTAAAAATGCTGATTCATCCAGTAAAGAAACAATCTAAGTAATGTAACTGAATCGTTCATTCAATTTTTTAATTGACTGTAGCAATTAACATTTTATCATAGTAAATTACATGTCATTTTATTTAGTTGTCTGTTCAGTAGTCTACTCATGGGAGAATCATGATCTCTGAGCAAGATCAGAAATTAATCCACATTGCCGTTTTGTTCAATCAAATGAACTGACTCTCTAAAATACATGAGACCTGTCAAAACTACTTTTGCATTTGATTATTGAGTCAGCTAACTGTGTGTGCAAATCGTTGCATATACAGTAAAACAGTGATGTACTATATAAGGGACCATTCACACAGAATGAATTTTTTTTACATTTCACCATGCTGCTTTTGTTTTTTGTTTTTCTATGGAAATGTGTACTTAATGGACACGTTTGATCATTGTGCTCCCATCGTTTGCAGCATCTTACACATTTGTAAATGCAAAAACGCATTCTGTGC
Organism: Megalobrama amblycephala; assembly: GCF_018812025.1. Classification (NCBI taxonomy): domain Eukaryota; kingdom Metazoa; phylum Chordata; class Actinopteri; order Cypriniformes; family Xenocyprididae; genus Megalobrama; species Megalobrama amblycephala. Next base: position 20,396,542 of record NC_063048.1, read on the forward strand.
AAACAGCTTTTTATACAATAAAACAAAAGCTGACGTGTAAAGTGGTTTTATTGTAGATTTATTGGTGCTTTTAAAGTTATAAGTCATGTGTAGGTAAGTGAGAACAAAGTCTACTCATTCACTTCCACGCTCCTCTTTCATTGGTTAGCGACACATCAACACTCATTTCTGGGGGTACGTAGCACTTCTGGACTTTTACTGTTTGGTGAAATGGTAGTTTAGCAGCATGGTTCCAATCCAAGCACAGGCCCCAACACTCTCCCCAGCAAAGAGTTGTCAGTTCTGTATTAGAGAGTCAGCCTGCAGTGTGTTTTAGCAGGACATCGCCATTCAGATCACCAGATGGTCCTTTTAACCCCTGCCCACACTGATCTCTTAACCCCTGTGCGGCCTTCACGTCAGCCCAGTGCAGACGCGTGTTGGGCACATCGTCCTCCACTTCAGGTTCCTTACGGGCACCGATCTGCGGTCGCGCCACCACGATGGGCAGAGGGCCCTGTTCGGCCCTGAACTCCACTACGTTCAGCTGCTTTTTATCAGCTAGATTCTGATGAGTCTCCTGTAGAATGACAGGGGAGAGGAAGTCAGTTATAAGCCTGAAAAACAAAACAAAAACAAATAAAAAACAGTGATGGATAGTTTCCTGTGATCGTGCAAACTTAAGGTCCTAGTGAACAATGGATTCGTCTGTAGTGATCTCTCTCTCTCTCTCTCTCTGCGCACAATTCCCACTTCTTCTGGGATCCAATCAGTGAGGACTAACGATTGCAGTGATGACTGGAATTACATGGATTTATCCTGAACTCTTTCCGTTTGTTTCTTTATAAAGTTGCTGGTTATCAAACCCAGCACAAAGTTTAAAAAGAGTATATTAAAACTTTTTTGCTTTGATCACACATTTGAGTAGCATTTCAGATTAAATAATTCACCTTCTACTAGTTTATTTTAATATAAATTGCTTTAAAAAGACTGCACAATAAAATCTTGTTGCGAGAGCTTACACAGTAACACAAAGATGACTGGCGCCACCACTTCAGCATGTTCCTGGAACAACATTCCCGTCAACCATCAATCTGATTTGAGTGTCAGAGTAAAGAATGGAGTAGGGGCTTGAACAACATTGTTATTTACCCATAATATGTTTCTGATTTAGGAGGTAATTAATGGTTGGGGTAGGGATAAGGGCTATCATGCCATCACAATTTCATTAGTTAACATTAAAATTAAAATGTGATGGGGTTTCCTGTTGAGATGAAAAGCTGTCTCGCGATATTGCCATGACAGAGCGTGAGGGTGAAATTAGGATAGAATATGTCACCGCTACATTTTCATTATGCCTTCACTGTCATTTTGCTTTTTATAGAAATAAAAACCATTTAATTCAGTTGGATAACGCTCGCTTCGATTCCATCCAGCTCATCCAACACAAGCGGCAGAGTCGTACGTAAAGCAGCAGGAATCAGAGTTCACTGATCACGTGACGAGAGTAAGTGACTGACAAGACCATGACGGAGGATTCATTGCTCAACAGAGCCTAAGCATCTGACAAATGTCTTATCTTGAAGAAGCTCATAAATAATGTACAGTTCTGAGGTCTGAAGAAACTCATACAGAAGTGAAGCCAGTCAGCTGAGTTTGTGGCAAAACCTTTTACAGTGCTTGGGTAATGTTGTGCAGACTATTTATCTAGTCATGTATTTCATCATTGAGGATTTCTTAAATAATCTCGTCTTGTTCTCGTGAACTCAATCTCGTCTTGTGTGCTAAATGTCTCGTCACGACCCTAACATTTATCAGTTAAATCTCAGTAATCTTGAGAATACAGCAAAACGAATATTTAAACCGGTTAAATATTAACATCTAAATTTCAACAATGGCATGTAGTCTTCAGTAAGTAGACATAGCTATATTTAAGCAAATAGTCAGTAAATAATCTACCAAAGACGTTGAAGAAGGTACACATCATACTTGGCAAAATCACGGTCGCTACATCAAACAAGCCACTGAGACGTGTAAAATGACTGATCTGATTATGGTAGGTTATGGTACTGTTGTAATCTCTCACCTGATTGGCCAGGCCATGGAAGAGAGCCCTGGTGATGTTGAGGAGGTTGACCGAACCTTCTACTTTTGCGTACATATCCTCTATCCCAATCAGTTTACAGAGAGTGATCACTGCCCGATGACAATGCAGACCATAACCTGATAAAGAGAAAACAACAGAGGGAGAAGGTAAAGATCTTTTACAATTTTTCAAAGTTTATTTAGTTTTTTACTTTTGAAAACAAAATTCAATTAAGACATTTTACTTGGACTTAAATGGCACAATTTAATAAAAAAAAAAAATAACATTAAAGATATAGTCCACCCAAAATGGAAATTCTGTCATCATTTACTCATCCTCACGTCGCACTATAACTGTACTTCTATTGTGAAGAGAAGATATTTTGAAGAATGTTGGTAACCAGCTTCAATTCCCATTGATTTCCATTATATTTTTTGTCCATACAGTGGAAGTCAATGGGAACCACAACTGTTTGGTTACCAATATTCCTCAAAATATCTTCTTTTGTGTTCCACAGAAAAAAAAAAAAAGTCATACAGGTTTAGAATGACATGAGAACAATTTTAAACACACATTACAAGATGTGTGTTTAACCAGAGTTGGTCCAATCATAACAGCTCCCAGCAGGTTTCATTACTAAGGTGTCAGAGGTGAAACGTGGACAATGAGGATTGAACTATTATCTCAGTTACCATCAGCCCCATCTCAAATATGAAGATCATAATTTCAGCTCTGATGTCTGGAATGAATTAAATCCATTGTGGCTCAGGCATGAAAGGAAATCTGATACTGTAGGAGGGTACTGTTCTAGAAGACATCTGCTTGACAGATTGAAATTTTTCCACTTTATCAACATGCAGTACTGACTGACATCACAAGTGATGCACAAAGTCACAAAATAAGAGATCGTCCCCATCAAAATCTGATCCAAAGTGGGCACAGTAGATGTATGCTACTACTAGATCTTAAAAACAAGTAAACAGGTCCTAAGTGAACAACAGAAACATGAAACAAAGTTATGGATCTGGAAATGTAATGCATGTATGTGGAAACGCACCCCTGCAGATTCTTATTTGAAACAAATCATACAGCAAAACATATATGACTAGCTCTGTAACATACTGGGGACACAGCTTTGTGTTAATGTGAGGTCAGGCCAGTTACCTTTGTTCTGTTTCTTCATTCTGAGCGTGGTCCTTTTAAACTTAGACTCAATGTCATGATATACTGCACACGAGAATGAAAAGATAGACATTAACAACACACAGGAGAAGGAGGCCGCGATCTAAATGTCATATGAAACTTTATCTTTCGAGTATAACTCTCTCATTCACTACTGTTCAGAGTCAGTAAGATTTTTAAAGCTGCAGTCTGCAACTTTGTGTTAAAAATTAAAAAATTATATAATGAGAATATACAACATGAATCCATTTTCCAAACCGTGTTTTTGTCTTATCCTGAATCATTATGGTACACTTATAATAAGTGTTTATATTCAGACTATTTCAGACAGGACTGGTAGGACCCGCTGCAGAGTATCACAGTAACTGCGTGACTCGCCATAGACATACACGGAGAAAAGTAGCTCCGGCTAGAATGTTCCTCCGCAAGACGCGTGCAGTTCTGTTTATTAACCGCTAGAGGGCCAAAAATCGCGGCAGCAGCTTTAATGTTTTTGAAAGAATTCTCTTACGCTCACCAAGGCTGCATTTATTTGATTAAAATACAGTAAAAACAGAAATATTGTGAAATATTATTACAATTTAAAATGACTTGTTTTCCCTTTCAATACATTTTAAAATGCAATTTATTCCTGTGATGCAAAACTGAATTTTGCAGCAGCCATTATTCCAGTCTTCAGTGTCACATGATCCTTCAGAAATCATTCTAAAATGCTGTTGAAAACAGTTGTGCTGCTAAATATTTTTGTGGAAACCGTGATACATTTTTTTCAGGATCTCAAAAGAACAGGATTTATTTGAAATAGAAATCTTTTGTAACATTATAAATGTCTCTACTTTTGATCAATTTGATGCATTAGTGCTGAATAAAGTATTGATTTTTTTTAATAAAAAAATCTTACTGACCCCAAACTTTTGAACAGTAGTGTATATAAATGCAATGTAATATCAGTAAATGACATAGAAAATATGGCTGAGGATAAATGTAAAAAATATTTTTAGTAAACAGAGGTGTTCAATGTATATCTCTGAAATCAAAAGCATTTTTGCAGAAGTTTTTAATAAGAGGCATTATTGTAAATTTGATTCAAATGTTTAAAATAAAATACAGTAAAAAGTGAATATTAATATTAATGATGTTGCTAAAGGTTATATAGCCAGCAAAATCAATGTGAATATATTATGAATTCAGTATATACCCCCCCAGCATTAAATGATGAAAGCCGAATTCTTCTCTCAAACTGCACAAGAGCACATATACAGAAGAGATTTACAATGTCTGTTTGTTATAAGATAGTCAGTGATGCACGTGTGTAACACTCGCATGCGCACACAGAGTAGAGTGTGACTCACTGGTATGGTTGTTGTATCTCTCGATGTAGTAGAGATAATGCATGGCTCGGTTCTTTGCCTGTAAAACAAAGCAGCGTGTTTAATGTCAAGATGATTTCACTGTAACCTGATTTGGTGGCTCTGACACAGATGCTTAAGGTTCAAATCTTACAAAGTGTATCATGGGAACTGAGGAGTTATTGAGCTCACAGCCTTGTTCTGTCATTATTATGCCCTTGAGCAAGTCATTTAACCTCAGGTTGTATCAGGGGGGAATTGTGCCTGCAATAAGTGTCCGTTTTGTGACTTTGGGCGAGTGTGAATTAATGTATGCATGTCATGCGGTGGCTTACTTTTCTAAGTGCGGTGTTCTTGTCTGCTGCTTTCCCCAGTGCAAACCCTGCAGAGAAGCAGAGAACAAAACAGCTCATCGACACTGATTATGGCCATTGTATTTTTCCCAGCCGGATATTAAACTACTACATTGTTCCATATACTTTCTGAACAACTTGTTGAGGCTGCTTTAATGAAGAACACCTGCTGTGAACACACAAGGCTTTCTTCTATTTTCTGTTTGTATGTGCTCACTTTATGGAGGACAGGCATGGCAGAGTGTAAGTTATTATTGATAATATTATAACAATATTTGATATTATTATGAATAATAATAAAGCACCTTCCCAAGTTTGAAATCGCTAGACTAGCAATAACAGAAAGATAAAACCAATATGCAAAATACAATCATAGTAAAAAAAAAAAAAACATATATTGCATGATATATACTGTATATAAATAATAATGATAATATTATTACTATTATTCATAATATAATACATTAATAATACATTTTTATTTATAAAGTATTATAATTTTTATGATATGGATTGCCATGTTATTTTCATGAGTGAATTTAAAGTGCCCCATTATGAATTTTTGAAAATTACCTTTCATGTAGAGTGTAACATAGCTCTAAGTGAATGAAAACATCCTGCAAAGTTTTAAATCTGAAAGCGCCATATATAAAGTTATTGTCTCTCAAAAGTAAGAGTCGACTCCGAGTCAATTAAACGAGTCGTTTGTAAAACGAATCCCAAGCCATTTCGTTGTGACGTCACAACGAAACATTAGCATATTTCCCGTCCACTTATTGCCGTGCAGACGCCAAGGAAAAATCTTTTTTTTAACAATCCCACAGCAGTACAATCTTTTGTTGTGTTCCCATCATTTTACTGACGACTGCTTCTCAAACCTTGGGGAGTTTAATGCAGGATTCACAAAAGGCTTGGTCTTAAAATATGGATCAATGCCCAGTTTATTTGAACCAGCTTGCTCCTTTGAATCTCAGCCTGTAAGTATGATTAATAATTGATGTTTAGATTTTTTAGATCATTCAAAATTCGTAGTTTTGTATGTTGTGTTGTGTAGCGTACACCCTAGTCCAGGGCTCGTCAACTGGCGGCCCGCCAATCATCTTCATCCGGCCCGCGGCACCTCAGTCTCCCTCCTCCTCTGTTTCTGGCAGTGCGGCTCAATTTGATTAGATACGTGGCCGCAGTGGCGCCTGCAGCTGTACGGCTATACACGCACTGTTTTTACCATGCACACTCCTCCTACTGACCTGAGAAACGTTTTCCGTGCGAATATTTCAGCAGTTATTATGCGTGTCTTGTATTTCTGTCGACTTTCTTTTCCGTGAATTGGCCAAATGCACTTGCATAACGATCTGAAGCGATTTGTATTCTGCTGCTCTGTCACTGAATAATCTGTAGTTGTTTCTCGGTCAGTAACAACAAATACAGAGCAAATAGCACTGTTTTCATGTGTATCAATAGTTTACTTTGAACTATGCAGCACGGCCCAGTGGATAACGGAATGAAAGCTTAAAGGAGCTGCGTTTATTCCTGGTCACCAGCCAACATTCCCAACAAGACTGATGAGGAAAACATGAAAAAACGTGCCATGAATGAAGGTAGAAGACTTTTAAATCCCAAAATCACCACCCTTATGAACATTTACCATGAATTAACTGTAAATTACCATGGTTTGTTGAAATGTGAAATCTTTATATTGAAAACTAATGTTAAAGCCAAATATATTGCAATATTTATTAGGTGGGTAGGGGAATATATAATTCATGTCTTTGTTAAGGTGTAGTCTGTACCTGTGTTTAGGCATTTTTTTATAGGCCTATATAACATATCATAATATAATATCATTTGACAGTGGTAGTGAGTAGCCATGTATGGTTTTACATGTGGTTACCAAGTCTCAATGTAAGAATATTTTCATTTAAGCCTAATAATTAATAAAATAATTTTTACCAATAAGTTTTTTTCCTTTGCGTTTTTATTATTATAATAGAGTGAAGCTCTATCTGTATTGTAATAGGATGTTAAGATGCTAGTTCACGCTAACTAGTTGAAGTATTCTCTCTGTAAACAGTAAACATCCATTTTAATGTCAAACAATGATATAGACATTTTTTTACTATGTTAATAGTTATGACGAAAAAGTCACATCTGGCCTAAATGTTTATCTTATTTTAGAGGTTTTCAGCTTCATTTGGCATTCTGATACAGTTCCCACAGGTGCACCTACATAAAGTATAACAGCGACGCTGCTATCATGCCTTATAAATAATGCGACACTGACCACAGAGAAACGTCCTACTCCAATCGAGATTGCGAATCAGTTTCTGGTTGATCGATTACTTTAGACGTATCATCGTCGGACTCGGGCTCAAATTGATACGGTAAAATCGATGCCATCTTTTCTGTCCATACATTGTATACAAATGTCTAGTGAATTAATAGCTGTCATTCAATTATGGCGATGGGTGCACGGTGTGTGAGTAGACCAATCACAAAGGATTGGGCCATCTGACCAATCAGAGCAGTGTAGGCTCACGGAAAGGAGGGGTTTAGAGAGACTGATTCTTTGAACTGCTTCTAATGAATCATTTACAAACTGAAGTGAAATTAAATGTATATTATGAGAAAACTAAAGTGTTTTTTGACCTTGCATGCATGTAAACCTGTTGTAGGAGACACCCAAAACAATATTTGGAACCTTAAAAAAGGCATAATAGGGGCACTTTAATGCTAAAAATGCTGAAAATAATAAAAAAAAAAAAAAAAGGTATACAAGACCCAAATCCAGATTAAGGCATTTAGCCTTTAGAGAATCATCATTAAAGGTGCACATGTCCAGATTTACCTGCAACTCCATTTCCATTGCCCACAGCAACCAGAGCACTGATGGATCTCTTCCTGCTCTCTTTGGCTGTGACGTTAAACACGCTCTTGACCTGTCAATCAAATGACAAACATCACATATGATTGCCAATAACTGGAGGGGATCAATTTCTGTACATGTACTTCTTTAAAGTAACCAGCAGGAGGCAGTACAAACCTTTTGGAACAGTCTAATATGCTACATGCTGCGGTCATTTTCTCGCTCTCTCTCTTTCTCTCTCACACACACAGGTTTGTTTTGCTATCAAAGTGAGGACATTCCATTGGTGTAATGGTTTTTATAGTGTACACACTGTACATTCAATCCCCCTACACTACCCCTAAACCTACCCATCACAGAAAACATTCTACATTTTTAATAAAGCATTTTAGTATGTTTTTAAAGCTATTTTAAATATCTCATGAAATTTTAAATATCTCAACTCATGAAATGTCCTCATTTCATGCTTACGTCATAATACCAGTGTAATACCCATGTCATTATACAAATTTGTGTCATCATAAATCACAAAAATACACACTCTCTCTCTCTCTCTCTCTCTAGGCTGCAGATGTGTGTGTGTGTAATTGCATAGTATAAAGTACTTATGCAGAATAAAAGCATTCTTGCTCCTGCTCCTTACTGAAATCAGTTATGTAACGTTTGCTGTAGGAGTATTATTGATATGATGAGATCTTAGTGCTGAAAGAAAAAGCCACCCACTGGCAAGAACTAAACATGTTCAGAGGAAGTTACAAGGTGGATTTCAGACTGTTCAAAGAGCTCAAACACAAAAGTTATATAGCTAATTATGTTCTAAAGCAGCCATCAGCAACCTTTTGAAGTGCCATATCTTATTTCATTATTATATTCGTGTGTCGAGTCATACTCTTATTCTGCAGAACCATGCATGCGGTAGCGTCTCCTCTTTATTTTATATAAAGTATTATTCTGACAGCTAAAAAAAAAAACTGCATCACTCAAAGTGCCACCGCACAACCCACTAGGCAGGTTATATGGTTTATCCACACTGCATAGTTCATTTGGACTGTTTGGCTTTCATACAGTTCGTAGGTTGTGTGAGGATAAGGATTACTACAAGAGGTAGTTCTGCATGCAAAGATGAGGGAGTTTAACATCTCTAAAGTAAACAGCTAATTAAAAAAGAAAATATGCAATGCCAATGCATATGCCAATGCATAAAATTGCCAAGGGTGGTCCTAATTAAATATTCAGTGTCATTTAATTTCACATGTTCAGCTATTTTTTTTTTCTGTTTATCAGTGATTCTGATGCTTTTGTTCACTTTTTGAAATCCAACTTTATACAATTAAACTCCACACTTTCAGTAAGATCATACTGACCACAAATGATCTGTTTACACTGTACATTGCAAAACTAATTTTACTACTTAGTCATTATTTTTTCCTAAATACAAGCCAGTAAAAGGTTTATCGATAAATGGGTTATTTCTAGAATCCAAGTATAGAAACAATCACCCACAATCCCATTTGCATCTCTAATGCTCCCAGGTTGAGATCCTCTGCATATGTGCATCCAATGAAGAACATGTGACTATATTAGGTGCTATATTCTAATTTGTGACACTCTCTTTAAGATCCACTGTAGTCATTTGCTTGGTTTCTAGATCACTGAGGTCTCGGTAATGGGACAATGTGCTGTTCAAATGGCAGCACTAAACAAAAATGATGACGGGGCACAAAGAAGAACAATGTTTACTTAAAAAGAGAGGGAGAGATGGGTGTGGGTGGGTGTGGGGGGGTGGGGGTTACCACCTGCATTTGGTCAGTGTGATGCTAAAAACACATGCCATCTGTTCAGACTGCTTAGACAAACACACACACACACACACACCTTCAGTAAAAGCAAAACATTTTTTGTCTGAAGGAAAACCGAACACAAACAGTTCCAAACAATGACAGAGGGTTTTATAGACACAATCTGCTCATTAGCTGTACATGGTCTAGGTCATGGCATTATGCAATCACTACAACCATTGTCCTAACCTGCAATTATCATTTTAATGAAATGCAACAACTCCACCTCTGTATGCAGCTCAGGGACAAGAAAATGCATATGAATGTGTTTGTCTTATGCTGAGCAGCCAGTACAAATTACATGTACTACAGCCTCACAACAAAGATATAATGTCAGACATATTAGTGAACCAAGATTATTAAATCTAGTTCTTCAAATTCCCCTTGTAATTACAGTAATTGTTTCCTATATTGTTACAAATTTGGGTGTCTCAGCGCTCACTTTGTACCTTCTACTACTTGCTAAGAGAGCATAACACAATATACACCACTTTGGTGAGAAACTTTAGGGAATGCATGTGTGTCAATTTAAGGATTAAGGATTCTAGTAACTTTACTGTATTTACAAAAACTACTTTGTAGGGGTGTAACGATACGCTCAGGTCACGATACGATACGTATCTCGATACGGAGTTCACGATACGATACGTATCACGATATTTTGAACAAAATGAAACTGAAATTCAAACAAGATTTATTTAAAAAACATTAACAAATTTCAATAATTGTCCTTGTTGTACACACAGACCTTCTGTATTCAAATTAACAGTTGAATAGGGCTGTCTGTCACTAAAATTTTTTTTTAAAATTTAACATGAACTTAGAATTATGAATAGGGGCCGTTCACATATCGCGTCTAAAAACGCGTGGAAGGCGCGGCCGCACCGCTTCTCCTTTTTTCCAAAGCGCTTGCGCTCCCGTGGCGTCGGTCGTTGCTATGCAACCTTGAACTGGGCTCTCCAAGAGGATCAGAGGAACAAGAGGATGTTTCTGCAAAGGATAAATGATTTCTAGCCCTTGCATTAGTTTTACTACGTGATATATTGATGGAGATAAGATATAAAAACCACCATGTACAGCTATGATCAGCTGTTCGGCTGAGCTTTTGATGTTTTGTTACGGAAAGGCCATAGCTGATCGGTTGATTCTTGTCACACACCTGCGGTGCGCTTGCGGCATTCTGAGAAGTTGAGAATTGCATGCGCGTCGCGACCGCGTTGATCCCATTATGAGCGCGCCTGCCGCGCGGCTACATTTGAAAATAATAACTGACTTGCACGCGCAAAAGACGCAATATGTGAACGGCGCCACAGAACTTAAAGCAAAGCATCGCAAGCGTCTTTTGCTTTTCTGTGAGCACAGCTGTTGCTGTGCACTGCGGTGAAAGAAAGCCACGACTTTTCTCACGCGACCATGCAAGAGACTGACATGAGAAACGTTTAAACCTGCTTGCAAGATTCAATGTGTGCCCGAAACACTTACTGAACTAGAGAGCTGATTGAGACACACCATCTACGATAAATCGTTACACCCCTAATACTTATAGTAATTTAAAAATTGGTAGCATTGGATCTGGACAGGAAGGATAACTCTGGGAGTTGGAAGGGGTGTGTCGCGATTCTGCCTTCTCAAATCGCGATACAGGTTCGTGGACCTGCGTATCGCGATTTCGATTTCATATCGCATATCGTTACAGCCCTACTACTTTGGGACTGCTATTTAATAGCCTTACATTAAAATACTGTTTATTCATCAGTGTTAGTGATATTCTTAAATTTATGTGTATGTTAAGTAAAGTGAGATGGTACTTTTTTTTTATTAAATAAATTAGCTTGGTTCAAAATCCTAAAAATTTGAGCCATGGTTTAATGACCATGGGAAAATGTGGGTCCCATGGCCAAAGAAGTTAAGAACCACTGGCGTAAAGTATACCAACAATTCAACCTTGACTAGAGTGTAAAATATTCATAATGCAAATTTGTAAGTAAATGGCTCTCTTTATAAATGGGCCACTGATTTATTGGTTCCCACGATTCATTCAAAACGCGAATTCAATCAGAAACACCATGTCGCTCAGAAAAGCACAATCGTTCTGCTATGACTTTATAGGTAACAAAAACAGACAATCTTGTGTCTAAAATATAACAAAAAATTTAACTCCCCATTTATTGAATGTTGTATAAAATCAGTATCACATTTGCACTCGTTCCCTATTCCCTATATAGTGCACTATGTGCCATTCACCATATAGAAAATAGTAAATGTGTGAACAAGTGACCGATTTCAGCCGCAGCTTCAGCGTCTATTTACAGTATATATATATTCAATTTTGCAGCGTAAAATGTATCTATAGAGTAGTGTCACAACAATATCAATGTAATAAACTTGACAATATAAAGTGTGACACTGTGAAATGGTGTGTAAGATGCAGGGGAATGAGATCATTTAACTATTACAAGACATAAGGGAGGCTAAAACTGTAAAAGTCTTCCTCTTGCTTTAATCTATCTTCATAACCATTCCATCTTTTCATCACTCTCCTCTAACTATGAGCCATATCTCCTCTGTCTGTCTCGCTCTCTCAGTCTTGCTCATGTATCATCCGCTCTAGAGCACTATGGCTCTCTTCCCTCTCTTTTGGCAGACGTTGCGTGTCCTTGGGAGAGGTTCTTGAGGTTTACAGGAAATATTTGGCTTAATTAATGTGGCTTTATAAGTACTTAGGCTCTTTCAGACTTTACTCGTTCCTTCTCTAGGACACCCTAGAGACAACGAGATGGAGGGAGGGAAAAGCGCGGCACTTTAAATGCATGTCTGATAATGTCACCAAGCTTTTCAGAACCACTTCAAATTAATCTGCATCCACTGAGATGATGGTCCTGAAGAACTGCAAAAAACTTCATTTCTGTGCAAGCCCTCTAGTCTGTCTGCACTGGGTTCTCTCAAAAGCTCTGGGGGTAATGTGAGGACAACACGCCACCATGTGCCCGATCACATGCGATATGTTGTTCTCCAGACTCAGAGCTAATGTGCTGGACACTGCAAAAGACTGAGGGGGTCTGACTCACAGTCTGTGGTGGTGCATTCTAGTCACTTTTGCCAGCGGCCCTAAAACGTCAATCAAAATGACAGTACAAGAGAGATTGGAAAAGACAGAACAACAAAATAGTTCTGTTCCAAAAACCAGTGAGCTGTCTTTGTAGGCAGTATTTTAAGGCATCACGGCAATGCTCTTGACGTGAATTCTGTTCCAAAAGGTAGGTAACTTTATTACGCAGCTTCCTAAAACACAAACTTTTGGCAGCATCGCAAGCAACCTTCACAGAGAAAGCAATCCTATAATGCACGGTGACAAAAAAATAAATCCAAGGTGGATTTGATTTAGTAATTATTGAATTAATTAATTGAACACTATGGAAGTATGTTTCCACCTTACATTGTTTAGGGTTAGATTTTCTTTTTTGAAAGAAATTACTCCTTTTATTCACTAAGCTTTAAACACAATAACTTGATCAAATGTGGCAGTAAAGACATTTATAAATAGATTTCTATTTCAAATAAATGCTGTTCTTTTGAACTTTCTATTCATCAAAGAATTCTGGAAAAAAATACAATTTTCCATACAAAATATTAAGTAGTATAACAGTGAGGATAATAATAAGAAATGTTTCTTGAGCAGTAAATCAGCATATTAGAATGATTTCTGAAGGATCATGTGACACCGTAGACTGCCGATGCTGAAAATTCAGCTTTTATCAGCTATCACAGGAATAAATTACATTTTATATTTTAATATTTTACAATATTACTGTTTTTACTGGATTTCTGATCAAATGCCTTGGTGAGCATAAGAGCCTTCTTTCAAAAACATTTAGAAGATTTTATAGACCCCAAACTTTTGAATAGTATAATCAAAATATTTATTTATTTATTTTTACTCGAGGCAGAAATGGGATTCCATACAAAATAAAAAGTATTAACTAAAAGAAAAACTTAAATAAAACCAAACTATTTCTTCCCAAGGTCTCCATGTGCTATGTATGTTTAAACTTATGAAAAGATCACATTTTTCCTCTCGAGTCTGTACTGAAATCCACTGATTTTCCCGTACTGCGTATGACACACACAGTTCCTGCCTACAGTATGTAAAGTGTTCAAAGTCATTTATGAGGTTCATTTCAGTTAAGAGGCTGGAGTGTAGCCACCGAGGCAGATCACTAGATTTTAAAACACAGCTAGAGAGAGAGAGAGAGAGAGAGAGAGAGAGAGAGAAATCACTTCACCTAAATCGTCAGCCTACAGTCTGATTCCTTGCAGTGTTCAGATAGGAAAAGAAAAAAGCTTTGGCTGTAAAGCTGTCCACTTCTTTGCCAACAAAATTTTATGGAAATGAAAGAATCAGAGGACAAAAGAAAGACAATATGGCAAATGCAGTAGAGTGAAAAGAGAGTAGAGTGAAAGAGAGACGAGGACCCGAGGTGAATTGCTGTACTGATTTCCTTTCTAAACTCAGCAACATTTCTGCCAAATGAGTCTTATGGTGCCAGCCAGGGGCTCTACACAGAGATTTGTTTATCAAACGTTCATTGTTGTGTATAATTAGATAATTCTCCAGACACTCCACACTACATGATAATTTTGTGCTGAGCAGATTTTATGCCCCAGCTTAGGAGTTCAAGAGACTGGTTCAGAAGCTCTGAGATACACGAATACAATCACACACGAGGGAGATGCACACACCAAACAACAAACATGATTCTCCTGAATTCAAAAATGATGAAATGTTGCAAATATCTCCAAAGCACATCTCTTCTATCATCTTTTTTGACATCATCACTAACACACTAGCTCTGTTCCAAACCTATTTAGCTACCTACCAAGGCAGCATTTAAAGCCTTTTCTCGACATAAAAGCTGTTTCCAAATAGTAGGCAAAATTTTGTTGCCTTCTGAAGCAATTTACCTAATTTTGGTAATTCTAAGGCAACGCAGTGTGTATCCTTTGTGGATTAAGCAATCCAAAAATGCACTGTGACGACCTCAGTGAAAAGAAGCCAAGGGAACAATTAAGTGTTACATATATTCTAAAATGTAATTTATTGCTGTGATGGCAAAACTGAATTTTCAGCATCATTATTCCAGTCTTCAGTGTGACATCCTTCTGAATATGCTGATTTGGTGCTCAAGACTGTTATCAATATTTAGCACTGTTTATTTAATTGGCATCTTTTCTATTGTTTATTTGTGATATTGCTTTTAGTCTGATTATTTGATCTCATTTTATTACAGACTGTTTACTTGACTTTAAATTATATATTAAATGTATGTAATGAAACATATTATAATGAAATGTATACATTATATATTATATTCATTGTGAGTATCATAGTGTTTGTAGCAAAAGCTAGTTTGCAACACTCATCTGTAGAACAGCCTTTATAAACGACAAACATCTAAAACATATTTAAAGGTGCCCTAGAACTTTTTTTAAAAAGATGTAATATAAGTCTAAGGTGTCCCCTGAATGTGTCTGTGAAGTTTCAGCTCAAAATACCCCATAGATTTTTTTTAATTCATTTTTTTAACTGCCTATTTTGGGGCATCATTAACTATGCGCAGATTCAGGGCTACTGGCCCTTTAATTCTCGTGCTCCACGCCCACGGAGCTCGCGCTTGCCTTGAACAGTGCATAAACAAAGTTTACACAGCTAATATAACCCTCAAATGGATCTTTACAAAGTGTTCGTCATGCATGCGGCACGCATGCGTCGGATTATGTGAGTATTGTATACTGTTATATTGTTTACATTTGATTCTGAATGAATTTGAGGCTGTGCTCCGTGGCTAACGGCTAATGCTACACTGTTGGAGAGATTTATAAAGAATGAAGTTGTGTTTATGCATTATACAGACTGCAAGTGTTTAATAATGAAAATAGCGACGGCTCTTGTCTACGTGAATACAGTAAGAAACGATGGTAACTTTAACCACATTTAACAGTACATTAGCAACATGCTAACGAAACATTTAGAAAGACAATTTACAAATATCACTAAAAATATCATGATATCATGGATCATGTCAGTTATTATTGCTCCATCTGCCATTTTTCGCTGTTGTTCTTGCTTGCTTACCTAGTCTGTTGATTCACCTGTGCTGCTCCAGAAGTTAATGCCTGCCCTTGTCTAATGCCTTTCATAATGTTGGGAACATGGGCTGGCATATGCAAATATTGGGGCGTACACCCCGACTGTTACGTAACAGTCGGTGTTATGTTGAGATTCCCCTGTTCTTCGGAGGTCTTTTAAACAAATGAGATTTATATAAGAAGGAGGAAACAATGGAGTTTGAGACTCACTGTATGTCATTTCCCTGTACTTAACTCTTGTTATTTGACTATGCCAAGATAAATTAAATTTTTCATTCGAGGGCACCTTTAAGCGAAAAAAAAAAAAAACTAAACAAGTACATGAAATGCAACATTATGAAAACTAAATGTGTTTTTAATGCAGTTTCATGTTTACAAAATGCATGGTTCTGTTCGTACTCACCTCTATCACGCGTGAGTCAAAATCTTCGTAAGTTTCTAAAGGGAAAAAAAGGACAAAGCAAAGTCACAACTTTTTATAAATGACGATAAACACCAAAGGTCATTAGCACAGGTTGAGATTGCTGAAAAGGGCTCACACAGCCTATTTGTTTTTGATCAAGGACAGCAAACGTGTTAAATGAGATTATGTGAGCGTTCTGTTATGACCTCTAACCCCAAGGCTCTGTGGTTGCTGCAGTAACTCATTACAGGTGTTTCATTTTGCTGGCAAGAGACAAGCATATTTCCTCGATTTAAAGGAGGGGGTGTTGCTGTTGAGACTCAGGGGTGAGAAGTTGTTGGAGCAGATCTAGACATGATTTAGACTCGAGGCCTCACAGTCGCTGGGCAATCCATCACCACGACTACAAGAGATTGCACCTACATCCCATCGGCCAATCAGACGGCAGGAAATCCATTGTCGCGGCGGAACAGAGATGAACAGCTGTGTAAATTACAAGGAGATTGCACTTTCTGCATCTCGTTTTGCCATGTCTGAGTGTGTGAGTGTTAAAGCAACCGTTGTATGTAAATGCAGGCGTTTCGCCATACATCTTACTATTTGGCCAAAGAGTGTGTATACACCCTTTTTAATCAAAGTGTTTGACCATTTCATCAAGTATACATCCATACATCTCCTTGACCAAGCATTTTCTGTAGAATGGGACAAATCAAAAAGCCGTCCCCCTGCACACACCTCCATTGGGTCCTGGATCCAGCGGGCCCAGGCTGATCCCACCCCAGGAGTAGCCGGTCCAGCCCCTCTCTTTCTTTATCTTGGTCTTCCTGCGTTTTTCCCATTCATCCCTCTGGCGTTGCAGGGTTGCTGCCACCTCCTTCTGCTCTGCCTCTCCCCGTTGCGAGGGTTTCTGGACAGACCCATCCTTATATACCGGAGTATTCAGACCGGGCCACAGGTAGCCAGCACGACCTGAAGAGGACACAAGAAACCATTTAAGTAGATGCACTCAATTTTACTATAGGTTCATACCTTCTTTCAAGAAAAGCCTCCATGAGAGAGGGAGAAAAATAAATCGATAGATTCCCCTGAGGTTGTTTTAAGTGAAAATAAATAATGCCACTCAATAACTGTGGCACTCAGTGAGTGATGTCAGCTTAGAAGAAGGTTAGATTCCAACAGCAGATATAAACCTCTAAACTTGAATCTGAGCTGTGATTGATATTCATTAACTGGTATAGTGGGCGCAAACACCTCAAGAAATGCTATGGACTAAAATGGACAGCTAATGGTTATTGCTCTAAGCCATTTTATTCTAGTGTTGGCCTTAAATCTGTCCAAAGAAATCCAGATCTGGCGGGTAATAAAAGTAGTTCTTTTTTAAGGAGTTTATTATAAAAAACAGCATTTTCCTTAATGTTTGATGTACTAAGCAGACCAGAGCTGCACGATTAATCATTAAAAGATGAATCAATCTTGATTCAAACACCCACACACTCTTATTCCAAAATGACAATGATTCGGCTATGTTTTTTAAACCAGTTTTGATCACAGCAAACTTTGAAACTTGAGTTGGCACTGCTGCTTACCCAGAGAGAGAAGTTGTCATGTATTGGTATGATACGTCTTCACAAACAGACTTTTCAAAAACACAGTATCATTATTTTTGTGTTAAAAACATTTAAATGATCAAGAATCATAATCTCTATTTTAAACAAAAACATTGTGATTCTCAATTTATTCGGAATCGTGCTGCTCTAATGCAAACATACCTTAAACGTTCACTACACAAGCTCACTCAGATAACTTGTATGCTGTAAAAACAGTCATAAAATGTAGATCACCATTTACTTGCCTACACTTATTAATGCTTATACAGTATTTCTGATGAATGGTAGTGTGAACTATAATGGTAAGGATTAGCTAATTATAACAGAGATAATTTACATATAGAGGTCTTAAAGTAGGAAATAGTATTAAAAACAGCCTGTTCAATTCTTTGGGTGAGATAATGACATAATGTGGTCATTAAAAGGGTCAGTTAGATTTTAAGGGCCAGATTTACTAAACAGGGCAAATTAGTGTGAGCGCAATTCCTAAAAAAGCGCCAATAGGAGTGGAAAGCTCTGCGCATGATCTACTGACGACGTGCACATTAAAGGGTTAGTTCACCCAAAAATGAAAATTCTGTCATTTATTACTTAACCTCATGCCATTCCACACCAGTAAGACCTTCGTTAATCTTTGGAACGCAAATTAAGATATTTTAGTTGAAATCCGATGGCTCCGTGAGGCCTGCATAGGGAGCAATGACACTTCCTCTCTCAAAATCCATAAAGGTACTAAAAACATATTTAAGTCGGTTCATGTGAGTACAGTGGTTCCATATTAATATTATAAAGCGACGTTAATATTTTTGGTGCGCCAAAAAAAACAAATAATGACTTATATAGTGATGGCCAATTTCAAAACACTGCTTCAGGAAGCTTCGGAGCATTATGAATCAGTGTGTCGAATCAGCTGTTCGGAGCGCCAAAGTCAGGTGATTTCAGCAGTTTGGCGGTTTGACACATGATCCGAATCATGATTCGACACGCTGATTCATTTATGCTCAGAATCTTCCTGAAGCAGTGTTTTGAAATCGGCCATCACTAAATAAGTTGTTATTTTGTTTTTTTTGGCGCCCCAAAAATATTCTTGTCACTTTATAATATTAATATTGAACCAATGTACTCAGATGAACCGATTTAAATATGTTTTTAGTACATTAATGGATCTTGAGAGAGGAAATGTCATTGCTCCCTATGTAGGCCTCACTGAGCCATCGGATTTCAACAAAAATATCTTAATTTGTGTTCCGAAGATTAACGAAGGTCTTACGGGTGTGGAACGGCATGAGCGTGAGTAATTAATAACAGAATTTTCATTTTTGGGTGAACTAACCCTTTAAAGAAGCAGCCAGATCATTTCCATAATGACCAACGCATTCTACCAGTTAGCATCTGGTTTAAGACATGCTTTTTTGGGGCAGTAAATAATGGCGCAAATACCAGTAAATTGACGAGAGCAAACCTTAGTAAATCACCTTTGCATGATTCATTTAAATACTCTCCTCCCATAAATTTTGCATCTGAAAGGGAAACTCCTACAAATGCATATGCAATAAGTTCAGCCGCATAAATATGTCCACGCTTTTTCAGCACTATTTTTTCATTGTGTCATTAGTAAATGCTGACAGTAGTTTTTTAACAGCAAAGGAAGGTTTGCGCTGGTGTAAATCTGTAAATTAGTAAATCTGGCCCTAAAACTTTTATTCAACAAGGAAGGAAGCACTAAATTGATCTAAAGTGACAGAAAAGAAATGTATAACGTTATAACAGATTCATACATTAGTGCTATTCTTTTGAACTTTCTATTTTTCAAAGAATCCTGAAAAAAAAGATCATGGTTTCCACAAACATATTAAGCAGCACAAATGTTTTCAACATTGATAATAATAAGAAATGCTTGAGCACCAAATCAGTATATTAGATTGATTTCTGAAGGATCACGAGAAAACAACTGGAAAATTCAGCTTTGCCATCATTGGAATAAATCTTAATAATTTCATAAATTCTTTAATAATTTACTGCATTTTTGATAAAAATAATTGCAGCCTTGGTAAGCATAAGAAAGTACTTTCAAGAAAATGTATGAGTGGACTTTTAATGCAATAAAAATGTAAACCAAGGCTCCTTAAAATGTTTTAGTGTGTTCTGTCAATGCTGTGAAGCAGGCAAAGGTGAGATGATGTTGTGGGTAGGATGTACCTTCTCCAAGGTTCTGGCCTCTGTTGAGATCTCTCTTCATTTTACGTTTGGTTCTCTTTCCTCTTCCCTTTCTGGCACCAGCACCGGACTCGGCTAAGACACCCCGCCAGAGCTCATCAGCTGTCACTAAGGGAATAAATGGATGTGAATAAAATTACACACACCTACAGCCACATCACAAACAGTCTATTAGCACTCAAACATGCACAAATAAGGTGAAGAATGAATAATATACCCTTAGTATTGTTTCAACCTGTGTATTTAAATAACGACTGCACACTAAAAAGTAAATTTCAGCTGTTGGTTTTACCATGCAAGTATGAACTTTCATCCATATTATGTGTGTGTGTGTTTAGATGGGTTGGGTAATCTGGGACGTTGGGAGTTGTTTGATGTTGTTCTGATTTAATTAGGACTTAATTAGATGAGACCGAGAGGCCTGCCAGACCTAATGAGGCATCCGATTCCAACAAAAGCAGTTCAAGAAATATCATAATTCTATCTGACAACCAAACATCCCCGATACACACCGATGCACATAAAACTAAAGCATTCAAAAGCACACTCACGTTGGTACACTCAACCACACCATCTGCAAGCGAGATGCTGAAGGCATATCCCTATGCAGTTCTAAAAGTTAAAATAAAGTTTTTGGATGCACAATTGTCTTTATAATTATAACACTTTCTTAAGCTTGCATTATTTTAATGAAGACAGCTTATGTCTCAAAGAGCATGTCATTATAAAAGCAGACAAACAAAAGAGATGAGGGAACAACCATGGTTGCATATATTAGAATAAAAGAGCTGTTAAGCACATGTTTTTGTTTAATTCACTCAAACTAAGTCATATTTATATTCAGATTTCATGGTCCAGCAAAGATGGTTTGTGACTTTGCAAAACACTGTCTGTGCATCACTTCTACAATATTCTAACTAACAAGATTCATGTAAGCAAACCATGCCCCATGACCTGTATATGTAAAACGTATAAGTAATTGCTACCATCTGAAGATACTAAAAATACACGAGACTGGAGAGTGGACTGTAGGCCAATTATATGCTCTTGTTCGATGACATGGAAATAAAATATATATATATATTGACTTGTTTTTGTGTTGTCTATTCAATCATCTTCCACACTAATGTAATACCTAAAATTATTTTCATTTAATTTAATTAGAGTGCCTTCATTTAATTAATCAACGTATGACATAATTAATTTAATTAAAAAATAATAATTTTACAGACCATTTGAAAAGCTATACTTGTACCATACTTGTAAAGCTGTGCTGAGATTGCGCTATGAGGATTACAAACGTGTCAACTGTCACTCAGCAGATCCTTAAAGCAACAGTACCTGCAGAGATCACCTAAAATCATCTAAACAAAGCATATCATAGCATGCTTACATTTGTTGAAGAAGCTTGAATGTCTGTTCTGCTGCAGGGCGGCAGTGACTGGAGCATACTGGGTAGGACTGCGTCTTGCCAAGTGGGAGAGGTGAGCAGCACCCCCTAGAGCTCTCAGTGCTCCAACACCTGTTGACAAAAGAGACAGACGGCAGGCCATTTCTTGAAGTGTGCATGAAATGGAAATTGCGATAGTCTTTTCTTCTCTATTGTGACATATATGAGAGTGAAACGGCTTCTCAAACACGAGAAAATGTAGGGTGGAGTCTTGATTTAGTCCATCTGGAATTTATTATGGTTTGCTATTGTGAGTGACATGTGAATGACAGCTTGCCCCACCTTTGCAGCAGTAAACACATCATCAGAGATGTCGCTGATGGGAAGTTATTTTGAATAAAAATGACAAGTGCAGATGAATTAAAAAAAAAAATAATGATGTGCGCACGGATAAACCGTTTATAACAAATTCTGCTATCTTCCATAAAATATAAGAATTGTCAGTTTTGATTTCATGGTGACTTTAAAGGTGCCCTAGAATCAAAAATTGAATTTACCTCGGCATAGTTGAATAACAAGAGTTCAGTACATGGAAAAGACATACATTGAGTTTCAAACTCCATTGCTTTCTCCTTCTTATGTAAATCTCATTTGTTTAAAAGACCTCTGAAAAACAGGCAAATCTCAACATATGAGATTTAATATTAATGGGATCATTAATATGTACGCCCCCAATATTTGCATATGCCAGCTCATGTTCAAGGCATTACATAAGGACAGGCAGTATTAACATGTTATTAACATTATATGTTTAACATTAGCATGTTGCTAATGTACTGTTAAATGTGGTTAAAGTTACCATCGTTTCTTACTGTATTCACGGAGACAAGAGAGCCATCTCTATTTTCATTTTTAAACACTTGCAGTCTGTATAAGGCACAAACACAACTTCATTCTTTATAAATCTCTCCAACAGTGTGTAATGTTAACTTTAGCCCATTAGCCATGGAGCACAGCCTCAAACTCATTCAGAATCAAATGTAAACATCCAAATAAATACTATACTCACATGATCTGACGCATGCATGAAGTACGCATGGTGAACATCTTGTTAAGATCCATTAGAGGGTTATATTAGCTGTGTGAACTTTGTAAATGCACTGTATTATAGTTGAGAGCGCGCGATTTAAAGGGGCCACGCGCTGAATCTGTGCATAGTTAATGATGCCCCAAAATAGGCAGTTAAAAAAATTAAAAAAAAAATCTATGGTGTATTTTGGGCTGAAACTTCACAGACACATTCAGGGGACACCTTAGACTTATATTACATCTTGTAAAAAGATGTTCTAGGGCACCTTTAAAAGCACAAATATGAGTTCACCATGTATTCCAAACACATAAACTGTTTACAATCACTCCATCAGATCACCTAAGATACAAAGCAGTTACAAAGACAATAACAACCAGTGGTGTAAAGTATTTGAGTTAATGTAATTAGTTACTGTACTTAAGTATCTTTTTGGCTACTTTGTAGTTTGACTGAGTACGATATTACCAACTTTTACTCTCAACATTTTGAATAAGTATATGTACTCTTTACTCCAGTACATCTGTGATGAGTAAAGCCTGGTTCACACATTTTGAAAATCTTAAAAGATTCTTCTGATCCTAGGCTAAAATCTGTAATCTATGATTGCTGGTTTGACATGTTTGCTGACAGCTGATTAATGACCATTGAGATAAAATTTTACATCTAACTAAATTCTAGTAGTGTCAGGAGATTTCACGCACAGTCCTGCAGTGTAACTTCTATGTCAACCATCAAATGAAAGACCAATAGGAGAGCTGAACCTGATGACACAATTAGTGAGACAACAACAAACCACCACTTGCTCCACAGAAACGTCTTGAGATTGATTTTGTTTTGCTATCCACCATTTCTATCCCAAATATAATGCAGCTCACAGACACCAAAAGTGTCACGGATTTATGACATAAAACTCCGGACGAGTCTTCTTGCGTGCATCCATTTTTAACACATCTTGACTGACATTAATGACAACTGAGATCCTAGTACAACTCATGGTCGTACGGTCTGACAAGCAACAGTGGTAAAGGACTATTATAAATCATACAGTGTGCAGTGCACTCGGCTTAATGCTATCACTCGTTACATTTTGCATGGCACCTCACTTTTTCTACATCAGTTTATTTTTGCTACAAAAGAAGCAATATTGCCATCTACAGAGCACTGAAGGTTCTATATCTTGTGTGTTTTGCTCTTACTCACCCAAACTGTGAGTGCATTAGCAGGTAGTTGTGAATCGCAGGTGTTTCATACATGAGATGCATGGAAATTAGGGGTGTAACGATACGCTCAGGTCACGATACGGTACGTATCTCGATACGGAGTTCACGATACAATACGTATCACGATATTTTGAACAAAATTAAACTGAAATTCAAATAAGATTTATTAAAAAAACATGAACAAATTTCAATAATTTTCCTTGTTGTACATACAAGATCACATTTCAATAAAATAAATAAATATAAAATTTTAATAAAAACCTTCTGTATTCAAATTAACAGTTGAATAGGGCTGTCTGTCACTGAAATTTTTTTTTAAATTTAACATGAACTTAGAATTATGAATAGGGACCGTTCACATATCGCGTCTAAAAACGCGTGGAAGGCGCGGCCGCACCGCTTCTCCTTCTTTCCAAAGTTATTATTGCTCCATCTGCCATTTTCGCTGTTGTTCTTGCTTACCTAGTCTGTTGATTCACCTGTGCAGATCCAGACGTTACTGGCTGCCCTTGTCTAATGCCTTTCATAATGTTGGGAACATGGGCTGGCATATGCAAATATTGGGGGCGTACACCCCGACTGTTACGTAACAGTCGGTGTTATGTTGAGATTCGCCTGTTCATCGGAGGTCGTTTAAACAAATGAGATTTATAATAAGAAGGAGGAAACAATGGAGTTTGAGACTCACTGTATGTCTTTTCCATGTACTGAACTCTTGTTATTTAACTATGCCAAGGTAAATTAAATTTTTGAATCTAGGGCACTTTTAAATTAGGACATTTAAGTAGCTTTTATAAACATGGCTTAGAAAAGAAAAAAAAACATCACTGGTGCGCATACTGAGACAAAACAATGGCACTGACATATTTTAAGATAGTGCAAGTTGCTTTTAGTTTAGACAGCTCAAACATTCATTTTAGTCTGGCATTAGCTTAAGCCTTGTCCGGTTTCATAAGACTTTTACTGAAGTCGTATTAGAACTGGTGACTTGTAACTTGTAATGTAGTCATTTTCACTGTAAGGTATCTGTACTTTTACTCAAATATGTTTTTCAGGTACTTAACACTAATGATAAAAACAAAAAAGCCCAAACATATGATATGGAAGATTAAAGTTTCTGAAACAGCAATATTGAATATACATAATACAATAATCACATGGAAACCTTCCATACTAAGCAACTGCTTACATGAAGTTCTCTACATAATGTCATCTCAAAACTCTCAAACTTCATATTTAAGATAATTTAAACGAGATTGTGCGCACAAGATACCAAGTGAACATACGATAACATGACATAACTACACATGTTTCAAATTTCAGAGGGCAGTATGACAGATGACTGACAGCTCTGGCAGAGATGTCTATGGTGGTATTTAGGCCAGATATTTTGTGCTACCTATATGATGATACGTCATTTTAGAGATATGTATTTACTACAAGAGTTTTATAAGACAAATAATCATTTTACTTCTGCTCTGACAGGGACCGCTAGCATGTTCACACTAGTTTTTCTTCAAACATCTTATAATCTACACACTCTTTACATAAGCTCTCACCAAACTCAAAGACAACCGCCAATACTATCAATGCTGTTAAAAAAAAGTTCATTCAACAAGAGTTATTCATCAAAGCGCACCTTCAAATGACAACCGGAGGACACAGCACAGCCTTGTGACCGCCGCCATGTTCGGATGCTGAGGGGTCCTTGAGCGCGAGCGTGCTGTTCAAACGTGTGCCTGCCCAGAATTACAGGAAGAGTCGTTGATCTTTGACAAATTACATTATATATATATATATATATATATATATATATATATATATATATATATATATATATATATATATATTTTTTTTTTTTTTTTTTTTTTTTTTAAGAGAATGGCAGTTTCAGTTTTTACAGGGCATTTTCAAAGACAATAAGGAATATAACGAAAATCTATAGTATAATTGTAGCAGTATAGCCTATCTGATTGATTTTAAATAGCTTCATTATCTTCAGAGTGGTTAAATGTACAATCACTGGGTGCCTTTGTCAACACTCAGTGATTAAGACATAGTTTAGTAGCTCATAAAGTAAACTGGTTTTAGAAATGTCGACAATATGACTTTCAGGAAAGAAATCATGGTTTTGGAACATGAAAGTGAGTATTTTTATGTAATCCTCTTTTTTTATGGCTATTTTATCAAGCGTATGTTATAAGTACTTGGGCCTAATTTTGGATGTTTAAGCCCACGCATGGAATTACCCCATCAAAAGATAAAAATGTAACATTTGCAATGAAGAGCTGAGGGCTATGATCTGGAGCTCTCTCCAGGGCACGCATTGATGTCTGTGCTGTCTTCTGGGACATTACACCCATCTGCGCTCTTCCTGTGATACAGCATTAGAGTGGAGGATTGACACCTGCATGCTCAGTAGAGACGACTCATATCAGCAGCTCCATATCAGCTGTAGTCAGACTGTGTCCTGCTCAGGTTGTGTCTGGATCACAAGGGAAGCAGCCAAAGAGAGGCGACTAGAGGGTCTGAATCAGTGCAAAAGTGCTCATAAAGAGAAAAAAGACATAAAGGGAAATGAATAGGGTAAGAATCTGCGTCAGATTCCACTCCCTAACACAAATTTGGGCACTAGCAAGGGCTTCTTTTAAAAACTGGTACATTGGTGAATCAGTTAACTGTGGCATGGTTAACTCAGACATTACACAAAATAAAATTGGGTCTTTCTAATCTTCTTATATCAACGCTTATTCAGGGTTAGTGTTTACTAAAACTAAAACCATAAAAAACATTTTCACTTGAAATAAACTATCTGAAATGAAATAGTTTTTATTTTAGGCAACATTTCTCATGTTTTTGTAGTTTAACTTGAATTTCTAAAATAACTAATACTAAATAAACTAAAACTAATAAATAAAATTAATATATAGCCATATATTTTAAAAACAACACAACAAAATAATTAAAACTTTATCTAAAATTACAGTGAAATCAGAAAATATAAAAATAAAATCAAACTATTAACAAAACTATAAGATACACTACTTAACACTGTTCTGATAGTACTTTTTTTTGTTTACATATCCTGTACATAAGGAAGGAAATATAATTTCAAACGAAATCTGGAAAAAAAACCAATATAAGCTATATTATGTAAAAACAGCCTTTGTCTTCATACATTTCCACTTGTGATCCACTCGTGATTGTCTTCTGGCAAGGGACGTGTGGCAAATTAGCTCAAAAGGGAAATAAATGATCAATCATAACTCGTTATAATTTATTATAAATATTTGGATCATTTAATAGAACTAACTTGATGTAGCAGAATTAATAGTACAATCAATTAACTTGCATGTTTGTCCTCATTATTGATCATCTATTAAATTATATTTTCAGTCTTTCAAACATTTCATTGTTTTTAAACATTATTTTTGGGACAGCCATGGAAATGGCTCTCTCACTAGGCAGTGCACTTGCTACTGAACTAAGGAGCTTACTGAGACGTATACTCAGAGAAAGAGAAAAGCAAGGGGGCAAGTACAGAGGGTGAAGAACCACTCAGTCAATTCAGCTGGAGAGAGGGACAGCACAAGATAACAGCAAGGAGAGGCATGAATGACAGGATAGAGGGGAAGGAGGAGAGAACCCATACAGAACATGAAGACTTGCTTCAGTGGAAGTGACAGTGTGAACCAGGCTGTCAGAGAAAGGCAGCTGACGGGAAAAAGCAGTAGAAAGAAATCGAGAGGACGAGAGTTTGCAGAGCTGCCTGTCGGGCTGATAAATGCTGTCTAAAATCTTAGCGTGGTGTTCCTGCATGCATCCAAACACAAGCTTTTCCAATTTCCTATGTGACAGCCCGAGCTGTCGTCAGTGCGACAGGAAACCGATTAAAGAGCCTCTGGAAAGGCTCTGTCAGCATGCTGTGGATGTTTATTAATCATTATATCTGCAGAAGAGGAATAATCTTGATAGATTATGCGGGAGGAAGGAGAGGTGATTGGTTGTGGTGGAGGCGAGTGGCCAATTATAAACCGACCTGTGGGTTTGATTGCTTTCATCTCTCCTATCCAACAGACTACAGCCACAAATCAGCAAGCAAAAACATTTATATATGTGTAAAATACATTCCGAGTTTTGGTGCTACAATGCTTCAATTTCATGTCAAATCAGAGCACCGGGATGTCTTATTTATGGTCAATCACCCTCATTTAAGTCTTTGTATGAGTTTTGGTCCTGGATATCACATCATTCTCAGTGTAATGCAAGCGTTTAGAAGCTTCAGCACATCTGAGGTTGGAGGTCAGGTAAACACAATCTCTTTCAGGAGTACATAACTTGGTTTCTAAAAGAAAATAAGAAATGTAGAATGAAGAAAAATCAAGTTTATGATGGAAGTCTAGTTCAAGTGTAAAGTTTTGTTGAAATCCAAATGATTAGATAAATTTGGTAAATTATCCCTGGTTTCACAGACAAGGCTTAAGCCTATTATCAGACTAATGGTGCTTTCACACTTGGTTCGATTGCCTAGACCGAACCCGAGTTCGATTGCTCCCCCCTCCCCCTGCGCCCACTGGACTGTGTTCACATTATATTATTTGGGTCCGACCCGCGGTTCGTTTGCGTCATCAAACCAGCAGCTGTTTACTACATTGCTTAGTAACGATGGCACAGGAGAAGGCGGCAAAATGCATAACGTTGCTCTCCTTACTTTTATATTTCTGTTTTTGAACCGTTGGTTTTGTTCATAACGGCTCTTGCGTCTATCTGCCGCGAATGTAGAATGCTGAAGGCGAGCAGAAACGAGAAAAGCTACGCTACAGCTCTCTGTTTGCTGCACGTCAGTCACGCTCGTCGGGAAAGTGAGTGAAACACACACACAAACACACATTTTTATCAAATTATAAGGCATTAATAGCGGTTCACTTCCGCAATTTGGTACGTTTGCATTCATATCAAAAGCGAACCGTACCGGAGTTCACTTGAACCGCACCCCAGACCACCCTTTTTAAGGGTGCTTTCACACTTGGTTCGATTGCCTGGACCGAACCCGAGTTCGATTGCTCCCCCCTCCCCCTGCCCCCACTGGACTGTGTTCACATTATATTATTTGGGTCCGACCCGCGGTTCGTTTGCGTCATCAAACCAGCAGCTGTTTACTCCGTTGCTTAGTAACGACGGCGCAGGAGAAGGCGGCAAAATGCATAACGTTGCTCTCCTCACTTTCATATTTTTGTTTTTGAACCGTTGGTTTTGTTCATAACGACACTTGCCTCTATCTGCCGCGACTGTAGTACGGAAGGTGAGCAGAAATAAGAAAGGCTACACTACAGCTCTCTGCTTGCAGCACGTCAGTCACGCTCGTTGGGAAAGTGAGTGAAACACACGCACAAACAAACATTTTTATCAAATAATACGGCATTAATAGCGGTTCACTTCCGCAATTTGGTACGTTTGCATTCATATCAGAAGCGAACCGTACCGGAATTCACTTGAACCGCACCCCAGACCACCCTTTTGGACTCGGGTACGGTTCGCGGGTGCGCACCCGAGTTCAGAAGACCGTGTTCACATCATCCAAACGTACCGAACTCTGACGTCAATCGAACCCGGGTGCGCACCAAAAGTGCTATTGTGAAAGCACCATAAAATGTGTGTTTGAGCTGTTTTAACTGTTTATTTGAGTCTCAAGAGCCATGAGCATTAAGTACAAGAAAACACAATCTGATTCACTTAAATTTATTCAACAATCTCTTCTCTTCCCTGTCATTATCCATACGCAGTTGACGCAGTAAGCAAAGTACAGGCTTCCGCGTTTACGTCCGAATGCCGGCTCAGTATTGGCCAAAGCTGATCACGTGAGCAGAATGTGATGCTGACGCAGGAGCCAGCCAATAATGAGTCGGCGTTCTGACGTAGAACCTGGAAGCACTGGATGTAAACAACATATGAGAATGATACAGAAGAGAAGATATTGTTGAATAAAGTTGTTACTTTTCACTTTGTTTTTGCGCATTCTCATCGCTTCATAAAATTAAGGTTGAACCACTGTAGTCATGTCGACAGTTTTAACAATGTCCTTTCTGGACCTTGAAAGTAGTGATTATATTACTATCTATGGATGAGTCATATACCTCTCATATTTCATCAAAAATATCTCAATTTGTGTTCCGTGGGTGATGAACGAAGGTCTTACGGGTGTGGAACGACATGAGGGTGAGTAATTAAGGACAGAATTTTCACTTTTAGGTGAACTAACCCTTTAAAAAGAGCCGGCAGAATTGGGAATCACTTGGGAATCGGACTACGCTGTTCGTGTTGTATGTTTTTGATTCAGTTGAAAAAACTGACTCGTAACATCGTTCAGGAATCGGACTACACCAGATGCACTGTAATTTTTGATTCAATAAAAAAGAACCAACTCATAAGATTAATTTGTTCAGGAATCAGACTACACTTCTCATGCTTAATTAAGTTAAAAAAATGACTCATAAGAGTCATTTGTTTAGAAATCAGACTACACAGTCTTACAGTATGTTTTTGAATCAATAAAAACAACCGACTCCTAAGATTCATTCATTGGGGAATCAGACTACAATGGCTAAGCTGTATGTTATTGATTAAAACAAATAGTGGCCCATAAGCATCTTTTGGTTGGGATTTCTGACTACATTATTCACTGTATTTTTTGTGTATAGATTTAGCAGCAGCGAAGCAGTGATTTTATGTATTTAGTTCAGTGTTAAATCTGCAATGGTGCTAGAATGCATATGCGAGGAAAGTGATCAACATTTTTCTTTTTTAATGTTCCCAACCTTATGATACAATTTGAAATAAATGATGAAAAAAATCATAAGAAATAAATACCCTATGCAATTCTTGACTTGTTTTAAGTAACCCACTTTGTTTTTGTTGGTGTTTTCATTTACATCATAACCCAGTGTCAGGTAGTGGCTCTTGTGGTGAAGCTTCTCTGCAGGGACCTGGGTCTGCAATCACACACTCACCAGTGCCACAAAATGTAATTGGCGGCCTATTGGCTACATAATCATCTGAGATGGAGGCCAAAAGCATGTTCTCTCACCTGTGGGTCCATGCAATCTCTGAAATTATACTGTACCTGTGAGCAGCAATCAGAGTCGGGGAGACAAACTACAGACCACAGATAGAGAGGATCAAGAATGTGTGATTTGATAGATGTAGAGAGATTTAACTGAGTTTAATGGAAACACACACATCTCACAAACTCCCTAAGATCCATAAATTACCGTTTTTATCAGTCTAATCACACTGATGAGACACATTACAACATCCTCATTTTAGATGGTGGCATTTAATTAAAATTTGTTATGTTAAACTCAATTGGAAATTACAAGAACGGGTATTTACCGCTTGATGCATTTCGCCGTCTGCATTTATGATCATTTGTGGCTTTTTCCTGTCACTTGTAAAAGAAATATAACTGAATTTTCAGGTTGGCCTTCAGAGCAGAGGAGATATTTCTAGGCTAAAGTATCGTGGTGTTTGAGAATGTGTTCTAGCGCGATATTGATGGGCCTTTTGCAGAGCTGCTCTCATCAGCATAAATTCTACAAGGCTGCCATGGAAAAGAACATCCTTGAAAGAGCTAGGGCGTCTCGGTGTAAATAAAAACCGACGTTTTCATTCTCAGCGAGTTTTTTTTTTTGGCCTTTGGAGCTTTTCAATTTCCTACACATACGCGCACACACACACACACACACACACACACACACACACACACACACACTAATATAGATGCTTGAGTGTGAGTACGCTCTTATTCATTATTTAATTTTATTCTGTGTAATACAAATGGCGCTTTCTACAAAGTGCATCTCAGACTTGTTTTGAGAATATCAATATATGGAGCTGCTGTAATTGTGTCCATAGATAGATGGACAAAGAAGGAAATGTTTGTCCTCTACTCTGTATAATAGACTGACTTATTTCCAGCTGCAGAGCAAAACAACCATAACAAATTCAATAGTCCATAAACATGCAGAAACAATGTTCAGTTGCTTATATCAGTAATGGAATATGGGTGTCGTAAAAACAAAGCACAAAATATTTGTTTTCCTCTATAAGTTTCCAAAAATGCCTTCATATATTAGCTGCTTTTATAGTTTAGTTTAATTCTGTACACTGTAATCCTAATAAGTTGGCATAACTCAAAAAGATTGAGGTAATCAGTAACAAACTCAAGGATTAAGTCACTAAAACTTTAAATTTTGATTTTGTACTACTCAAAGATGTTAATTACAATTTAAGTGATAAATATTGACTAAAATAACTCATTCAATTTGATTGCATAAATCATATTAAAGGTAAGGTATGCAATGTTTTTCATAAACACGTTTTGTTATTTTGGGTTTTGAGTTCATGTAACTTTTTTCTAGGGGTGTAACGATTTATCGTAGTACGATATTTCGCGATGCAAACATGTTACGATATGCATCGTAGAGTGATGGCGATACTTTTACGATATGACGGCAGTTTAATCTTATTGGTTTAGCTGCCGACGTGACCTACTCTGCAAGGTGGGAGTGAGAGAAGCCGGTTGTCACCGCATATAAATGGTGTGTCTCAGTCAGCTCTTTAGTTCAGTAAGTGTTTCGGGCACACATTGAATCTTGCAAGCAGGTTTAAACGTTTCTCGTTTAACGTTTAAGAAGTTCTGTGGGGCCGTTCACATATTGCGTATTTTCCGCGTGCAAGTCAGTTATTTTTTTTCAAATGTAGCCGCGCGGCAGGCGCGCTCATAATGGGATCAACGCGGTCGCGACGCGCATGCAATTCTCAACTTTTCAGAATGCCGCAAGCGCACCGCAGGTCGTGTGACAAGAATCAACCGATCAACTATGGCCTTTCCGTAACAAAACATAAAAAGCTCAGCCGAACAGCTGATCATAGCTGTTCATGGTGGTTTTTACATCTTATCTCCATCAATATATCTCGTAGTAAAACTAATGCAAGGGCTAGAAATCATTTATCCTTTGCAGAAACATCCTGATCCTCTTGGAGAGCTCAGTTCATGGTTGCATAGCAACGACCGACGCCACGGGAGCGCAAGCGCTTTGGAAAGAAGGAAAAGCAGTGCGGCCACGCCTTCCACGCGTTTTTAGACGCGATATGTGAACCCCTATTCATAATTCTAAGTTCATGTTAAATTTAACATTTTTTTTCAGTGACAGACAGCCCTATTCAACTGTTAATTTGAATACAGAAGGTTTTTATTAAAGGTCCCGTTCTTCGTGATCCCATGTTTCAAACTTTAGTTAGTGTGTAATGTTGTTGTTAGAGTATAAATAAAATCTGTAAAATTTTAAAGCTCAAAGTTCAATGCCAAGCGAGATATTTTATTTAACAGAAGTCGCCTACATCGAACGGCCAGTTTGGACTACATCCCTCTACTTCCTTCTTTAATGACGTCACTAAAACAGTTTTTTGACTAACCTCCGCCCACAGGAATACACAAGAGTTGCGTTTGTAGAGTGTGTTTGTCGCCATGTCGTCGAAACGCTGTTATTTTCATCCCGCAGTCCAATCACCGGGTCTGATTCCGGCTCAAATTGATAGGGTAAAATTAAAGACATGTTTACAATAACACTGAGCGCGTGCATCTCCACGTTATGGTAAGAGGCGTGACCTTTCCGGGCACGGTGCGCTCAGAGCTGTTGAATCACAACACAGGAACCGCTGGCACAATCAGAACTCATTACGTATTTCTGAAGGAGGGACTTCATAGAACAAGGAAGTCATCAGCCCGTTTTTATGACAGTGGAAACATTGGTATACAGATAAGTAAATTATGTGAAAAATACTGTGTTTTTTTACACGCGAAACATGAACACATGTTATATTGCACATTATAAACACAATCAAAGCTTCAAAATACCACGAAAAACGGGACCTTTAAACCTTGAAATGTGATCTTGTATGTACAACAAGGAAAATTATTGAAATTTGTTCATGTTTTTTGAATAAATCTTGTTTGAATTTCAGTTTCATTTTGTTCAAAATATCGTGATACGTATCGTATTGTGAACTCCGTATCGAGATATGTACCGTATCGTGACCTGAGCGTATCGTTACACCCCTACTTTTTTCTATTAAGTACAATGAACTTTTAGTAATATTTGAGTGAAATTAACTCATTTAATTCTGAGTCATATCAGAATATAATATTGATTAAAGGGGTCATGACATAAGAAACCAAATTTACCTTGATCTTTAAAGGTCTTTGTACTATTAAAACATCCTGCAAGTTAAAGATGCAATCTGTATGTTTTGCCTCTTTTTCACCATCTCTGTTTGAAACCTGCAATTGCAGTTATACAATATGCGTGATTATCATCTTTATGTGGGTTGTGCATCAGCACGGCTTCTCAGCGTGGATGAATCTAATGCTTTGAGGAGTATGTGTGGCTATCAGTCACTGCACAGGTGGACACTGTACTGGTACTTTGGAATCACAGATTGTAATCTTGGAAGTATGACCAAAAAATAATTTTCACCGGAAATGTCATCTGAACAAGTAAGTAACATGTCTGCCACTTTTGTTCTGACCAACTGCGAAAAAAAGCATTACAATAAATCGTTCTACCAAAGGTGATTAAATCTAACGATCGCTTAGCTCATATCACATCAAACTGTGCAAATTAATATTATTGTTAAACTTCGTTCTCAAATTGGTAATGTTAACAACATGACTACAATGCATTTAGTGTGAATTAGCATTACCTGTAGATTTCAATTTCTGTACAGTCTAATCTCTAATTGTCCATTTTGTCAGGGTTCTGCCCTGACAGCCTTGTCTGTTTTGTCTTTGTTTAATGTGTCCTTGTTTATGTTGTGTCTGAGCACATGGCTTTGTCTGTGTTTGCCATGTGCTCCTCTGTTCCCTCCTCCTTGTTTGTTGTCACCACGCCCTCTGGTCTAGTCATTGTTCAGTCCTTGTTTGTTATTAGTGTTCTCACCTGTTCCCTATCTTCCCTGCTCCCTTTCTTGTTGAGTCCTCGTTAGTCTAAGTGTTGTCACCTGTTCCTCGTGTTCTTTGCCTCCTTTATATTGTGCACTCTTTCCCTCATGTCTTTGCCAGTTCGTTAAGCTTCGTGCCTGTATTCTAGTCTTTTGTTCACCTAAGCTCATAGTGTTTTGTGTAGGAGATTCCCGTATCCATTTTGCCATTGTTGTCTTCCTTGTTTCAGACCATCTAACCACCTGTCTTGTCTAGTCTTGGTAGTGTCTCTGGTCTCCCCCTGTCCTGTCCTACTGACTGAGGATCCCTGTGGCTGCTACTTCTCCCCGCCAAGCAGCAAGACTGGTTCAGTGCCTGATTGTATCTGATGGTTCTAACTACTTATGCTGTTTGATCCTGTCTGGCTCCCGCTACATCTTTGGGCCTCATACTGCGCACCTGCCAATGTTCACCGGTCTGCTTACTACCTGGGCTGTTCTCAGTGGCTGTTCCCTCAGCATGCTTGTCTTTGTGCCTCACCCCCTTCCTACCGTATGGACTGTTCACCTCCTCACCCTCTATATTCCCAGTCTTGTCAATAAACCTGTAAAACTCATCCTGCGTTTGAGTCCTCCCTCACAGATCCCTGACAGAACGAACTGGCCAGTATAAGACTCAGCAGGATGAGCATCAGAGTCCTACCACCTGCTAACGCCCGGGAGAGAGTGGCTCGTCATCAAGGTTTGACTCGTCTTCGCCAATGAGGTTGGGAGATAGGAACGTTCACCCAGTTTTTCTGGACTATGTCTAGGGGGCTAGATTATGATGCGGCTCTCAAAGACATCTTTAACGCCTGCTTAGATGATCCCCTACCTGCATGGGAGATGGATTCTCTCAGAGTTCTAGATTTATGGGGTTTCTCCAGCTATCTTGGTCATCGCAGCCCACGGAGAGTGTCTAGTCGTCTAGTATCTGCCTGCAGCAATTCTCCCGCCCTTCCTCGTCTGTCACGTCAAGTCTTTGATCCTCCTCTGACTTCTACCAAGAAGCTAAGGTTCAGAAAGAGGGTGATTGAGTCCACAACATCTACCTCAGAGACCCTTCCAATCACCTCTGAGCCAGTCAAGTCTACCACTGTCATTCCCCAAGCAATCAAGTCTGTTCCAGTCATTTCTGAGTTAACTAGATCCGATTCTACCATTCCTGAATCCGTCACATCCGCTTCTGTTATTCAGGAGCCAGTCAAGACAAGCACCGTCATCTCTCAATACATCAGATCAGTTCCAGTATCTCCCCAATCTGGGTCAACCCCTATTCAAGAAACGGTAATGTCTACTTCTGCTGCCCAAGAGCCAGAGAAGTCTACCACTGTCATCTCTGTCTAAATTTGTTTGTCATTTCTGAGCCTGCCATACCCGTTTTTGTCACTGCGGAGTCTATGGGGTTAACTACTATGCCGTCTGTGTTGGCCGAGTCAGTTACAGATACTACAGAGGCGGTCAAGCACATAACATTGACCCATCAAGAGCAGAGGAGCGGAAAGGCCGTAGTTATTCAGTCTAATACCCTTCCTTCTAAAGCCCCAAGCACAGCAGTTTCTGAAGCATCTAGTCCAGTGGAATCAATTTCAAGACCGCTTGGCATTCTTGTCACACCGGAAGTGGGTGTTCTAGCCAGCCATGTCCTGTCCAGGAACATCCCTTGTGTGACTCCAGAGCCAGTCAAATCAACTGCTGTCTTTTCTCAGGTTACTAAATCAGCCACTCCTGAGTCTGCTGAACTAACCACTGATTTCCCTGAATCTGCCAAGAGTTTTTCTGTTATTCCTGAGCCTGTCAGATCAAGTGTTGTCCCTCAGCCAACTCCGTAAGAACAGGCTTAATTGACTGAGTCGGCTTCATTCACTGCTGAGTCTACAGTCACTGCTGTTTCGCCTGAGGTGGCCAAGTTAGCTGCAGATACTACAGAGGCGATCACTACAGAGGCGGTCAGGCACACACACCATCGACCCGTCGCAAACGGAGAAGAAAGACCCATGCAAGGCAGTCTACTATTCCCCCAATCTCAAGCCTCAAGTCCGGTGGTCTGAGAATACCCAAGTCTGAGTGCCCAGAACCGTGAGGTCCTGGAGGACCCTATTATGATGGTCTCAGATCCAGTGGTCCCTGAGGTATCAAGTCCAGTGACTATTTCTAAGCCACCTGTCAATCAATTCATGCCCTCCGAGACCGTTTCTACCAGTGCAGTCATGTTTACAGAGATCTCCTCTTGTCAGTCAATGTCTGCTATTATGGCCAAGGAAGCCATTCCCAAACTGCCTGTTGTCATTGCTGCAGAGACCTTTTCTGAATGCCTTACAAGTCTCATGTCCATAGTAAAGATTCCTGTCATATCCACAGTAGAGATTCCTGTTGTGTCCACAAAGGATGAAATTCCAGGAAGAATTCCAGAGTCTGCTCCTGAGAGAGCAGTGCCAACGCCCGCTCTGTTGAGAGCAATTCCTCAGCCTGCTCCAGATGAGGTTTTCCCTGAGCTTGCTGCTAAAAGAGCTGTTCCTGAGTCCGCTCCCAAGGGAGATTCAGTCCCAGAGCCCACTCCAGAAAGAGCAGCCCCAGGTGTTGCTCAGATGAGAGCAGTTCCTGAGCCTGCTGCTGGGAGAGCGTTCACCAAGCCCGCTGCAGAGAGAGCTGTCCCTGAGCCCAGTGCTGAGAAAGCTGTTCCCGAGTCCGCTCCCAAGGGAGATTCAGTCCCAGAGCCCACTCTAGAAAGAGCAGCCACAGAGCCCATTACAGCTCCAGAGAGCGCGTTCACCGAGCCCGCTCCAGCTCCAGAAAGTGTTCACCAAGCCCGCTCCAGAGGGAGCATTCACAGAGCCCGCTTCCGCTCCAAAGAGAGCAATCGCAGTGCCCATTATAGGTCCAGAGAGAGCATTCACCGAGCCTGCTCCAGCTCCAGAGAGAGCGTTCACCGAGCCCGAGCCCGCTCCAGCTCCAGAGAGAGCGGTCACCGAGCCCGCTCCAGCTCCAGAGAGAGCGGTCACCGAGATTTCTCTAGCTCCTGAGCATGCTCCAATTTTGGCTCCAGCCTCTGAGGACAATTTTAAGTTTATTTCTATGGTTTCTAAGGGCACCCCAAGGTTTGTCTTCAAATCCATTTCCAAGACATTCACCTTCCCTGTCACTTCAGCCATTGCCCCTGATTCTGCCACTGTCTCCAAGCCCAGTTGGAGGTCCAGACCAGTGAGGCCAGTCCCTGTTTCCAAGAGTGCTTCCAGTCAAGTTTTCACCCCTCCCACCCCACCCTCTGTATTTGCTGGTTGTTTTGGCTCCCCTAAGCCAGCAGCCCTGGTCAGCCAAAGACTTTGTGCACAGTTCCATTCCCACCCACCCCTTTCCACCCTCTGTGTTCCCTGACCAGTTTGGATCCTCCAGTTTTGTTCCCCGCCCACCATCCCAGTTGGTACCTCCTTGGACCTCTTCACCCTGTGTGGACGCCTGGAGGCGTCCATTGGAGGGGGGATACTGTCAGGGTTCTGCCCTGACAACCTTGTCTGTTTTGTCTGTTTAATGTGTCCTTGTTTATGTTGTGTCTGAGCACATGGCTTTGTCTGTTTGTGTTTGCCATGTGCTCCTCTGTTCCCTCCTTGTTTGTCACCACGCCCTCTGGTCTAGTCATTGTTCAGTCCTTGTTTGTTATTAGTGTTCTCACCTGTTCCCTATCTTCCCTGCTCCCTTTCTTGAGTCCTCGTTAGTCTAAGTGTTGTCACCTGTTCCTCGTGTTCTTTGCCTCCTTTATATTGTGCACTCTTTCCCTCATGTCTTTGCCAGTTCGTTAAGCTTCGTGCCTGTGTTCTAGTCTTTTGTTCAAAGCTCATAGCGTTTTGTGTAGGAGATTCCCGTATCCATTTTGCCATTGTTGTCTTCCTTGTTT
The DNA here is from genome assembly GCF_018812025.1 of Megalobrama amblycephala. Lineage (NCBI taxonomy): Eukaryota > Metazoa > Chordata > Actinopteri > Cypriniformes > Xenocyprididae > Megalobrama > Megalobrama amblycephala. Next base: position 20,435,174 of record NC_063048.1, read on the forward strand.
CAGACCATCTAACCACCTGTCTTGTCTAGTCCTGGTAGTGTCTCTGGTCTCCCCCTGTCCTGTCCTACTGATTGAGGATCCCTGTGGCTGCTATTTCTCCCTGCCAAGCAGCAAGACTGGTTCAGTGCCTGATTGTTTCTGATGGTTCTAACTAATTATGCTGTTTGATTCTGTCTGGCTCCCGCTACATCTTTGGGCCTCATACTGCGCACCTGCCAATGTTCACCGGCCTGCTTACTACCTGGGCTGTTCTCAGTGGCTGTTCCCTCAGCGTGCTTGTCTTTGTGCCTCACCCCCTTCCTACCATATGGACTGTTCACCTCCTCACCCTCTATATTTCAAGTCTTGTCAATAAACCTGTAAAACTCATCCTGCGTTTGAGTCCTCCCTCACAGATCCCTGACACATTTGTCATTCCATACAATCAACCATCAAAATGATAAGTTTAATTATTGCAGCTGCTGTGAGAAAAGGCTATAAATGATCCGCCACCTGCAGCATCCTCACCATAGACTGTATAAGATCTTCACATGTGATATAGCCTACTAGCTGGGACTCGTTCTTTATGTAAACAGACGTGACATAATGACGCAAACACGAATGGCGGCATGCTTGAATTTCCTGTGGAAACCTACCACCATTCGAATTGGAAAACATAATATATAAAATAAAAACAAATTTATTTAATAAAGCTCAATTTGATATTTAGTGACCTGTGCATCACACAAGCAAATACATTTGCATATGCTTTGTCTGTAAATGATGGTTTTATAATGTTTTCAAAACACTTACGTCATGCCACGGGCAATAGCGAATGGGTGTTGCATTGATAGGCTACTGTTTCCTATGCAGTGATGTTAGCCAATCATATCAGTGGCAGTTTACTGACAAGCAGAGAAGCCACCCACTTAAAGACGATTCCAGACAGAAGTTCAGAATGAAGGTTGAAAATAATTGTTTTTCTGCATATATTTCTGTTTTTGTAATAAAAAACTTTATTAATGTTATAAGTGAACCTCAAGGAATATATTAAAATAATTAAAACAATCCATGTCATTACCCTTTAAATGAGAAATTTGTTTTTATATATCAGGAACTGATTGGATAATGAAAAGTGGGTGTTTTCTGTTATCTAGGAGGTTGGAGGAAAAGAATTGGAAACTAGGGTCATGTTGCAGGTTGCACCCTAAGACCTTGCAGTATTCATCTGACATTTTTTTGCGATAAAGTCTGCAGCAAGTCACATCAAGAATGTCACCTGGGATAGGGCCTTAAAGAGATTGGTGCAAAGGCCAAAAATCCAGGCCAAAAAGGTGGTTGCAGAGGCAGAGCAAGTTATAAAATATTGATAAAAGATTACAAAAAACTCCACCATCCCCCCCCCCTCTTGGAATAACAAAATTGGCCCTGGTATCTGTATTATGAATGTAAATAGTATAATATTTGACTTCATACCGACTTAAATGCCTCAGTCAAACAAAAGTAAAATTAACAACAGTAACAATGCACTAAAATAGTACATAGTTCTGAATAATTAAAAAAGAGTTTGAGAAAATTGCAGAAGGCACATGAATAATTAAAAAGATTCAGTGTCAAATGAAATATTTATGAGGTCAGATGATGTAACTTTAATTGGTGGGAGTTTTAAGTGGAAACTTGACCTCCAAAAGAGGTTGGCTGAGAGAATATTGAAAGAAAGAGACTTGAATGAGAAGTTTGAGCATAGAATTGATTATCAACTAATGAAAGTGAACTATATTTTGCTCACAGACAAAGCTCTCTCTCTGTTTCTGTTTCTATTCTTTCAAACAAATTTTAATTTATAGTCTATATTACAGAAAAAAAGAGAGAACAAGAGAAATAGACAGAAAGAGAGAAAAGGGGAAGGGAGAGAAGCAATAGTGCAAAGAGGGAGAAATGGAAGCAGACATGCAGTTACAAGGCAGACAGGTGGGAGAGAGGTGACCCCTGTAGAGAGCAAATGAGGGAGCAAGAAAAGAGGGGAGGAAAGCAGACCATTACACCAACAGCTGATTTGAAATGACAGCGAGCAGAGCACAGATAAATGAAACAGGAGAGGAGGTGACCCTGTACTGTAGTGCGCACACATTTGTGTGTTTGTTTTTCTGTCATGGTGGGGACTTTCCACTGACTTCCTTGTTTGTTTGATTTTCTATACTCTTATAATAAAAAAGGTTCCAAAAGGGGGTTTTCACAGCGATGCCGAACCTTTCAAACAACCTTCAGTGAAAAGTTCTTAAAAGATCAATTTTTTCTTAGTGTGAAGAACATTTTAGGGTGCGTTCACACTTGTAGTTCGGTTCGTTTGGTTGATTTGGTCTGTACCAAAAAAGAAAAAAAAAAATTAGTCCTGGTTCGATTCGTGTTTTGATTGGCAATCACTGAAACAAAAGATACCGAACCTAAAGGCATAGGGATACATTCACAACCTGACTGGTCGGATTTTATAACGTATTGCCTATTTTGAGACAGAACTTACTGAACATCCAAAACAATGTTGTGTGCTGAGGTAAATGCACTCGTTGTGTGTGTGTAGCCTCCATATGATGTTATTTTGGCCAGCTGGGAACTCGTGAAGAGCTTATAAAATGTGTAAAGGAGTCAAAACAGCGGCGGGAATCCATCAGTCACTCACACACACAAATGATCTGCTGCGTGGAGACTGTGTGATGGGCAAACTCGCGACTATGACGAGAAAAACCGATATGCGTGAGGATTCTGTCCTTTTTAGGGTTTTATCTTCCTGTTTTTGGTTCGTTTACATGTCTTTGGTTCGTGTTGCGTTTATATATCATTCGAACCGCACCAGAGTTCGTTTGGAAGCGGACCAAGACCCATCTTTTCAGCGGTCTCGGTCTGCTTGTTTGGTGCGCACCAGGGTTCGGATTGCAGCGTTCAGACATGCTCAAATGAACCGCATTAACAGAGCAATTGCACCAGGGTTCGTTTTAATCGAACCAAACATGCCAAGTGTGAACGCACCCTTAAAAATCTAAAGAACCTTTTTCCACTATAAAGAACCTTTTGTGGAATGGAAAGGTTCCATGGAAGGTTCTTCATGGAACCTATAGATGCCAATAAAGAACCTTTATTTTTAAGAGTATTCTATTGCTATCATATTTTCAGGCTTAACTCTTCACAGAAACCATTTTGCAGTTTTCATGAAGAACATTTTTAAAGGTGCCCTCGAATGAAAAATTGAATTTATCTTGGCATAATCAAATAACAAAAGTTCAGTACATGGAAATGACATACAGTGAGTCTCAAACTAATTTAGACAAACTAAATTGTCTTTCTAAATGTTTCGTTAGCATGTTGCTAATGTACTGTTAAATGTGGTTAAAGTTACCATTGTTTCTTACTGTATTCACAGAGACAAGAGCCGTCGCTATTTTCATTATTTAACACTTGCAGTCTGTATAATGCATAAACACAACTTCATTCTTTATAAATCTCTCCAACAGTGTAGCATTAGCCGTTAGCCACGGAGCACAGCCTCAAATTCATTCAGAATCAAATGTAAACAATATAACAGTATACAATACTCACATAATCCGACGCATACATGCTGCATGCATGACGAACACTTTGTAAAGATCCATTTTGAGGGTTAGGGTTAGGGCTCCGTGGGCGTGGAGCACGAGAATTAAAGGGCCAGTAGCCCTGAATCGGCTCATTTATAATGATGCCCCCAAATAGGCAGTTAAAAAAATGAATGGGGTAAAAAATCTATGGGGTATTTTGAGCTGAAACTTCACAGACACATTCAGGGGACACCTTAGACTTATATTACATCTTTTTAAAAAAAGTTCTAGGGCACCTTTAAAATGGCTTTTGAGCTTTTTCCCCAAATCGTTGTTTTTTTTCTCTTGTTTTTTTGAATGAATTATTACTACATTTCAGTAGCTTGTGTCTTATTTTTCTTTTTCTAAACATTTATATAAATTATTACCATGGGTGATTTTAGATTTTACCTTCAGACACACAATAAATTATTGATTTACATGACAAGCATTATTTTTGCTCCTCCCTGGTTCCTCCTCTAAACATATGGAAAGAGATTACAACATGAGGAGAAATACATAAGGGAGGAGAAAACAAGACTAGAGGAATGGCAGGATAAAGGTGTGTCAGAGAGAGATAGATGTGTAGGATATATCGGCATATAAATCAGTGTAATTCAGCATGTGGCATAAAGCCTGGAGCAGATGAGCAGTGTGTCCCTCATTTCTCTCTCCACACTGCTTATGTCATCCCACTTTCTCCAATCCTCCATCAACTGCTCCCCCCAAATCTTCAATCCAATCACTCTCTTCCATTGTAAAACAACTCAGATAACAATATAGTGAATAAACTTAACAGTTAACACCCAATAAAAATCCAACATTGACCGATATACGTAATATATTGTGCACCTCTTTCTCCTTTTCCTCTCTCTGTACTTGTCTATTTTAATACTGGGGCCCAGTCAAAGTTGTAGCTGGAAAAAAATGTGCTTGAAAAGATTCCCCCTCCATTATTCAAGCTTGCATTCAGAGGTTATTACGTTTTATGAATTATGAATGAACCTTAATAATTTAGCGTCACATAAAAATGGTTCAGCATTAACATTGAGCACAATTAGCTAAATGAGTGCTGCATCAGGCGGAGCAAAGATCCCACAACAACTCCTCTGAGATTACATGTGTGTGTTTGTATGCTAATGAGCACCTTTATGAATGAATCTCCAGAGCAATTTGACAGTAGGTAGTGTGTGCATATGGAAGTGTGTGTGTGTGCGTGTGTGAGAGAGAGGGAGTATGTGAGAGAAACAGCGTGTGCAAATCAGTTTGAATATGCATCTTCATGACTGTTCAAATGCGTTAGGTGGAAAGTGATTTCCTTATTTCTCTTTCCAAATTCTGCAGTTTTTATCCTTTTATCCCTGTGTGAAATATTTACTTGGTTATTCAGCACATCTGTCAACCAGCTGAATAAAATTCATGCATTATTCAATGCTGTCATTACAGTCTTAAAGGGAATTTAAATACATTAAGCCAGATAACATTGTCCTGCATGTAAATATCTGCAGTACCTGCAATTATTTAACTTAATGTACATTTTACTGCATTTTCTCCTCAGTGTTAATGAGAGTTCATTAAATGTACAGGGTTATAATTTAATGTGTTGGAGTATGAGCAGATACACAAAGGGAAATGATATTACCGTAGGTTACTGGGCAGCTAAAGCAAAGGTTATTGCATGGTGACCAGGAATATCAACCCTGTGCATACAGAAATATGAATTTGTTAGCTCAGTTGACCCATTTAGCAGCTACAGCTGTTGGTCTAATGTGAAGTCACAATATTATGAACTTTGTAATTTGCATAATATTAATACACTTTATGAAACATAATTGCATAATGGACATTTTCTTGTTAGTAAATGTGATACTAATTTGCAAGCATCTTAAACATATTGTTAGGAAGCTAAGCAATTTGCTTGTTTACTTGGCCGACCCTCAAAACAAAAATTAGTTTGCAATTAATTAGTACTAATGCATTATAGAGGGAATTTATCTTGAACTAACTTTTATTTTTCTTACTTTGGCAAAGAGTTTTAGTACTATTTTAATCGTAGACCTCTCTTAATTGTGATACATTTATGCTTTAAATAAATAAAAATTACATATTTGCATATTTGAAAAGGTTTCTGAAAATACGTTTTTTTGCTTCTTAAGTAAAATCTCATTATCTTTATCATTAACATTATTTTTATCATTATCTTTTTTCTTTAAAACAAGAGAAAATACTGATAATATAAAATCTTTCTGAAGTGTACAGTTAGTCTGCTTAGAAACACCTGGTAACTGAAGTAACTACATAGTGTTTGTGGTAATCTCTATCACTTAGTCACCATGGAAATGAATTAGCAGACAAAACTGCTCCATTATTTACAAAACTCGCACACACTTTTCATTAGTGTTCACCTTTCACCAGAAAAAGGGAAGAAGGGATGTTTGTGTGGAAGAGATAAACAGAGATGGAGGGTGTATTGGAAGAAGAAGTGAAAGCGGGGCGATGTGTTTGTGTAGATGTGTGCGTTTGCTGTACTCACTTCCATTTATCTATCAGAGCCACAAACAAGGTGCCAAAATAAAACCAACGGCCATCAAGCATGTAGCACAGAGACAGACTTCACTCCACATCACTGGATGAGGGCCCTCCACTCACTTTATTATACACACACACACACACACAGAGAGAGAGAAAGAGAGAGAAAGAGAGAATAGCTAGAAATGCTTTCTATTAAAATCTTTAGATTAAGATTTAGATCTTTAGGCTTTCTATTAATGCAATACAGCCGGTCTCCCAGTGGCAGTTTAGTGTTAAGTAATGTACACTAAAACAAAATATAACATGCACTGTCAGTCGCTGTAGATTTAGCAGCACATTACTGTAAAAACCTACAGTACAATACTGCATTTTTATATCAGTACAATACTGTAATTTGTATTGCATTCTGGGTAATTTTGTTTGAGCAGGAACATTTTACAGTATATTTTAGTGTTGCTGTAACCTAGCTGTAACTTGGCTGTAATATGCCAGGCAATAATACAGGATTGCTGTAAACAGCGCCCCCTGACTGACGTCAGAACACAACTGCAGCAGCTCACTCACGGATACCTGGATGTCTCACTCGTTCGATATCTGGAAGTTTGGTAAGTTAATTTTACATTTTATAATTAGGTTTTAGGATTTAACGCTATAGTGTACATAGCTTGTGAAATGACAGAGCATAAATGAATCAGTGTGTCGAATCATGATTCATATCGCGTGTCAAACTGCCAACGGCTGAAATCACGTGACTTTGGCGTTCCGAACAGCAGATTCGACACACTGATTCATCTGTGCTCCGATGCTTCCTGAAGCAGTGTTTTGAAATCGGCTGTCACTAAATAAGTCGTTATTTTGTTTTGTTTTTTGGCGCTCCAAAATATTCTCGTCGCTTTATAATATCAATATTGAACCACTGTACTCACACAAACCGATTTAAATATGTTTTTAGTAACGTTACCTTTATGGATCTTGAGAGAGGAAATGTCATTGCTCGATATAAAGGCCTCACGGAGCCATCGGATTTCAACTAAAATATCTTAATTTGTGTTCCGAAGATTAACGAAGGTCTTACAGGTGTGGAACGGCATGAGGGTAAGTAATAAATGACAGAATTTTCATTTTTGGCTGAACTAACCCTTTAACTTAGGTGTCTGTTTCCCGCTTGTCCCGACATTTTCAATTCTAACTCGGTGAATTACATCAGGTTTATTTCGACCAAACCAGACCTTGTGATTGTTGAAACGCTGAAAAGACAAATCAAGGTGGTTTTCGTGAGTTTTATTTTGTTTCTGTCGAGTTTTTTAATGTACTGTGTTTTACGATGGTCTGCGAGGTAAAATTACTGCATTTGCTAATGGAGTCTAGGTTTGAACGATCATATGATAACAAAAATGTCTATCTCTGAAGGAATCCTTTAACTGGTCTTCCTTCCTTCCTTATTTGCTTCCCTTTTTTTCTTTCCTGTTTTGAAGTTCACTCTGAAGTCTTTAGGCCATACAGCTCTGAACTGCTCATCTCTGAGATTGAGCTCCGCTTGAGGCTTTAGCTTTCCATCTTCAGGGTTGATTCTGAGCAGGAACCTGTTGACAATATCATACCAGTCAATAAATATGCTCTTAATTTTTGGGTGAACTAACCCTTTAAAACATTGTATTAAAATGGCTAATACTTACAGAAAACCTATTCCCAGGCTGCAAAGACAACAGGCCCACACTGTAGAGCTGTAAGAAATCAAAATACATTTTATTCATTTTGTTACTTGTTGAGGTCGTATAAGCTAACACATCACTGTATTTGATACACTCCAACAATACATCTTTAGTAAAAAAAAAAAAAAAAAAAAGCTTCTGCTTCTAAAAATTCTAACTTGCTTTTTTTGGCATACATGGGTCTATGTTGACTAATATATCAACTCTGATATATACAGTACAGTCCAAAAGTTTGGAACCACTAAGATTTTTAATGTTTTTAAAAGAAGTTTCGTCTGCTCACCAAGGCTACATTTATTTAATTAAAAATACAGTAAAAAACAGTAATATTGTGAAATATTATTACAATTTAAAATAACTGTGTACTATTTAAATATATTTGACAAAGTAATTTATTCCTGTGATGCAAAGCTGAATTTTCAGCATCATTACTCCAGTCTTCAGTGTCACATGATCCTTCAGAAATTATTCTAATATGCTGATTTGCTGCTCAATAAACATTTATGATTATTTTCAATGTTGAAAACAGTTTTTTTTTTTCAGGATTCCTTGATGAATAGAAAGTTCAAAAGAACAGCATTTATCTGAAATACAAAGCTTCTGTAGCATTATACACTACCGTTCAAAAGTTTGGGGTCAGTAAGAATTTTTATTTTTATTTTTTTGAAAAGAAATTAAAGAAATGAATACTTTTATTCAGCAAGGATGCATTAAATCAATCAAAAGTGTCAGTAAAGACATTTATAATGTTACAAAAGATTAGATTTCAGATAAAAAAGATTAGATTTCTTTTGAACTTTCTATTCATCAAATAATCCTGAAATAAAAATATTATATTTGTAAAAAAATACAAATATTTTGTACAATTGTACACATTAAATGTTTCTTGAGCAGCACATCAGCATATTAGAATGATTTCTGAAGGATCATGTGACACTGAAGACTGGAGTAATGATGCTGAAAATTCAGCTTTGCCATCACAGGAATAAATTACTTTGTGAAATATATTCAAATAGAAAACAGTTATTTTAAATTGTAATAATATTTCACAATATTACTGTTTTTACTGTATTTTTAATTAAATAAATGTAGCCTTGGTGAGCAGACGAAACTTCTTTTAAAAACATTAAAAATCTTAGTGGTTCCAAACTTTTGGACTGTACTGTATATATATATATATAATTCTTACTGTTATATTTATTATATTATATTTATTTTGATAAATTAATTCTTTGAGAGAAAATGTCCAATAAAAGAGGGGCTGCAGAGATAAACACAAGTAGTATTTGGCTGGTCATGTGATCTCAAAATGTCTGTCACAAAATACTGTGTGTACATTTCAGGGGACAGAATGTGAAATAAAAGCAGTAATAAGAAAGCAGCTTTTAAGAATGAGCAACGGCTGTCACAAAAACAGCATTTACTGTATTTAGAGATCTAGCATTTCACACTGCTGTCATTAAACATAATCAAAGTTATAAAACATTTACCCAATATAAAATGTAGTATACACATTTATCCAATAGCCTATAAAATGTACAAAAAGTAGGGATACTGTGAATTTCACAGTTAGCGTAGCATAGCGCCTAATGACCTAAACAAGGGTTTGCCAGCTTTTCCAGCTAGATAAGACTGTAATAAAGTTATAAAAATTGTCACGGTTGCTGAGAATAATAGCTGCAGTAGTAATCCTGTTTTAATCTATGTGCAGTTATATCCTGTCTTTACCAGCAAACAAAACCTGTAAAAGTTCATAACAGTCAAGCAATATCACACAGCGCAACTGTCCTGGTGGGTATTCCAGAAAGCATGTTATGTGACATACCTGGGTATGTAAACGTAAGTAAGCAGATAACCTCAACTTTCCGTTCCAAAAATGGAGTTGACTTTCAGGGTATGTAAGTAGCCATAGCAACTTGCTCTCTGAATATTACCTGTTATATATATACAGTATATTATAAAGCTCTATTATAAAGCAGTAATGTTTAAATGCTTATTCAATTCTATGTATTTTATTGTAACCTCACACATGGATTTGCTTTACAGGACTGTAGTATTCTTGAATGAGTCCTTGTTTTGAAAAAAGTCGTTTGAGTGAACGATTCAATGACTCACTTATTGGGTGCTTCTCAAACTGAGTGTCCTGTTATCCTGGCTGCCGCATCATCAAGCTTAGCTGAAGGCCGTCTCAATTTAAAGAATCTCTGGAAGGCTGCCTTCATTTTGTGTCATTTATTCAGCTAATTTTGAAAGGTATCAAGTGTATTCTTCGCATCTTTAAATCGCCCACAATCCTTTGCACACATTTAATTCATGAAAAAAAATAACTGACGAGTCGGCACTGAACTTGTCTGAATTCGTTATGAAATGTAAGACTAAAATAATAAAGGCATATACTACTTGTGTTTATCTCTGCAGCCCCTCTTTTATTGGACATTTTCTCTCAAAGAATAAATTTATCGGTCGGAAAATTACTGTGTGGACCTTTGAAGTCTGCATGAAAATTTTCTAAATGCTTGTTATTAATCTTATTATGAGTGATTCATTCATTCAAAAAAAAGTTTTTACCTCATAATTTGTAATCAAAATGTCATACAGTAATTCAATCTTTCAATGAGACTACAGCTCTTGCAACATATGCTGAACTTCTCCAATCATTCATTCGACTTAAAGTTGGCATGAAATGGAAGTTTATCCAAGTAAAACGGCTTCTCAAACAAGAAAAATGTAGGGCGCCGGGGCAGCACTTCATTTTTTCCATCTGGAATTGATTGGATTATTGGATCATTGTCATTTGCTATTGCTGATCTCATGTGAGTGAAAGGTTGTTCCGTCCTCATGTCAGTAAACACGTCATCAACGCAGAGAAGTTGGAAGGGCAAGTTATTTTTATTAAAGATTACAAGGGTGCATAAATGTAACAATATAATGGTTAAATCATTTATAATAAATACTGCAATATTCCATAAAAAAAGAAGAATTGTCATTTTTGATTTCATGGTGACCTGCTACTTTATCACAATCAACCTCAAGCTTGCATTCAAATCTGCCTCCATCCAGTCAACAACTGATGGATAGAACCAAGTTCGCCCTGCATTTTATTATTTTTTCAATAATCGATTGCACTCGAATGTATAGTCACAATATGAAATTAAAGATTTGTCGCTACTTTCGTTACATTGAGACAAAGGCCCTTTCACAAAACGTGTGTCAAAATGCATTGAACTCAATGAGCGAAGCGTCAAGCCACAGTGTTACACAAGCCAAAGAAAAGAAAGACACGTGTATCTAGATACATTGAGCTTTATGGCTCAGAGGCATTGAGAGATTTGTTAAAGCCTTGATGTGGTCATGTGAAAGGTCTTTAATGAAAATTAAATGGAGATTGTTGACAAAGGATGTGAAACTGGTCTTCCTTCCTTCCTTCCTTTTTTCTTTCCTGTTTTGAAGTTCACTCTGAAGTCTCTAGGCCATACAGCTCTGAACTGCTCATCTCTGAGATTGAGCTCCGCTTGAGGCTTTAGCTTTCTGCTGTGCTGTTTTCCCAGAGATGAAACTAACAGCTAGAAGCCGCTCGGACTCTAGGGATCACAACAAGGCATCTGGGCATTTCAGCTATGCTTTGCACTGCCTTGTATTTGCTATAAGCTCTTGGTAAAGACTATTATGAACATTTTGACATATACTGTAGCCCCTGATTATGCGATGTACATATCGGGTGGTGTATATATGCTAACAGCAACGAAAGCCACAGGGTTGTTTATGTCACACTCAGTGAAAGCTATAGCCTTAACTTCAAACAAAAATTACAGACTGTGAAAAAGCTGAAGAGATGAATTTAAACAGCTGGATGAATGCTACATCACATATATTTGCTTGCAGGACATATTATTGCTTACAGGATAAGTTTAGGGTCATTGAGCAAGTGTTTTTAAATGAAAAGTCATGGCAAACATCGATATTTATGTGCTGAGAAACAAAATCAATATAGTTTAGCTGCAGTTTAACAATGGCACAACATTACTGAACCGAAAGAGAGAAAACAAAGATTTTCTGTCAAAAATGTATTGTAATCTAGTCATGCAAATAATGTAGCTGAATTCTCCATCGCTCACAGATACATCAATTGCGGTATGAATGGCTATTTTAATAACCTTATTGACCAAACCTTCTTTAGCTAATGTTGCCATATTATCAGAAAACGTATTTTTTTTTATTTTAATGTATTGAAGCCTGTGTGTCTGGCTGATTTTAAATGGCATTTTACTGAAATCTTAAGATAAAGTTTTTTTTCTCAGTCAAGTGACAACAAAGAGCATTCACATTATCATACTGAGTGTGTTGTAGACATGTTAGGAGCAATTCTGTTCACTTACCAGTGTTATCAGTTGTAATCACTTTCAAATTAGGCCTCTATCTTTTCAGTTAACTGTGATAAGAATTTGCCTCAATTCTTCGCAGTGTTTAATCACATTACTGTGTAATTTAACAGAATTGCAGATAAAAGATTCTTTGTAGTTTTTACACTCAATTCCAGCCCACAAAAGAATAATATCAATTCATTTTTACCACGCACTTTATGAACACATTTTACCAAAAAAACATGCACAGAAATCTCTAGTTCTTTCATGTGGGCCGTTCTGTGAAGATTCTCTAAACTAGCAACATTAACCAAAAGGCTTGGTGACAGTGTGTTCATCTCAGTCGAATCATTTCTGACATCTGTATTCCTCTGAACAGCAATGTCTCTATCTTTGACAGAAGTTTGTGAGTGTATTAGGTTCACATTGAGCATGTATCTCATCAATCTAGCAGTCTTTGCATGCTATTGTGTCATGCATGATTATTTTTTTTCTCTTTTAGAGCCTTTTGTGTGTCTGTTTGTGCAAATGGTACTATGAATAAAACTGATTCATTATGTGCTTTTTAAATGATAATGATCTAACTTGATGCATTTATACTTTCAAACCACTTCCTAAGTATTATTATCTCAGATGTGTCTTAGAGGGCTTTTGCACTTCCATAAATGCTGTGACCAAGTGTAAATACCCCTATGATGGCTCCCTAGACACTAGCTTTTGGAGCAGAACGAGTGTTGAACCTATAAACTCCTAAGTGGCAGAAGTGTAGCAATGTGGGAGTATAATACTCCATCATTTTCACTTTCTTCAGTTCTCATTTTTCCTGTCCTCCTTGTTGCTGCGGGAAACTCTTGACCGTCCTTCTTAAAAGAATCAGTCTTTGTTGAGATATCCTGCTGAGAGAAAAGATGAGCGCCTGTAATGATTGTGCCTGAACAAGAGAGAAAAAGAATAGCAAAGTCTCAAAGAATGTGTGTATGCATTTGTGTGTACTTTGGTTTAAGAGGAAACACTTAACATTTCTAGACGCCTCTTTCTTTAAAGCTGTGACTGACAACTCATCCTTTTAAAATCAAAGTCAGCCTGTATTTAGAGCTAACCTTTGCTCCTGTGTGGCGGTTTTAAAGTGTTAGCGCCTACTCATGCATTCTCAGGTGCTGATTAACAGTGCGCTAACCATAAGGGGATTAGACACACTTTAAAGTCATCTTCAGGTGCAAAGAGCTTTGACTCATTATCTGTACATTTACATTATATTTCAGACACTGACACACTCACACATAATGTTTGGGGTTGAGAGGGTGTCTTCAGCAAGGTTGCATTTTTTGATTAAAAAATACAAAATACAGTTAAACCGTAACATTGTGAAATATGTTGCATATTGCAACATGTTGCAGTAGTGCAGGTATGACGTCACTTTATAGGCCATAATATTATCCTCTCGACAAAACCCAATAGGATTTTTTCATAGGCTTTTGGATTATCTTTTGGACAAGTTCTGTGATCAACAAAGGTTTATGATACTTATACGTTTTGTTCGTCAAGATAATTTTCACAGATTAACATAACTGAAATGAATTTTGAAGCCTAAATGCAGTCGCCAGAAGTAAAAAGCTATAGGTATGCTATAAATGAACTACATCACAGTCGCTCGACTTCAACGTCACCATCACTAAGCTTCCGACAACTCTTTCAGTTTTTATCTAAAACATTTTCCCAGAACGTTTGAGTTAGACTACTTTATAAGAGCTCAATTATGAGCATAATGAGGCTGTAAAAGCAGACTGAGCCTATCTTTTCAGTGTGATGACGTTTAATGTTTAATGTATTTGTATTCCTGTGTTGCAGAATTTTCAGTAGCCATACTCTAGTCTTCACATGATCCTTCAGAAATCATTCTAATATGCTGATTTGCTGATCAAGAAACATGTCTTAAACAATTATGCTGCTTAATATTTTTGTGGAACCTTGATATATTTCAGGAATCTCTGATAAACAGAAAAAAAGCATTTATTTGAAAAAGAAATATTTTTTGTAACATTATAATAGGTTGTTTGCAATCACGTTGTTCTGGTGACGCGCAAAATTCCGGTGGAGGGCAAGCAGTGAAAATTAGAATGGAAGAGATGGAGAAAAGTCCTTTCTGTGCTGGTTTAGAAAGGTTTAAACAGAAAATCACAACATATTTTGGACGTGATCCTTATGTTATCAAGAGGAGCGACTTTTCCACTGAATTGAAAGACTTGATTGCCATCGAGGAGGTAGATAGAGAGAATGTGAAGCTGCCGTCACGCCGCGTTCAGGTCTAGGTTTGTTTATATCGCGCTGCCTTTCTGCTAGTAATGTTAGGGCAGTATTTTAATTTTCTGTCATGGTTGTGAAAAATGGCGCCATTGTTAGTCATTTATGCTAAATTGAGAATTGTAATAGGAACTCACGATATTGTGGGGAAAAAGATTGGACGGTGTTATACAATTTTCGCCTTGGTTGAGGAGGTGAGGGAAGATGACTAGCAAATGTAATAATGTTACTAAATAAACCCACTGCCTTTCACTCAAAATAATCACATACCAAGCTGAGTTTTTTTATTTGGTTTTTGTGTAATAATTAATTTTGTGTAATAATTAAAACAACAACATTGTTTGCGAGTATGACTCACTCGCTTGTGAATGAGTAGGGCCTATATCCTGCACTCAGCCACTTCAAAACTCACAAGCTTCTATGGGTTTAATTTTGGTTTTCATGTGTTGAAATAAATACAAAAATACAGCATGGCGGTCTGTCTCCTAAACGTGACCCTCCGATTCTCCTTCGTGGCCATATGGGGAAAGTGAATATTTACAAAGACAACATATATGGATTAATAAATGGATTGACTTACAGCTTGTTGAACACATTTATTTTATTTTTCAATTTTTTCTACCATATGATGGTTGAAGCAGCAGCGCGTGACTGTTTTCATGGTAACCATGGTAATCAACATTGCAATCAACATTCTACAAAACTGAAGTGAAAATACCAAATTATCATTCAACAGGATAAAATATCTTCTCCTTCGTGCAAACGATAGCATGAAGAATGTGAATATTTAATCAAGTGAAAAACAAAAGGTAAGCAGGTATCCATATTCATTTCAGTATCAGCAGATGGAAAACGCTATAAAAGGCAACAACTTTTAAAGTAAAAAAAATGAAATAAGTTATAAAAAATGGTATAAGTTATGTAAATGATATAAACACCTTCTAGGTTCTCGATTTTAATGATTTTTAGCAACCATAAACAACGCAAAACATACGAATTTTGAGTTTTTGATAGGAATCCTCTATCAACCTATTGACTTTACTGTCACTTTTAATCAATTTAAAGGATTAGTTCACTTTCAAATAAAATTTTCCTGATAATTTACTCACCCCCATGTCATCCAATATGTTCATGTCTTTCTTTTGTCAGTCGAAAAGAAATGAAGGTTTTTGATGAAAACATTTCTGGATTTTTCTCCTTATAGTGGACTTCAATGGCCTCCAAACGGTTGAAGGTCAAAATTACAGT
Organism: Megalobrama amblycephala; assembly: GCF_018812025.1. Lineage (NCBI taxonomy): Eukaryota > Metazoa > Chordata > Actinopteri > Cypriniformes > Xenocyprididae > Megalobrama > Megalobrama amblycephala. The sequence continues at coordinate 20,450,912 of NC_063048.1, forward strand.
TTCAGTGCAGTCTTATCTAGAGAAACGATTGGTCATTTTTGAAAAAAATGTAAATGTATATGCTTTATATAAACAAATGATCGCCTTCCATGCAAGTGCTTCCGCCAAAACCACATTTTCGTATTCTTCAAAAAGCTTACGCTGTACTTCCTACGCCTTCCCTATTCTACTTACGCAAAAATTGGAACTGGCGCTGCGTTCGTTCCGTAAGTAGAGTAGGGAAGGCGTAGGACATAAAGCGTAAGATTTTTGAAGAATATGAAAATTCTTCATGACATGTATATATATATATATATATATATATATATATATCCTAATGCAACAAACAAGTGTCATTGCTGTTATGCAATGACACTGCAACATTAAACATATGCAACATTAAATTGACAGATGATACTAATTATTAATTAGTCATTATCTAGTGGTCACATTTTAAAACGCTCAGCTTTTCACTGTAGACATGAACAGTTTTAATCACAAAGAGCGCGACTTTTACTAAGATATTATAGTCTCTTATTGTGCCAATGTACTGTATTCGTTAAACTAAAACAGAGAGGGATATTTTTTATTTTTTTATTATTCTTGGCCCAACCTATAGTATTATTGCAGCTGTTCTGCTCTTTACAATCTCTCTGTGCTGTCTGCACTGGTGTCGATTTAGTTTGATTTTTGTTTTTCTGTTTTATTGCTGTATACTACGTTATTTGATGGTGGTTATTGGATTTGGGATTTGGTCTCTGCATGCAGGTTCTGTTTCCCTTGCAACCCTGATATCACATGCAGAGCTTGCCAAATACTGAGCATCTTTCTTTTAGCGAACACAATCCCTGAAAGAAACTTGTGTAGATGCATTATGGAGATCTTGAATGCAAACAATTAGATTTGTGATTTAAAGCTAAAAGATTGTAATGCTGTAATTTGTGCAATGATGTTTAATATGAAAGTACTGTCATTTATTGATAAGCATAGTCATTTATCTGCCATAACTTAGTGTTTGTGTGAGTGAGTGGAGCGTTGGAGCATGATTGATGGTTTTGTTTTGTGATAGAGTTCAGATATTTGCTAGACACTTTCAATCTCTCTCTCTCTCTCTATCTCTCTCTTTCTTGCTCATCCTCACTCTCCCTAGCTCCGCTGTTTACAGTGATTGGTAAACAGACCCATTCATCACTCACACTTTGAAGACTGAGACTAAGACAGAGTTTTATAGAAACCCACTGAACAGAGACAAATTTGGATAAAGTGTGGAAAAAAGCATCAAACAATGCCTCATTTTCTGTAGTGAGAAAAATATGATTACAGCAGGTTGAGAAAAGACACAAAGCAAATGGATTCACAATATAATACCATATTGGTTATTTAATTTTTTAAATTTTTTTTAAATGCCTTGATATTGTGTGTATATATATATATTGACCAATATTAGATATTGCATGCACATTTCCCCTGTTTTTACATTTATATTACCTTTTCCTTCATTTAATGTCTATACAAGTTACTCTTGTTCTCTTATTAACTTAATTTAATTATTTTTAATTAATTAAAATGAATTCATTACAAATTAATTCTTTATTTTTAGTTTTATTCAAAATAGTATTATTTTGTTGTTGGTTATTTATCAGTTATCAGCTAAAACATAAAAATAATTAGCTTATTCTAAAGCATGAAAATAACATTTAAAACCTTGTCTAATATATAAATAAATAAGCTATGCAGAATTATGTATTAATTTGACATCCATTGGTCACCGTGCATTTTTGTTGTAGTTTTTTATTATTATTTATTTTTAATTTTTTTTTTATATTACATTAAGTCATGACCTACTAGTTGACAGCCTCTTATTTAGTTCACACACAACTCAAATGCATGGCTACTGAAGGAAGTGATGTATATTTGAACTCATATTAAAAATGTCATGGTTAAAAAGTGATTGGTCACACACACATTCTCATTTCATAGTCAGACAGAAGTTAAATTTTAACTCCTCATTACACATGTTCTTTATACAGTGTGGGAGTGTGTGTGTCAGACATCTTATGAAATCATTTTAGATGGCAGCACATTCAGCAGGACAAACTCGCACCGCTCATCAACCCTAAACACACACACACATATGTCCTACGCTTCATCGTCAAGTGTTTTCCGCATGAATGTGAGTAGTAAGTGTTCTGAAAAGACACTCAGACACACATTTGTAGTGCAAAGAGACGAAACCTTGTGTGACACAGACAGCCATGGGCTGTCAAAATATTTCATTTTGCGAGATGTCGTGTTTGTGAAATAAATATCTCAGCAGCTCTTAATAATCAAGGCCAGATCTGGATTATCAGTGTGTCCATTGAACTTTAAAGTTAAAAATGGTATAAATTAGTTGAATTACCTCTGCTTTTAAATGTTTGGTAAATTTAGTTGCTTTTTACTGATTATCTTTGCTTCCACTATTGCTCTCAACTCTGGTAAACCTACATATTTAAACTTGGCTCATCATGTTTGGTCACAAGAAATGTGAGATTCGATGGCTTTTTGTGTCAATAATATTAAAGCTGGTGCGATGCATCTTCATTTTGCACATATGCTCAAATTAGATTTGAGAGCTTTAGAGGGAAAGATTATCAGTATCATATTGAATAAATAAATTGAATAAAACTACAACAATAAAAAGAACTAAATTAGCTGATTACCTTAAATGTCCATAGATATTGCCATCAGTTAGTATTGCTGTTAACACTTTCTTCAATAAACGGATGCGATGAAACCTGTTTTCCTGTTCACATGATGTTCTACGTAAAGCCTACTGATGGTTGCAAGTTTAAAAAAAAAAAGGTGTCAAGGTAAAATAACTTACTGTAGTTTTCCAGAGAAATAACAAATATGGTTGTTACTAGTTTAGACCGTTTAAATAATTAGTTCACTTCAGAATTAAAATTTCCTGATAATTTACTCACCCCCGTCATCCAAGATGTTTATGTCTTCCTTTCTTCAGTCGAAATGAAATTAGGTCACGCATGACCGCATGATTACGTAATGAGTGGTACATCACAGAGAAAATGCAAGACGAGCATTTGTGGTTAAAGGTATATCATTTTTATTTATTTTCTTTAGAAAATGACCAATTGTTTCACTAAATAAGACCCTTATTCCTTGGCTGGGATCATGTAGAGCCCTTTGAGGCTGCACTGAAACTGCAATTTGGACCTTCAATCCATTGGTAGCTGCTGAAGTCCACTATATGGAGAAAAATCCTGGAATGTTTTCCTCAAAAACCTTAATTTCTTTTCGACTGAAGAAAGAAAGACATGAACATCTTGGATGACATGGGGGGTGAGTAAATGATCAGGAAATTTTTCATTCTGAAGTGAACTAATTCTTTAAGTGACATATGACACGTGACTATCTAAACTTGATGCTTTTACTGATTCCTATCACCATGTATTTATTGTTATTATTGGCTACAACAACTTGTTGATTATCCCTCCTCAGCCACCCCTACATAAATTTTGGTCTTTTCCTCATGCAAAGCTGTATGGAATATACAGCCTTAAGGCCCGTACACACCGGGACGAATATCGCACGCGTTTATCGTCAGCGTTTTTCGAGACGTTTTTTGTGTTCACACCAAGCGGCAACCTCCCCCTTTCTCTCGTGAAGCCAATACGGAAGTAACTTAAACTGCGATTCATCGACTGGCCGCTAGGGACAGGCTCCAAAAGAGAGCAGAATCTCATAGAGTCCCATGTTAAATTGGCCAAGTTTATAGCAGAAAAAAACATGTTTACAAGTTGGTTCAAATTGTGGTTTTGGTCTATACTGCTATTTTTGCCCTTCATGACAACTCTGAGGGGGGTGAATTTTTTTTATAACTTATCCGTTTAAATTATATTAAGCCTTAAAGTTCTGCATAATTAAGGGCGTGGTCACTTGAGTGACAGGTAGATTGCGCTGCTGTCTGTGAGCCGTCATGTTACCTCAGCTGCCGCTGAATTTGGCATCTCAGCCGTATTTGTGCTCGATTATTTTATACAATTATAAAATATGGCTTGCTGCATAATATTCGAGACTGATGTGTGTCTGTGTAGATGTGCATGCATGGGGAAGAAACAGAACACACGTTGTTGGATCGTGGTATTGGCTGAAAGTTTTGGTTGTGAGATTTACTACAATGACAATACCAGGAGGATATCAAAATCCGACAGCACTGCTTGGATATTATAACTAAAACTGCTGCAGTATTTTGAAAAAAATATATACTTTGGACACAGGCTCATTTGTTTGTTAGATACGAACGTATACAGTTTTACAACATAAAGGCTGCTCAGATTGCATCCTTTCTTGAAGAACGATGACAGAGAGCAGATCATTCAGAAGAAATGTGACGTTTTTTTGTTTTGCAATGGACACTCATGTTTTACCCAAGTGTCACAGATTGGATTCATCTCACGATCTCTATTTCATTATAAAGGTATGAAGTCCCATTTGATTTTCCATGTTGTTATTTGCACAACCAACACTACTGGTGTTGGAGGATCTATATCTTAAAAAACACCGTAGATTGACGGTAAACCTTTAGAACGTTCTGATGATAAAACTTATCTTCATTAATATTTTAGATCGTATCTAAGATAGATAGATAGCTCCTTTGCTTGCTAACATGGTCACGTCGAGCTAGGCGGGCGTGGTTTCAGCAACCAGTCATATCAGCTCAAACCACCTCCCCGCCTCTTTGCCCATTTTCAGTTATCCGGGAGTGACGTGCGGTGACGCGCAGCTAAGATGGCCGCGGCCTCATTTTCGCTTCAAAACTGCTGTTCAGGGGTGCGTTTCCCGAAGCGAACTATGGTCGTAAGTTCCGTCGTTACCAATAGAGTTTTATTTATTTTAATAAAGTTAAAGAAGATAAAAAAAATGCATATATAAAATGGCATAGGCCTACATTATATATATATATAGTCAGAAACGGTAGTGCTAAGTCACAATGACAGTAGTGCAAGTGAACGGTAGTGTAAATAAACATTTATGAAACAGACATTCTCAACTATATTTCTTGAATGTAAAAGAAAAAAAAAGTAAAAATACAGAAATAATACACATCTGTGGCAGAGCACCCATAGTGTGCGTCTCAATCAGCTCTCTACTTCACTAGTCAGGGCACTGATCAGAGAGTCGGCCACATTCATTTACATGGTATACTGATACCATACACGGCCTAGGAAGCTAGGGAGCTGTTTGAGATGCAGGGATAGTTTGTAGTGGTCTTCCTCGTCTACTTACTTTCTCTTCTTTTTACTGTAACTTCAGCAGCTCCAGGCACGTGAACAAAAACGCCAATCTCATTGGTCGGCCAGTTTTTAACGCGGCGCGTCAAAAAAAAAAAAAACGAACCCGAGGCGTTTTTTTAAAAATGGCGCTTTTACGCCTCGCGTTTTTCGCGTCGGTGTGCACACTCACATTGGCGCCCGTTGTTTAGTCACGAGGCCGACCAATGAGATTGGTGCTTTTGTTCACGTGCCTGGAGCTGCTGAAGTTACAGTAAAACACGACTTGGTGGCGCTCAAGCACAAAACGGTCTTGCCGAGCACACAAAACGATGAAGAGAAAGTAAGTAGACGAGGAAGACCATAATGGGTGCTTCTCAATTCTTATTTGTGCATCCTCGTTTCCTTTCCTTGCGTCTTAGCTCCACCCCTCCAGGATGCCAGGGAAGGACGCAAGGAAAAGACGAGAGGACGGAGGAATTGAATCAAGTGAAATGATAAATCCTCGCTCCCTTTAGCGTCACTTCAAAGCGTCATCAGCTGCGCTCGAGGGATCTAACCACATGTTGTTAAAGTTTGGTTATTTAAAAAAATATAATAAATATTAATAAAGCAAGATGCCTAGTTGAAATATATGAGATATAAAGTTTATTTAATCTGTAAAAGTAAAGCATACATTTAAATTATTGTGACAGATAAGAAGGGGGAGGAGAATTTATGCGTGCGTCACGTTTCTCAATGAGAAAGACTTCCGCAAAGGATGCACCTGTGTATCCTCGCTCACAACTCCTCAGGAAGCTTCCTCACTCCTCGTTCCTCGCTTCCTCGCGGTGCAATTAGAGAATTGAGATGTCCTTCAAGATGGCTGAGCACGATTGTTTTCCGGGTCATAGGATGGAGGACGGAGGAGCGAGGAGACGAGGAGGGATATTGAGAAGCACCCAATGTCTATGAGGAAGACCCCTACAAACTATTATGGGTGCTCTGCCAGTTCTTGGCCATACCAATAGATGTGTATTATTTCTGTATTTTTGCTGTTTTTTTTCTTTTACATTCAAGAAATATAGTTGAGATTGAGAATGTCTATTTCATAAATGTTTATTTGCACTACTGTTTCTGACTACCATCTCTCATATATGCCATTTAAAGGTCCCGTTTTTCGTGTGTTTTTTTTTTGAAGCTTTGATTGTTTATAGTGTGCAATATAACATGTGTTCATGTTTCGCGTGTAAAAAAACACAGTATTTTTCACATAATTTACTTATGTGAAATTAAGTAAATTATATTTACTTAATTTACCGCTGTTTCCACTGTCATAAAAACGGGCTGATGACTTCCTTGTTCTATGAAGTCCCTCCTTCAGAAATATGTAACGAATTCTGATTGTGCCAGCGGTTCCTGTGTTGTGATTCGACAGCGCACCTTGCCCGGAAAGGTCACGCCTCTTACCATAACGTGGAGATGCATGCGCTCAGTGGATTATAATTTTCGGAACCGAGTTAAATATAAATTGTAACCATTGATCTCTAAGTACAGCGTCCCTGGGAAGGCCAAACAAAGGTGATTGGACTGCGGGATGAAAATAACAGCGTTTCGACGACATGGCGACAAACACACTCTACAAACGCAACTCTTGCTCTTCTCAGTGGGAGCGCAACAAGATCACGCCCCCTTTTTTGTGTATTCCTGTGGGCGGAGGTTAGTCAAAAAACTGTTTTAGTGACGTCATTAAAGAAGGAAGTAGAGGGATGTAGTCCAAACTGGCCGTTCGATGTAGGCGACTTCTGTTAAATAAAATATCTCGCTTGGCATTGAACTTTGAGCTTTAAAATTTTACAGATTTTATTTATACTCTAACAACAACATTACACACTAACTAAAGTTTGAAACATGGGATCACGAAGAACGGGACCTTTAATATCTGCATTTTTATCTTCTTTAAGTTTACTAATATCATATGTTTATTTGCACTACCATTTCTGACTACCATCTCTCATATATATGTGGCATTTAATATCTGCATTTTTATCTTCTTTAACTTTATTAATATCATAAATATGTTTATTTGCACTACCGTTAAGCACAAGCGCCACATACTGTCAGGGAGTGAATTTGCACGTTCACCCTGCGAATCGCCAGTGAAAATCGACTGGGTGTGAACACAAAAAACGTCTCAAAACGCTGGCGATAAACGCGTGCGATATTCGTCCCGGTGTGTACAGGCCTTTAGACATATGCTTTACTTTTATGATTCTTTCATGGTGCTTTTTGTCCTTTTTTGAACTTGTCAGCCTCTGGTCACTGCTGCTTTCAACTTGAATACTCTTCAAAACATCTTTTGTATCCACACACTCCTTACCTGATCAGTTGGGATTTTTCTCAGCTGGTATTCTGACCTCTTTATCTGTTTTTTTTTTTTTTTTTTTTCATTTGTCAGATAGTATATCATGTTTTAATTCTGTCACTACACATTTTTGCTTCTGCACCTCTCAGTGATAACTATATTTGTGTGTGTCCATGTGTATGATCAGTATCTTTCCTATTTTCATGGCTATGTAACCTCAGTGCCTCACTGCCTTTAATGAAACTGACCCTCTACGCCTTACAGACAAAAACAAACAACAACCTTCATATCTCAACCGTCACACCCCAAGAGTACTGGCATTCCCTCCCTCTTCCTCTCCTTCTCACCCTCCATTTATTTTTCTTATGCTCCCTTCATTCCATTACCAACTTTATAGCGTTTTTAACACTCCCCTCACGAATGAGGCAAAGCCAGTCCCTCCCCATCAGACCTTCATTTCCAGAGTCCACGGCACAGCTATTGAGGAAAAATCACATCCCAACAAGTCATTTTCACACACAATTGTTTAACCGTGTGTTACGTATGGTCATTTTAATGGTTTTGATATGATGTTGTGAAAAGACCGGTAGTAAAAATGCATTAAATGCAGCGCCAGGACAGATGAAATCTCTGAATCTCTGTGTGGATGGAAACTGTTTAAGCTCTTCTTCCTCGTTTTGTCCAATGAAAGATTTCAGTTGATTTTGGATTAGTTCTTCTGTCATCATGTGTCCCACAAAAAAGTTGCCATGTTTCACCATGGTGTGCCACATGGAGTCACACTTGGTCCACCTTATGGGTGTATTTCACGCTGAAAAAAATAAATAAAAAAATCCTAAAGAATATTTTGTTTTGAGCCAAAAATTTTTTGGCTCAAAACAAGATGTTAGAGATATCAAGATATTAGAGGACTGAAATCTGAATTAATTTATTTTTCTTAAATGTATTATTCTTAAAATTATTATAGATTTATGCTTAAAACTAATTTCTAGTTATATTATCTTACACAATTTTGCTTTTCAAGTATCTTGTTTTAGGCATGTTCAGTTTTTTTTTTTTACTGCGAAACTAAACAAAAACAGATTATTTAAAAAATAATTTAATATAATATACACAAATGTGCAGAGAGCCCTGGATTATGAGGTCTGTTTGTATGCAGCACACTATCTCCTGCAGTCAGAAATCTATTTCCTGTGGTTCTCTTTTCCAGGAAGGAAATAATGTTAGTGGAAGTGCTGACTTGGCTTGCTTCATACCCGCATGCCTGTTTATTTGTGCAAATCTTCTAGTCTTTATGACCAGGGTAAAGTACCATCTCTTGACAATTACACTTAGGCTCTTTTACACAAATTGGTGTCTAGGTTATTCTCTTATTTCTGTTTTCTCTGCTTTATACTGCTGTTGTTTCTTTAGTATTTTTTTTTTTTTTTGTATTTTCATTTATTATAGATCTTGCAAGACAGTGCTGTATTTGAATCCTTCACACTACTTTTTCTATTTATCCACGGTTTCTGCAATTCAGCTCAAAAAGAAAACTTAATTTTGTAGATGATCTCAGCCTAAAGTGTGCTCCATATTAGCTTAAAGGTGCCCTAGATTATGATTTTAAAAGATGTAATATAAGTCTAAGGTGTCCCCTGAATGTGTCTGTGAAGTTTCAGATCAAAATACCCCATAGATTTTTTTTTAATTAATTTTTTTAACTGCCTATTTTGGGGCATCATTATAAACGTGCCGATTTTATGCTGCGGCCCCTTTAAATCCTCAACTCTTGTTATTTAACAATGCCAAGATAAATTCCATTTTTCATTCGAGGGCACCTTTAATAAACTCTCGGCTAAAGTTTTAAAATCTCCAATGCAAAATCTAACTGACAACATCACTGTAATATTTGCATAGTGAAGTATATAAATAGAAGTTGCATGAGCTCTTGGTCTCAGTATGCCATAGCCTGAGGGATATTTCATTATATACAACACAAAGTTCTGTATTTTTGTAATATACATAAAAAAAAAATACATATTATACTTAGTGTTCATAGTTTCTTGCCACAAAACCATATTTATACTCTCTGTATCATTTTTTATTATTTTAACCTATTGCATTTTCTGTAATCAATTATTTATTTCATATACCAGTTCATATACCTCAATTGCTCTGGGGTGTACAATTTTGCCAATAAAACTTCTTTTTTCCACTATGATTCACAAAGGGCAAAAGTAGTTTTTGGCAGAAAAATGTCTGTTTAATGTCTGAGAATGGTGACTGCTTGTGTCTGCAGGAAGAGGCTGTTATTTTGTGTGCGGGTTTACTTAGCTATACTTTGGGCTCATATTTTTCTCTAGAATTTAACAGAATATTCCTAGAAATAAAAAAAAGACAACAAAATACATCCTAACAGACATACTATAAATAGTGTCTTAATGAAGAAATGCAGAAAGGTTTCTGTCATATAGAGTTTAAGAACCGAAAATCATTAGCTCAAAATTACAAGAATTGAAGTCCGTAGAAAGTCCTCACCATGATAAAAATCAAACGTATTTGTGTGGGCGTGTGTAAATGCATGGTTGCTCCGTTCAAAGTGACTCATGCAGTTCTGTTTTCTTTGGCTTCAGGCCCTGGAAACTGACATAAGATGTCAGTCAAGAAGGAGGGAGAGAGAGATCTTAGGACTGAGTGAAAAAGAGATACAGAGAGATGGAGGGAGAGATAGACACATACTCTCATCTCACAGCAGATACTCAACTATTAACTGCTATTTAGAGTTGCACACACACATACAGACATGCTCATTTGCGTGCAGTGTCACTAATAAGCGAGTCTTTATAGCTGGGAGGACATTATTACAGCAATGTCATTTATCAACAGCTAATAAAGATTCTACACCAGTCACTGTGAGACTGCATTCATCTGGAATACTGAATCACAGAATAACATTAATATCGAATGCTTGACCAGAAATTACCATTTATCTAGAATATTGGATCAGAACTAGCAAAAACTGGAATACTGATTGAGACTGTCATTAAAATGCTAGAACACTGGTATTGATCTTGACTCTTTAGCCTGGTTTCATTGTTTGTGTATTTGTACTTCATTAAAGGCATTTTACTTACTGTATTTCAGTAAAGGCATGGTTTAGAAGATGGATTTCTTTGCACTCTCTCATTAATAACATTTTGTTCAGAAATGTTAGTGAGTATTCATATAAACACAGTCGGTTATGTCTTACGTGAATGTAAATAGTGTAAAAGTATCCCTCATCACATGTGTAATATATCGAGTATTTAGACCGTTTCCCCATGATATTTGCTCCTTATCTCATACACAGACAAACGGTCTCCTGAAGACAAGAAAGAGGATGAAGTATTTCACAGGCGCCTCTCTATATGCACCTGTAGTGATGTCATCGTCTGTTGCCTGTCAATGTCAAGTTTGTGTTTAGACTCATGCTTCAGACACCGGTCATGCAAGAGGCATTCCCAATAGCGCCCTCTAGGGGACACAGTGTCTCGTTCCCCTTCTTTATGCTGCGTTCACACCGAACGCGTCTGGGGCGTCAAATTCGCGCCAGACGCGTCTAGTTTGACGCTTGAACATTTTGAAGTCAGACGCTTCAGACGCACGTAAAATTCGCTCAATTCGCGCGTCTAAACAAAGTGTGTTCAGACGCGAATTCGCGTCATGGGAGGGGCTTTCATCTCTTTCTGCACAGATCCTCTGAATAAACACATAATCTCGTCAGTTGGAAACCTGTAGAGGCAATTTAACTCGGTTATGCCGGCCGACTTTTGCTAGCTAGAAGGTGGGCTAGTATCAACGGCTAAAATCATGCAAAAAGTTTTACAAATAACCAGATTGTCAGATTTCTTCACTTATTCTCTTCCAGGTAAGGTCCTTTTTATTCCTGTCTCGATAAAAATATAATGACACATCATAGAGCTCAGGGTGGCCACACACAGCGACATCTTTGTTCTGGTCTCCACTGCTGATCACATCATAAACACGTTACTACCAAAGCAGAGTCCCTGATTGGTTAACGCGCCGCGAATTTACGCCAAAGTTCAGATTTTTCAACTCGGGCATTTGGGCGTCAGACGCTCAATTCGCGCCGTGCCATTCGCGCATCAACGTCCGATTCGCGCTGCGCTAGACGCTTGATTCGCGCCGCAGGACACCTAGACGCGCGTTTACATTGACTTAACATGTAAATCAGACGCCTCAGACGCCCCAGACGCGTTCGGTGTGAACGCAGCATTAGGGAACCATACATGTGTAACCTGAGATGTTAATGTTTTAGCAATACATTTGTTACATTATTTATTCATCTTTGTTAAAGGATTATTTCACTTTCAAATGAAAATTAGCCCAAGCTTTACTTAGCCTCAAGCCATCCTAGGTGTATATGACTATCTTCTTTCATATGAACACAATCCGAGATATATTTAAAAATATCCTTAGTCCTCCAAGATTTATAACAGTTGTGAATGGTAGGCCAAATTCTGAAGACAGAAAAAATGCATCCATCCATAAAAAAAAAAAAAATCCATATCACTCAGGAGGGTTAATAAAGGCCTTTTGAAGCAAAGGGATGTGTTTTTGTAAGAAAAATATCCATATTTAAATCTTTATATATTCAAATAACAAGCTTCCGGCGGATGACTGTACGCATACTGTGCACGTCAATTAGGGCAGAAGAGCAACCTTTGACCTGACGCGATGACGCAATGACGCACGCGGAGGCGCAGAGGAGAGAGCAGAACAAAATACTGGTCACGAATTAGAAGTTTAAAATGAGAAATTTTAAAGAGAAATGTCGAAGGGTTTCGATATGAGAGAAGAGGAGCCTGAGTTTGTTGCCCAGCCGTATTTGTTTGAACCGTGAGAGGTGTCTAAGCTTATGTTACTCCTACATCCCGCGTCATACGTCGCGTCAGAGGATTACTCATTTGACGCAAGTCGACTTGCTCATTCTGCGTGCGGTCTTTCGCCGGAAGCTAGTTGTTTGAATATATATAACGTTTTAAATATGGATATTTTTCTTACAAAAACGCATCCCTTATGGATGGATATTTTCTGTCCAGAATTTGGCCTACCATTCACTACCATTATAAACCTTGGAGGACAAAGGATATTTTTAAATAGATCTCGGATTCTGTTCATCTGAAAGAAGATAGTCATACACCTAGGATGGCTTGAGGGTGAGTAAATCATGGGATTGTTTTCATTTTTGGGTGAACTATCCCTTTAAACTCAAATTGTAGATCAAAAGTGGCGCTAACACTGAAGTTCTGTTACTGGATCATAAACTTTAATTTGTAATACTAGATCAGAACCAAGAATAGTCAGTCAGAAAACTTTTCTGGTTGAGAAGCTGGAATTTGAGACCAGAATCTGTCACTTTTATTGACTATAGAACAACAAATTACAAGTACAAGTACAAAAGACATCTCAGAAGGGTCTTCTAATACCAGATTCAGCAAGCAAGTGTGCAAATGGCTTGGAATTTTTTTTTTTTTTTGCCTATAAAATGCTGCTGATCCTCTGAAACTTGCATTCTAGAATATTTTGCACACGCTGCATTCCCCAGTGAGCTCTCAGACAGATGTAACCTTTGGAAAATCAGCTGATCTAACACCAGTCAAATCTTTAAACGACCACCTTTATTTTTCCCTAGTATTCATACACAGCGCTGTCATCTCCACAGGACGACGACACATAAACTGGCTGTTAAATTACTCCTGTGAAGAGGTTCACCCTTTCAGATTAATAGAGATTGCGTGATAGAGTCTAAACGATAGGGGAAGAAGGTTTGAGCGGAATGGGAGAACACCAGCAGGAGAGGAAATGAAATCAGAGAATCTATATAGTGGCTCTGTCTTGTGCTTGTCTGTGAGATTCCACCCACTTCGCTCGTCTCTTGAGTCTCATGAAGATGTTATTGCACGTACTGTACTGCTCTCGTCCTTCTCAGGAAGAAAAAGAAACTGAAATGGAGAGATTGTGTGTTTGACCTTAATGAAAAGATGAAATTCTCTAAAAGGTCCAAAGCACAAAGTGTTTTCAGCATTATTGTGTTTTTGATCATTTATATTTATTTTTTAGTACAGTGTAAATTCATGTTCCAGTTTGCAGTGTTTCAATGGTTTCTGGGTTTTAGGGCATATGGAACCCCATTAATTTACTCACCCTTAGGCCATCCAAGATGTACTGGTAACTTTTTTTTTTTTTTCCTCAGTAGAACAGTATACTTCATAAAGCAACAGGAAGCTCGCACTCCAGACTGCCATGAACACGTTCAGGACTGTTTGCCGAGGCTGTGGATAACAGGTAATATTATAAATAAGATTCAGAGCGATCGTTTCAATTCATAACACCTCAGTGTATCATCAGGAGCCACAGGTATTCATTTTGTTTTTCCTGTATGTTTTTTTTGACTCTCAAAGTGATGGTAGCCATTGATTTGAATCACATATGAATCACCAAGGACCATGGTTTCAGCTAAAAATCTTCTTTACTGTTCAAATGCAGAAAAAAAAGACACCTCTACTGTTCAAATGAAGAAAAAAGACATCTTGTGTACACCTCTACATCTTGTGTACACCAAATTTTCATTTTTGAGTGAATTTTCCCTTTAACCATAGTATTATCAAAACCATTTTGGCATTATATGTATTTAAAATATTTATGAATTTTAAAAATTTGTTTATATTACTTTTTATTTGCTACTGTTTATCTATTAATAATCACTAAGTACTATTTCAGACCATTAATTAACAAATCCTCAATAAACTCCAGGTTTAATGAAGGTTGCAGGTCCAGAGGTCCATCTTTAATTGAAATTTTAATGCAGTTTTATTTAGATGTGATATTTTGTAATTTTCTTTGCTTTAAGACTTTTATAAGTACTATAAATTACACACACACACACACACACGCACACACACAAACGGTGAACGGATGGCTATGTGTTTGCTGTTGAGATGTTGTCTTGGGATTATGCTGAGGCATGTGTGTTGAAAACTAAGTGTAATAATTAAATATTGATTTTTAGGAGCTCTTGACTTTTATGAAATTGATCTATCTCAGGAGTTTCAAAGACTGGGCCTTCTTTGACAAAACCTTTGCAGATCTTATTACAGATACAATAAATAAATTATTCTTGATATACAGTAAATGTCAAAAAATAAAGCAGGGTGCACTCTGGTGACATTTAAAATTTTGTTTCATTTCAAGTTTCAAGACATATCACTTTAAATACATACCTAATTTTTTATTTATTAATTCTGAGTTAGACACATACATTCAAACACACAATCATTCACTAAAAGACACTCACTGATGTCTTAAATAAAAAAACAAACAAACAACAAAATGTCTCCCCTGGGTCCTTTGCCCTCGTGCTCTGGCATTTATTCATGTTGGCACTCGGCCACTCTGAAGTCCCACAGAAACTGCAGCCACCTGCTGTGATTTCACGCCTGAGGTGTGCGCGCACAGTACTGCACCACTGCAGCAGAGGGCCAAACAAGTGCCACGCATCAATCTGCTCTGCTCACCTTTGACAGACTGGCCACAGGAAACATACAAATGCATGCTTTAATTATTGACGTTATTGAGTAGCTGTCATGTTAGCCAAATTACAGTTGGAACCCAGGGTTACAGTGTCAAAACCTGCTGAAACAGTTTCTTTCCCTCATTCCTCATGTTTGTCTATGATGTATGTATTACTTCAGATACATTGTTATCCTGAGTACCAAATAACATGGGCTAGTAGCTAAATAATCCCTCCTAAAAAGTTAAACTGGATTGTAACTAGGACTGCCCCCTAATAGTCAACTAACCGTTAGTCAAGGCTTAGTCGACCAAAATTGTATTAGTCACTTAGGGAAAAAATCACAGGAAGTGGCGAAGTCACGCAATCTGTGATGGACAGATTGTTAACGGCTGGTCTATGTGGTAATTACAGTACATCAGTACATCCAAATGCTCGCCTATCATTCATCAACATCAAATATGGCTTATCATCTGAAACATGTAAGTAGTAGCAACTTTACATGGCAGCTCGTTTTAACATTAACCTAGAAAAATGTGCACTATTCAAGCATTTGTGCGGAGTATGAAAGCTGAAGAATAGTGCGCTTACTGCATGACAGCTAACATCGAGGCGCTGGTGCGATCACTTGCACTTAAAATACTTAGTCAATTTTGGTCATTCATATAAGAGTAATACATCTTTTGAATATGTGAAGAGTCTGCTTTTATTTGTGTGCACTCACAATAACAACAAAACGTTGTGCTTTTGTAAAATAATGAAAGCAAACAGGGTGCGATTTTTGCTGTCTCTCTCTGTGAATTTGAGAGTGCCAAAAAAAAGAAGAAGAACCGAAACTCCAAGTAAACTTGCCTCACAGACATGAAAAATATATCAATAGTAAGTGAAATGTCTACTTTTAAATGAACCAGTTCAAATGGAAAAACAAATATTCTCAGGTTATGTAATCCATATGAAACATGCATATAGTTGCATCCATAGATGAGTGCAGCTGAAAATACAGAAATCACTAGTTTATCAATAAACTATTAAAATGTTAAAGCGGCCTCCATGCTGTACTTCTGGCGGTGCGCTGTGGCAAGCTTTATTTGTGCGCTTGAGCGCTGATTAAGCTATGTAGGCATTAAAGGCTCTTTATTATTTGTTTTATTAATAAATGTGTGATTAGTCGTCTAATTGCTTAAAAATGAACAGCCGTAATTGTAAAATAGATTTTCTTTTGTGACTGATTACCGTGTGCGTTATATGTATTTTTTTTTGCACCTCTACGATTTTAAAAATGCCATGTTGATGTGAATGAACCCATTCTCAAAGATGGCAGACTTTTTTCACCTAGTCGTTTGTCAGATCTTTTTTCAGGGGGTTATAATGTTTAGTTATGTAAGGATTTGGTGGTAGACCCACAAAGACATGCTATTCCCTTGCAAAACCAGTGCTTTCTGGTGGACCAAAAAAAGTCTCCAAGGAAATTCCATTCTGGAGCCCAGTATCTAAAATGCAACATATTCTAATGCCCAGCTGTGCTTTTTTATTCATTTATTTATTTTAGGAACAGAGACTAGATGGCAAAAGGTTACAGCTTCAATCCCAGCAGGGGGCATCCTGTGATTTGGAGAGCAACAGAAACAACTGTCTAAACATTGTGTTGTTTAGCAAGGCATTTAATTCCTGAAAGCTTGAGGCAGACTGTTCCTGCATCTGGCACACTGAGATACTAAGATGGGTGAAATGTGTCCGCTAAATGCCAAATAGCATATTGTTCACAGCAAGCTGCTTGACACGTACCCTAAGCTTCCTTCTAAGCTAATTGTCCCAATCAAAATATACGAGCATTGTTGTAAACTGTTTCGTTTCGCCAAGATCATTAAAGTAAGTCTCAGCTAACGTTATTCCTTTTTCGCTTTGCAATATTCCACATTTAAACCTTTTGGCATATGGTTTCTGATTACTCTCAGCAGTGTTCTTTGATTCTCCCTGATTCTTTTCGTCACACACCCCTCCTCTTCCTGTCTCCAAGGTGACCTAAACATTAAACCGGATGCTATGGGATGTGAAGACTCACTGTTGCTGTGGTTCTCTTCAAGGCTAGGGCAATTGCTCCCCGTCACCATCCACTAAGAGCCCTGCCATGGCCCAGCGGAGCACCGTCACCCAGATTCAGGATGATTGATGGAATCTATGAAGAGACTGTCAGAGGAAAAGTGGAGGAGAGAGGAAAGGAAGAATTAAATGGAGGGAAGGAGGGACGTGGGGAGAGAAATGAGGGAAGGAATGCCTTAGAGGATAGATTGAACAAAGAAGGTAAGGACAGCGCAAGGAAAGATTGGAAAACAGAGGAGACATTTAATATCAGCATTTTCCTCTTCTCTGAGGACATCTCTTTCCCTCTCGTTCCTATCTCTGCACTGCTTCCTTCGATACCCGTAATGCGGTAGGCATTTCACACATCTGAGAACCTCCATAAATCACTCAGAAGGGAAGACCTGCCTGTCTGTTTCCTGGCCTCCTGAATCACAGCAGGACCGGGCAGAGAAGAGTTCGGAAAACCAGTCAGGTGTTTCTGGTTTTCGCAGGGTAACAGGAGGATAGACCGAGCACTCCAGCTGTCCAGAGTAGTTGACAGAGATAGAGAGAGACTGAAGAAAGGAAAGAGAGGCAGATGGCAACTGTGAAGGCGTTATTGGAGGTTGCTGAAGAAGAGCTCAGATGGAGTTAACGGTTCTTTGATGTTGTAGCTTCTAGCTATAAGTATTATAGGGGTTTAAAGATCAGGCAAGTCTAACATGCTGGAGTCCAACCAGAACACATTCAAACTTTGCTTCTGCTGCAGTCATCAGAAAGAACAGAGAAGCAGGGAGAGAGAATTAGACTCCCCACAAGAAAAGCACCTCAGTGCCCTACTTAAAAAGGAGATGAAGAGATTGGATGAGCAGTATCTCAGAGTGCAAATATAACTTGGAGGCACACACACGTAGCCACAGTCACACCTGCAAATGTGCACCTCCGCAAATGGTTCTTGCACATTCATTGTGAACTGGGACCACCAGGTCAGACTGTCTGTAAAGTGGGTCTTCTGGTTAAACCGTTAAATATATAGATACTCAGCTATATATAGGTGTACACACTACCATTCAAAAATAAAAGATTTTTGTAAAGAAATTAATACTTTTATTACATTAAATTACATTATAAATGACAGTAAAAACAACATTATAAATGACAGTAAAGACAATTACAATGTAACAAAAGATTTCTATTTCAAACTTATAAAAAAAAGTGTATCACTGTATCACAACGTATCACAATTGTTTTCAACATTTATAAAAATAAATGTTTCTTGAGCACCAAATCAGCATATTAGAATGATTTCTGATGGATCATGTGACATGTACCTATCAGTTGGATTACCAACAGATTATTAAACTGCATGTACACATATCTAGTAGTATTTAATGTGTTGGTGCTGCAAGCATGCTCACCGTTGTGTCCAGTGGGACTGCAAAATGACAGAAGTAATGTTAAATGAATTAATCACATTCTTCTCTGTAGGCCACAGATGCTGTGTGCTTAGTATTTATTATGTGTTTGCCATCCACAGTGATTTCCAGTGCACTAATTGCAGGGTTGGTCCCTCTGGAGTTGCCTGAGGTTAAAGTTCCGTGCTCAAATGTGCAGCAGTGATAAGGCAGAAGAGTGATCTCAATAACTCTCAATTTGCTTGGTCACATCTACTTGATGTAACCTACAATTCTTTGTGTCAGCAAACCAGATCCTTTAACCAGTACAATCACTCTGTGTGTACGGGTATGTGTGTGGGTCAGGTTTTACCTACATTGTGGGGACCAAATATCCCCCATCGAGGATAGTAAAACCTGAAATCACCTATGGATTTATAACATACTAAAATGACTAATATTGTAAACATAAAAGTGCAAAAAGTTTCTCTGAGGGTTTTGTTTAGTGTAAGAGTATGATAGTGGATTTGGCATTAGGATTAGTGGATAGAAAATACGGTTAAAGAAAAATGACTATGAAGTAACTACTAATGAACAAACACAATTACATTTTTGTGGCCCTTTCTTATTTACTAACGTTATCAGTAGTATTAATAAAATACAATACATTTTATAGAGGTTTTTGCCTGTGTGGTAAAAAATTGTTTTGTGAGTGTGTTCTGTAAGAAATCTACTTTGGAAAGCAACCCAACCCCCACTCTAAATGCCTTGCCATAGCCAACTTACCTCAGATTCGTTTTTATATTTAATTTACCATACTGTGTGTCTGTTTTCCTCAGCATATCACATTGTTATATCACACTATCAAGTTCTGCTTATTTGAGTTTGTAGTACTCATGCATGTTAATTGCTCCTAACTTAAAGTACTGAGGTAGCCAACTCATACATTTTGATAGCAATTAACATAAAATATTTAGTTAATTAACTTTTTATTTTGAGTTTTTGCAAATTGAGTTATTTACTTCAATGTAAACCCTAATAAGGAAATTCAGAAAATGGCAACTTGCTAATTTAACATGTTAACATGACAAATTAGAATGGTAATAATAGCATGGTATAACAATTACTGAATGAGTACAGCAACTTAAAACATGTAACTTTCCTGCTCTCAAACTAATCCACATGCGCCACTTGTCACCATGATGGTAACTCTCCAAAAACCCACATTAACAGAAACTCTTCTAAATTAGCATAACAAATCATTAACCACTACTAAATCTCCCTTACCATTAATCTTGCACAAAAAAACATGATATAACACTTAATTTTACCATTTACTCTCTCCTACGAGTGTAAAAATGATCTAAAGTAAAAATACAGGGAACCCATTATTAATAAAGAATTATTACATAATTCTGCAGTAATTACTTAGAACCTATAACAGTATTCTAAAGTAAAGATTTAAGGAACCCATTAGTAATTAATAAATAATTACCACATAATTCTGAATCAAATCAAACTTACACTCTGAAAAAAAAAAAAAAACACTATTAACGTAATAATCTAAAAACCTTTGTAAAATACACGACACAATCTAGTTTATACAATATCTTCCTTTATGTCAGATAAACAGAACATTTATTAATACAGAATATTTTATTTCTTTTTAACATGTATACAATACTTACATTTAAACTCATTTAACAAACATTTTAGAATCAAAAGTTAAATAATTTCAAAGCAATTCAAGTGTAATCAACCAGCCTCTATTATCCCGTTTCCATTGGGTAGCGGTGCTGGGCTCGTGTTTGGTGGGAAACTGCTAACTTCAGACCGCCGCCCTGAGTTTCACTCATTGCTGAAAGATGCTGTGACTGACTCCATAACCTTTAGAAATAAAATAATGTGTTTTATGCACGGGATTAGGCGTTTCCATCATGCAAAAAGACCGATGCGACACTCGTTAGTTGGGTGACTGACATCGCGTACCTGTATGTTGCTTTGCATAAAATAAAATGATTTACAGCACAGCAGTGATTTTATAGATAAAATAAAATGTACACAAAGCTATATTTCGGTGAAGAAATGCACCAGTTCGGCGGCGCAAAAAACTGCTCTCTCCTGAAGAGGATGAAAATGCCCACACTCAGTAGGTAAAAACTACCCAGCACTGAAAAAATAACCCAAAAATGACTCAACAGCCTCATCCCAGCATTTGGGTAAATAAGAAAATAAACAAACAAATACATAAAACATTTTATATCTGTGATAAGTTGGATATGGCAAGGCAGTGGGGGTGGGGTTCCTTTCCGAAGCTGATTTCTTACAGAACATGCGCACAAAGTTCCTAGTTTTTTACCATACAGGCAAAAACTTCTGAACAATTTGTAGTAATGAGTCTTTTTGGGAGTGCAGCATATTATGCAGCATATAAATGCATATTTAATTGTGATGGACTGTCAACAAAGTAGTACAAAGTAGCCTAGTTGTAATTTTACTCAAATAATTTTGAAAATGAATCATTATTTTCTGTTCATTAGTAGTTACTTCATAGTTAATTTTCTTGAACATTAATCAGAAGATAATTAATAATAGTTCTTCAGGAGGTATGACAGAATTCATTAGTTATTGATTAGCTAACTATTACTTAACATAATCATAAAATTCTATTACATACTGATTATTTAACACATCTTCCTTAGTAGTTAACAGTAGTGACTTAAGTGTTAATGAAGAATTACCTATTAGTTCTTTAGTAATTCCTTATTAGTTATGCAGTAAGTAAGAAACAGTATTCTAAAGTGTTACTGAAAATACCATTATCTTAGTACAAAAATAATAGGAAAGTCAATGGAAAGTCCACATCATGACATAAATAGGGTTGCCATGCCACATGGATGTATTCTATAATGTTTTCATACATGTAAAATGTACTCAGGCTGAAGGAAATGCAAATCCACATCTGTACATTATAGAGGACGAAGCGCCAACGAACCTTTCAGCTGACGTGGATCACAGAAAAATAGGACGTATGAGAAGAAACTTAAACAGAATAGAAAAGAAAATCATTTTTGCTTATTGGTATGGTTGATTTGGATCGTTGAAGGTCAGCAGCAAAGACATTGGTTAATAAAGTGAGATTAAATACACAAAGTACATTTGGATTATTTAACATATTTAATTATCGCTGTTTTGCGTAATATTCTAATAGTCTAGAACTATAATAGCCGTCATGTTTACACAATGCCTCTGCACTTCACTCCTGATTTCTCTCAACATGGAAGAGGCGTCAGTAAATAAACTCAAAATAAACGTTACTTATGTGTTATACTTGTTATACTCCTAACACTGATGGTAATCATTCAGTGCCATTGCATAAATCAAAGTATTATTGTACTATCCTCCGATCCAGCGCTGTACCAAGTACTTTTTTTTAAGGGTGGGTTGAAGCATGACATGCTAGCTCCAAATTAACACAGACTGCCATCTCTGTACTGTCCTATCTTCTTTTTCCCCTTAATTCATTTTCTGTCCCTTCTTGTCTCAACCACCATGAACAAGGGAATGCTTGGGCAAATGCAGTAGGGGCACATTGTGGATTTTGTAGTTTAATCATGTTCTGCTCTAATGGATTTAATGTAAATCTGAGGAAAGCAGAGCTGGCATCAGGCCAAGTAGCTAAAGCAGCCTAGCACTTTCAGGCTAATGTTACCGCAGTTCTCAGCTACAGAATGTTTTAGGTCAAATGCTTTTTTATACACTGTCGCATCTTCTGCCATCTTGCAAAGTGGTTCAGCCATGAAATCGGATGTCTGTGTAATAGTCGGTTGCTAAACAAGTATACTTTTATATGTCCTTGACCCTGTTGATTCAAATATTTCATCTCATTCATCATTATTTCCCATATTTGTTAGGTTGTCTGTGTTTACATGGCTAAAATATATGGCATTGATGAAAACATTTGCATACTAGGTACTCAATGCTAGGCTTAAGATATGTAGTTGCAGTCATTCCTCTTTCGTTCTACTAGTTTTACACATTCTTGTTGTAAATGAAAGGAATGAAAGTCTGCTGAGTGTTTAGAATAAATAATAATATATATATATATTTTAGTTTTTTTCAAGCATAATATCCATAACTTTCCTTTCAATCCTGTGAGGAAAATGTTTAAAATTCGTCATTCAATGCAGAAATACATTCTGAGACGAGATGAGGTCCATACGCAACAATATGAGGCAGTAATGGTTTATTTTTCACATATTATAGCATTTTGAGTAGGCAAAATGCATTATGACCCTCTGATGAAATGCATTGAAAATGGCTGATGCTTCTCTTAGGCAGTGGTTCTTTCTCTCTCTCTCTCTCTCTCTCTCTCTCTGTGTAAGGACAGATTACCCTTGAGATTTGTTCTGATAAGAGAAACATGCAAAAATGAAAAAGAGCTGAATCTTAGCTTATGAATGATTTATGAAGCATCAAGCCTTTGACTCATTATGGATCAGTTCCATAATTTTTTTGTTGCCTCCGTTGCAATGGGCCAGAGGGGTCAAGATTCTAGGCAGTATAACACAATTTAATGCATAAACATGGTTCAGGAGATATTCAACTCAGCAGGAGGGCAAAATATGTTTACAGCATTTTTTTTATTTATTTAATCCTAGAATGAGAATCTGAATTGTAATGATTACCATGGAATGATTTTATGGTTAAGGCACATCGCTTAACCAGTATGCCCTCACAAATATAAACCACAGATTTTTTTTTTGTTCATTTGCATTTCTTTGGGTTGACTGTGGTTTTTGAAAGGTTTTTCAATATTTAAACATCAGTTTTGACTGTTACAGTTTTGTTTCTATGTATGTCAATACCACAATGGCCACCGTAAAGGTGTGGTCACATTCACAAAATTTCCAACTTGAAACTGTTGTGAAATATATGTGGGGAAATGGGAAATCTCCTCAAGCAAAATTCTCAATTGTATGGATTCCTATTGAAATTACTGGATTTCATCTGCAAAAAAAAAAAAAAAAAAAAAGAGCTAACAATGGTAAAAGTGACAGCACCTTAATACTGCTACTTTGCTCTCATAGAGAATAAATTGAAATGCCAGTGAACACAGTTATCTGTGCCCGTAGAGTAAAATTTTAGTCTTAAGTGTGTCAAAATTCTAAGAATTACGTAATTTTACTCTTATTCCTAGACTTAAGAATAAATATGATTCATAAAGGTTCCTAAGTGTCAAGACTTAGCTCCTAAATTATTTAGGAGAGCTGGAGAGGTCTCCTAACCTAGTTAGGAGTAACAAGATGGCAGCAAAGAAGAGGAGACACACGCTCTCCAATGAAGATATGAAGTACTGGAGTTGATGACATGGAGTTGATAAAATGATATAAACTTGATTGTCAATTCTTTTTGTAACTGACCTAATAAGAAATGTAATAACTTTAAATAAATGTAATAAATATTACTTAAACAATAATTAATATGTTTAATGCATTTTAATACATTTAATGACTTTGAATAAACATTTTATAACTTTAAATGTAACAACTTCTCCCACTCTACAAATCAATGCTCTGACTGTAGAAATGAAATAGTAATTACCCTTTTTGGAAACTGTGAAAATGCAGCAGTGCACCAGTGATGACTTGGACCCATCAGTCCACAGTAAGCAGGCTCTTAAATAGTACTATTGCTAAACTTGCCACACCAAACATTTTTCCTTTTTCTTTTAAATGACCCTACAATTTTGCTTGAACCATCAAAATATGAGGAAAATATTTTTATTTTTATGGTTATATTGTTTAAATGCTTTAAAATACGACATTTACTACAACATACTCAGTTTTTTATATTTCATTGGTTCTATCTTGTTTTTGAATGTGTTCATAATTTCTTTGCATGACAGTCTGGCCAACAATAATTTGAAATAATGTGAAATTTCATTTCATTATCACACATGAAACAATTGACTCCAAGCACAGCTGCATGATATGCTTACATCTTTAAACACATTTTTAAAAATATTTGAATTAAGGTTGAAGATGTCAGTTTTCCTATGGCCATTTGGCCACTACTCTATGGCAGTTCATTGACTTTCCAACTGGCAATCAAACCATGCGGCAAAAGCAAGTCACTTTTATGTTGATAGTGACATCATTGTAGTCCTTAGTTCACAACATTTAAGTCAGCACTTAAGAATCAGTCTTATACTTTGCTAAAAGTTGCTTTTAGGTTCTTTAGAAAAGTCTCCTACTCTTAGAAATGTACAACTCTTTACTAGGAATTTTTTGACACTGAAGTCAACACTTAAGACTATTCTTAGGAGCATTTCTGAGAAGTTTTATACATACAGGCCCTGATCCAAAGCTATAGCTATTTTATAGTTTTCTCTCACATTTTTACTTTTTTGATCTCTTCTCTGATTAGCATATAAGCATTATTTTGTGCAAATTAAATGTGTAAATTCATGCACAAAAATTAAAATGATGTTTTCTGTTAGCTCTAAAATGCACAGGTTGAAAGCACTCTTTGTACTTGACATTAATTTACATAGTTTATCTGTAAATTGTTGAAACCACTTTAATTTGCAGCAGATGAACATGTGAAGATAACATTAAAGTTTGAGGTACATGCCTCAAAAAAAAAAAAAAAAAAATCAATGAGATGTAATCGTTAAAACAACAAAATGTGTTGCATTTCCCTGGTTTCCCATAGCACGAGGGAAGATACTACTGATCACAGTGCCAAGGCTGTGTCATTTCGATTAGCTTATCTGTGGTGTTGCATCTCATTTTCCAAATGGAATCTTTGACTTGCACTTAACAGGATTGCCTGCATTATATCACCTGCAGCGCTGACATCAAACTCCCCTTTCTCTCCCTCACACACACACACACACACACACACACACACACACACACACACACACACACACACACACACACACACAGGTTCAATCATCCAGCAGGCCATGTGTGAGATTGCTGAGTCATTTGTCTGACCACACACCCATAGAGCACAGACACACACATCCAGGGGTATTCCTTTCTTTGTCCATCATCATGACAGATTGTATAATGCTGTTTCTCTCTCTCCTGGCTATTTAGAATAGCATGCTTTTGCTTACTGCAAACAGTGTTGCATATACTTTTTACAGTCTACTTTTTTTTTTTTTTTTTTTTTTTAGAAGTAAGCTACATGTTCTATGCAACACCGAACCTTTCAAAAAGTAATATGCTATAGCAAATAGTGTCCAGGTATTAATTTGGTAATAATTTAAGGTAATTATTTGTTATTTTGCATTTTTGGTCAAATTTGTTATTTTGCATTTTTGGTCAAATAGAGTAGCTGGTCCTGTTATTCCATGCATTTATTTTGCAAAGTGTACTTCATTTCATAAATAGTATTAATATAGCATGTTATTTCAAAGTCTTTCTCTTTCTAAATGATCTTAACTCTAATCTAGCCCAGCTTTAAACAGATGATCACATGCAGTGTGTCTTGACTTTTATTAATAACAGTTCAGCAACCCTAAAGACCCAGAAGTGCACATTGTTTTTAAAGTGCTTTAGACTCATAAATTAACACTAAGTGAGTCTTTAAGAGCAATTAATAGTTGTCTAAATAATTATGTAGCAGCACATTAATAAAAAACCTTTCCCATTGAATCAAAAATAAAGGCAGTTGTACAGCAGAGGACATCTTTAATGAAATAATATAGTGCTCTGTTGCAGTGCCAGTCATTTTCAGCACATTTTATTCTGAATTTTAAACACTCAGTGCAGGGGTTAAGTTCCATATGGTGTGTGAAAATCCCATCATGTAGCTGGATTACTTAGATTGGTTCTCATTCTCAAAGGATTCACCCTATAAACCTCGCACTGACCAATTCAACAGACATACTGCATTGGCTTGACAGGGAAAAATTGGGTGTATTGATGTGAGACAGTGACTGTGCCTCTGTGCAACAGCATTATTGTCCCTAAGGGGTAAAAAAGGGCTCTGGAGATTTAAAAATTCTCTTGTGTTTTCCTACATGTAAATAACTAACTTAGATTTGTACTCCACCCGCCACAACATTATAATGTACAGTATGAAAAATAGATATTCATTTTGAGATTTGTTAATAAATTTGTATTTTTAAAAATTTAGGTGATGTGTTTAAATTAAATTGTTTAATTTAAATACTCAAATTAAATTATTTAGGCCCAGTTTCACAGACAGGGCTTAGACTAAACCAGGATTAGGCCTTAGTTCTATTAGGGCATTAAGGTAGCTTTTATAAACGTACCCTAGAAGAAAACATTAAGGGTGTGCATCTTGAGACAAAACAATGGCTCTGATATATTTTAAGAAATGTCAATGCAAGTGGCTTTCAGTTAAAACAGCTCAAACATGCATTTTAGTTTAGGACTAGCTTAAGCCTTGTCTGTGGGGGTTAATTTATTTAAAAAATATATATTATCAGCTGATAACCAATATTGCTGATTGATTGTATATCCCACAAAATAAAAATTGAAAATGCGAAATAAAATGCAAGGAAAATGACCCATTTTACTGTTGTGCACCTTCCTCCAGGTGGCGATAAAGAGGAATATCTTTTCTGGGCAAAAGCTGCTGGATGTCTTGTAATCCAGTGGCTTCTTTGTATGAAGGTTCATGCTATGTCAATATATTTTCTCTTTATTTTAAACAGGCAGTGCACAGGGTTCCCCACAGAGAGAGAGAGTGAGAGAGAGGGAGGCTTTTCTCAGCTATTAATGGGCCCAGACAGATGTTGAGACAGCTGCAGTTGTGCTAGAAAACATCTCGCATCTCTCTGTCACATGTTCGCACGTACAAGTATCATACACACCTGTACTGCACTGATTTCTGAAATAATAATATATTAATTCAACAAAACGTTTGTGTGTGTGGTTCTGCATTTCCATGTCTGTAATGCTGCAGATTTTGGGAAGGACAAGAACAGGACTGTAATTAATTCAGCATCTGAGATGATTTTTATGGCTCCCACAGCTATAAAATGATTACTGAGGGCTGAAATAAAATGATTTAAGTTCTTCTAAATCTGTACATCTGTGACAACCATGACTGCATATGCATGACCTCATTACCTCTTGCATTGTTCTCTCTCCTCTAATTTGGCCCAATTCCACTTCACCAGGAAATAATGACTACCTCTTGTAATGATCTGACCCAAAGACCATTTAATTAAAGTTTGAGTATGTCATTTTTGCAGCACTAGCACCACTAAATGAACAATAATGTTTTAAAACAGGTTTCCTTGTGAGGGGCTGACTATCTATCCAGTGTATTTCCCTGCCTTTGGCCTGAGATGCAGGGATAAGCTCCAACGTTTCTGTGACCATACATGGGAGAAAGCAATATAGCGAATGGGTGGAAGCATGGATGAAAACCATTTCCACTCACCCCATTTGCCATTGATTTTGCCAGATAGTTTCGCCTCAAACTCGCGCGATTGGATAAGTAAATGTTTTCTCTCGGCTGCTAAAAAAAAAAGTAGAAAATACCATTGAACCACAGTGTTGTTTACACGTTTGGGCTTTAAAGGGGACCTATTATGCTCCTTTTCACAAGATGGAATATAAGTCTCTGGTGTCCCCAGAATGTATCTGTGAAGTTTCAGCTAAAAATACCCCACAGATAATTTATTATAGCTTGTCAAATGCCCCTATTTTGGTGTGAACAAAAACATGTAATTGTCCCTTTAAATGCAAATGAGCTGCTGTCCGCATTCCAAAGAGGGTTGAGCTCGTGCTTTGGTTGCTTATCCCTGCTTTAAATGCAAATGAGCTGCTGCTCCCGGCCCGCTTTCTAAAGAGGGCGGAGCTTTAACAGCTCGCGCTTTAGTTGCTTAACAACAAAGCGGGAGAATCTCACGCAGCTAAAATGACGATTGTCAGTAACGGTGTTCAGCCTTACATTGTTCAAACTGAAGTCGGATACTGATGGAGAGACTCAGGAAGAAGTTTGTGAAAACAAAATGACGGCGCTGTGGGTGGAAATGTGCAGATTAAGGGGCGGTAATATTATAATAAGATCCCCTTCCTACCTCACAAGGGGAGTGAAATCTGAGCAGCTCGTTTTTTCACATGCTTGCAGAGAAAGGCTTGCCAAAACAAAATTACTGGGTTGTCCTTTTTCACGTTTTCTGGGTTGGTAGATGCACCGGGGACCCGATTATAGCACTTAAACAAGGAAAAAGTCAGATTTTCTTGATATGTCCTATTTAATATGCATTGTACGGAAGAGGATTAGGGCCAAGCAATAATAAAAAAATAAAACCATCTCGAGATTAAAGTTGTTAAATTTCAAGAAAAAACTCGTTAAATTTTGAGAAAAAAGTCGAGATAAAATGTTGAGAATAAACTCGTTAAATTACGAGAAAAAAGTCAAGATAATATGTTGAGAATAAACTCGTTAAATTTCGAGAAAAAAGTCGAGATAAAATGTTGTGAATAAAGTCATTAAATTACGAGAAAAAAGTCGTTAAATCACGAGAACAAATTCGTTAAATTATGAGAAAAATGTTAAATTTCGAGAAAAAAGTCGAGATAAAATGTTGAGAATAAAGTAATTAAATTATGAGAATAAAGTCATTAAATTACAAGAAAAAAGTCGTTAAATTATGAGAACAAATTCGTAATTTAACGAAATTGTTCTCGTGATTTAACGACTTTTTTCTCATAATTTAATGACTTTATTCTCAACATTTTATCTCGACTTTTTTCTCGAAATTTAACAAGTTTTTTCTCGTAATTGTTGAGTTTATTCTCAACATTTTATCTCGACTTTTTTCTCGAAATTGAACTAGTTTTTTCTCGTAATTTAACAATTTTATTCTCAACATTTTATCTCGACTTTTTTCTCAAAATTTAACGACTTTTTTCTCTAAATTTAACAACTTTAATCTCGAGATGGTTTTATTTTTTTATTATTGCTTGGCCCTAATCCTCTTCCGTAGCATTGTCTCTGCATATTAAGCTGGTATATTTTTTTCATCAAGAAAATGGACATTTCAGCTTTAAATTTTTTCAAGATTACTGTATTAATACATATTGCCTGTCAGATAGATAGATAGATAGATAGATAGATAGATAGATTTACACAATAAACATATTAAATTATATTTAAATCTAATATAGAGCATTGTATTTCATACCATGTCTTTCTTAACTTGTTTTCATTGGTTGAATAAACAAAAAAAGAAAATCTTTACACGCTAATATGCGTGTGTGTGTGGGAGGGAGATGCTCTGATCTTGTGTTGCAGTTGTATTGATGAGCGTATTGATGGCTACAGGAAGAGTCATTTTTCCGCCCTGTCCCCTCATCTCATCCTTATCTTTCCACTGCGAGAGAAGATCACTACAGAACAAGATTTATTTCAACTCAGTTAAGTACTTAAGAATTTAAAGTGAGTCCGCAATGCCCTCCCAAGGAAATGCTGCAATATGACTGGGTGAAAATCCATTCTTTACCTTCAAAATACTGTAATTGCATTCAATAATTAATGACACGGCCATTTCATGAGAGAGGAACCTGCAAGAATTTGGTGGTGATGAAAGCACAATCAAACATTCACCAGGCAAGCGTAAAGACATCAGGACTATAAATTATAAATGCACTCAAATTGAAATATCAGTGTTGGCCTAGTCACGGTTGACATGTTTGTTTATGCAGGGAGGAGTGCGCCACAAAAGATGTTTAGGACCACTGTAGTTGAAGGTGACAGAACTGTATTTATTATACTTTGCTCTTTCCTTTATAACTTTAACTAATCGAGTAGCCTGTCATGTTGGAGTTAGAGAGGCATGATATTTTGCAACCATATAGGTTATCAGAAATTCTTTTTTAAAAAACGTATTTTAATTGTTTTTATTGGATTACAGAATTAAATATCTAATAGTTATTGAAATTACACTCGGTGTGCAGACGAGCGGGACTAGCACTAGGGTGAAGAATTGTAATTATACTCATGTAAAGTTAATCTTAAAAGACGCTAATAATATGACACTGCTAAAGGTAATCTTTAACAAATCTCAAAATTAATATCCATTTCATGCTGTAATAATGTTACATTATAATTCATTTGTAGCTTTTTTTTTTTTTTAGAGTAATATTAAATTTATTTTGACCAAGTAGAATGGAATTTAAATTTTTCACATCTGCCATTTATCGGTTCTATTGTTTTTGTTTGTTTGTTTGTTTTTTTAAAGGTGCCCTAGAACTTTTTTTTAAAAAGATGTAATATAAGTCTAAGGTGTCCCCTGAATGTGTCTGTGAAGTTTCAGCTCAAAATACATATAAATGGATCTTTACAAAGTGTTCGTCATGCAACATGTCTAATCGCGTAAGTATTGTATTTATTTGGATGTTTACATTTGATTCTGAATGAGTTTGATAGTGCTCCGTGGCTAAAGCTAACATTACACACTGTTGGAGAGATTTATAAAGAATGAAGTTGTGTTTATGCATTATACAGACTGCAAGTGTTTAATAATGAAAATAGCGACGGCTCTTGTCTCCGTGAATACAGTAAGAAACGATGGCAACTTTAACCACATTTAACAGTACATTAGCAACATGCTAACGAAACATTTAGAAAGACAATTTACAAATATCACTAAAAATATCATGTTATCATGGATCATGTCAGTTATTATTGCTCCATCTGCCATTTTTCGCTGTTGTCCTTGCTTGCTTACCTAGTCTGTTGATTCAGCTGTGCACAGATCCATACGTTAATACTGGCTGCCCTTGTGTAATGCCTCGATCATGGGCTGGCATATGCAAATTTTGGGGGCGTACACCCCGACTGTTACGTAACAGTCATGTTATGTTGAGATTCGCCTGTTCTTCTGAGGTTTTTTAAACAAATGAGATTTATATAAGAAGGAGGAAACAATGGAGTTTGAGACTCACTGTATGTCATTTCCATGTACTGAACTCTTGTTATTTAACTATGCCGAGGTAAATTCAATTTTTGAATCTAGGGCACCTTTAATTGGTCTGCTGTTGCCAGTATTAAATATTTAATTTTTCATGCTCATTTCCAGTATTTTTACATTTTAGATAACATTTTCTATCATCTAAAAAAAAAAGTAATTCTTAAAGCTGCAGTCCATAAGTTTTGCCTCTTTGTCGCCATCTCTGTTTGAAACCTGCAATTGCAGTTATTTGCGGAATTATCATCTTTACGTGGGTTGTGCCTCGGTACGGCTCCTCAGCGTGGATGAATCTAATGTTTTGAGGAGTACGTGTGGCTGTCAGTCAACACACCGGTGTGGATATTCACTGTATATCCGAATCACAGATTCTACATCTTGGAAGTATGACCAAAATAAGAATTTTCACCAAAAAATGTCATCTGAACAAGTAAGTGACATGTCTGCCACTTTTGTTCTGACCAACTGAGAACATTACAATAAATCGCTTTACCAGTGGTGATTAAATCTAATGATCGCTTAGCTCACATCATATCAAACCGTGCAAATTATTATTATTCAGCATTGTGTGACTACATGCATTTAGTGTGTACGCTGTCGATTGCAATTTCTGTATAGTCTAATCTCTAATTGCTTGGACCTTTCTGGATTACAATCTGCCATCAAAATAATTATTCCAGCTGCTGTGAGAAAAGGCCTGATCCGCCACCTGCAGCATCCTCACCATAGACTGTATGCAATCTTCACACATGATGTAGCCTACTAGCTGGGACTCCTTCTTTATGTTATGTTTTATACGCTTGTATTTCCCACGGAAACCCACCAGTACCACTCAAATTAGAAAACATTATTACAAGCTTACTGTTGTTAATCGGGTTAAGGTAAGTAGATAATTTTGAACACTGGCTGGTTATGTACTTGCTCAAAATTGATTTTGGATTATTGGCTTTTTATTTAAAGGAATTAAATGATTACAAGGGATTTAAGGGAATAACGAAGAAGAAATATGAATGGTAAAAGTTTAAGCAAAAAAAGATACGGACTGCAGATTTAAAATACACTGATAATATAATAACACTGTTTAATGTAATCTTTATCAAATCTCTGAATTAAAAGGTATTTTTAAATGTACTATACACAAAATGGTATAGAACTTTTAAATGGGCCATTTTCGGTTAACAACCAAACATAATATTGGTACATCCCTAGCTGGAGTCATGAGTAAAGGGTCCAACAGTTCTGTGAGGTATTTATGTTCCCCACCAGGGATTCTAATCAGCAACATTCTAGTTATGGAGCAAGAACCATTCCAGCTCACCTCTAGCCTTCCTCCATTAAGCTAGAACAGATTAAACCTCCTCTCAATTCAACAAGACATCTACTGCTCCACCTTTCTAATGCTGCATGTACCCCTTCCATGTCTCTGCGGAGAAGCAACCTCCTAGTACTGCAGAAAGCTATCTCACCCTGACTAAATGGTGAGACTCAATAAATAGCTCCTGCAGACAATTGGCCACACCCTCTGCAGGCTAACCTTATATTCGGCGGGTGGGGGCATAGAGATTACTGTCTAACAGATACTGTGAAAGGTTTAGTGGAGAGAGCTCTTCACAAACACTTAATAACTCTCAGTCCACGTTTTCACTTTAGCAGAAAAAATGGGGGAGGACAGTTGAGCAGCATGATTCATTTTCTGATCTGCATGCCCTCAGAAATCAATCGATATGTTAGAATATTATTGTATGAAATGTACACTTATTTTTTCATATATATATATATATATATATATATATATATATATATATATATATATATATATATACACACACACACACCGATCAGGCATAACATTATGACCACTGACAGGTGAAGTGAATAACACTGATTATCTCTTCATCACGGCACCTGTTAGTGGGTGGTATATATTAGACAACAAGTGAACATTTTGTCCTCAAAGTTAATGTGTTAGAAGCAGGAAAAATGGGCAAGCATAAGGACTTGAGCGAGTTTGACAAGGGCAAAACTGTGATGGCTAGACGACTGGATCAGAGCATCTCCAAAACTGCAGCTCTTGTGGGGTGTTCCCGGTCTGCAGTGGTCAGTATCTATCAAAAGTGGTCCAGAGAAGGAACAGTGGTGAACCGGCAGCAGGGTCATGGGCGGCCAAGGCTCATTGATGCACGTGGGGACCGAAGGGTGGGGCGTGTGGTCCGATCCAACAGATGAACTACTGTAGCTCAAATTGCTCAAGAAGTTAATGCTGGTTCTGATAGAAAGGTGTCAGAATACACAGTGCTTCACAGTTTGTTGTGTGTGGGGCTGCATAGCTGCAGACCAGTCAGGGTGCCCATGCTGACCCCTGTCCACCGCCAAAAGCCACAATATAAATAGACATACAGTAAAACAGTAATTTTGTGAAATATTATTACAGTTTAATATAACTGTTTTCTATTTGAATATGTTTTAAAATGTAATTTATTCCTGTGAAGGCAAAGCTTCAATTTTTGGCATCATTACTCCAGTCTTCAGTAAGATGACCCTTCAGAAATCATTCTGATATGCTGATTTTGTGCTCATGAAACATTTTTGTTATTATTATAAATGTTGAACACAGTTTTGTTGGTTAATATTATATTTATGTAAAAACAATGATACATTTTTCTTGGAGGAATAGAACGTTTTTAAAAAAAGGCAGCATTTATTTGAAATAGTCACTTTTTAACATTTAATGCATGCTTACTATATAAAAATAAGAATATTAATTTCTTAAAAAAAAAACAAAAAAACATGTTGAAACATAATTAGCTTAGTCATCATTAGCAACAGCAGTCAATGGAAAGTGCCTAGCATAATAGAAAAAAACAAATGTGTGTGTGTGTGTGTGTGTATGTGCTAATCTTCTCTGTGTATCAGCCTTATCAGCTAATAGGCCACCTTGATTATTCTTTGTTTACTGCGGCCATGCTTGAGTTCCATTTGCTTGTAGCTGTCAGCAGATTGAAAGTAGTGATGGGTCCCACTGGACTCATCTCATGTATCACACGGGGGATGGAAACTGTGCAACCGTTCCATCAACCTCTGCATTATTACCGGCTCACATGAGTGAAATGTGAGCTGCAGGTGAAATCTTGCCACGCTGAAAATAAAAACAGTATAGCTAGTCATCATCATGCTGTGCGGGTGGTTGAATTTGAGACAATGTCATCCATTGGTAGTTTTAAGAGTTTATACAATTTCTGTTTGCTGGATTGATCCCTGAAAGTAGCCATTAACCATTGTGCCCTTTAACAAGACACCTAAACTCGGGTCGCTTCAGGGGGATTTCAGATTGCTCTACAGGAATCCATTTGATAAGATAATGATGAGGTCCTAGCAACATTGCATGAAAGTCATAGAAACAAATTCCACATGGCATGGTAATAAAACATTCTGTTCTACTATATATTGGTGATGAAGGATTATGGAAAAGGAAAGTGCAGTGGTTCTTTTTCATATTTACACCTCTTCAAGGCATAGTTGACTCTCTTGCATGCAAGAGAAGATTTATAAGAATATTTTTAAGAATTTAATGCTTTTATTCAGCAAGGACACATTAAAGGGTTAGTTAACCCAAAAATGAAAATAATGTCATTAATTACTCACCCTCATGCCGTTCCACACCAGCAAGACCTTTGTTCATCTTCATAACACAAATTAAGATATTTTTGTTAAAATCCAATGGCTCTGTGAGGCCTCCATAGGGAGCAATGACATTTCCTCTCTCAAGATCCATAAAGGTACTAAAAACATATTTAAATCGGTTCATGTGAGTACAGTGGTTCAATATTAATATTATAAAACGGCGAGAATATTTTTGGTGCGCCAAAAAAACAAAATAACGACTTATTTAGTGATGGCCGATTTCAAAACACTGCTTCAGGAAGCATCAGAGCACAATGAATCAACGTATCAAATCATGATTCGGATCGCGTGTCAAACTGCTGAAATCACGTGACTGTGGCGCTCCGAACCGCTGATTCGACACAAAAGAGTCATAACGGTCTGAAGCTTCATGAAGCAGTGTTTTGAAATTGGCCATAAGTTGTTATTTTGTTTTTTTGGTGCAACAAAAATATTTTTGTCGCTTTATAATATTAATATTGAACCACTGTACTCACATGAACTGATTTATGTTTTTAGTACATTAATGGATCTTGAGAGAGGAAATGTCATTGCTCCCTATGAAGGCCTCACTGAGCCATCGGATTTCAACAAAAATATCTTAATTTGCGTTCCGAGGATTAACGAAGGTCTTGCGGGTGTGGAACGGCATGAGGGTGAGTAATTAACGCCATTATTTTCATTTTTTGAGTAAACTAACCCTATAAAAAACTTATCAAAAGTGACTGTAAAGACATTTATGTTAAAACATATATTACAGAAAAATGAATTTCAGACGATCTGTCTGACTCTTTGTCTGTTTGTTTGCTACACAAACACCTGAAAGTGTGACAATTACTGTACATTTTAAAATATATTTTAAAAAAGAAAAGTTATTTTAAATTGTAATAATATTTCACAGTATCATTGATTTTACTTTATTTTAGGGTGCGTTCACATTTGTCATGTTTGGTTCGATTAAAACGAACCCTGGTGCAATTGCTCAGTTAGTGGTTCATTTGAACATATGTGAACGCTGCCATCCGAACCCTGGTGCGCACCAAACAAGCGGACAGAGACCGCTGAAAAGATGGGTCTCGCTCCGCTTCCAAACGAACTCTGGTGCGGTTCGAATGATATATGAACGCAACACGGACCAAAGACATGTAACCGAAACAAAAACAGGAAGACGAGACCCTAAAAAGGACAGAATCCTCACGCATGTCGGTTTATCTCGTCATAGTCGCGAGTTTGCCCATCACAGGCATCAGACGCGCGTCTCCACGCAGCAGATCATTTGTGTGTGTGACGGATGGATTCCCGCCGGTGTTTTGACTACTTTACACATTTTATAAGCTCTTCACGAGTTCCCAGCTGGCCAAAATACCATCACACGCAGGCTACACACCAGTGATGGGCATGTTACTTTAAAAAAGTAATTAGTTATAGTTACTAGTTACTTCTCACAAATAGTAACGGAGTTAGTAACTGAGTTACATCATTATAAAAGTAACTAATTACCAGGGAAAGTAACTATTGCGTTACTTAAAAAAAAAAAAATATGCCAAATAAATTGAATGCCCCCAATATTACATATAAGTCTAAGAATAAGTTATTCTTGATGCGACTCCTGACTCATGATCCGCTCTTGCTCACGACATGAAATTTCTCTGTACTGTGTTGGTAGCCATTAAAGAAAACGTAGTTTCATATTTATGTTTAAATAGTCCTATGTTATGTTTTAAATCCATTTATTCGATTATGAAAAGTGAACAGCATGAGTAAGATGCATCATAAGATGCGCAAATATATCGGGAGATATGGAGTGGGTCAGATATGATTTTGACCACTTCATTAAGTTTTGCTTTGTAGAAAGCCTTAATTTTAATCAATGTTTCATCAACCAATTGCTTGGATTTAATATATAACAAGCAAATATAGCAGACAATAAAATAATGACATGGAGGCGCGGGCGCGATCACTGGCGCGTGAACTGAATCTTATAGGTCTTATAGGTCTAAGTCTTATAGGCTAAATGAACCGAAACTCAGAGGCTGCTTGAATGCTTGAAATATCTACTTTAACGAAAATGAAGTAATTAAAAACGAAAAGAAAGAGGCGACTCTGATTATGTAGCCTAATCCGAATGAAATGTGTATTAATCTCTCTAGGCGCGTCCATATGAGCAGATGATTAGCAATGAGAATCAGCAATGTCAACTTCACATTGCTCGCGCGCATGCTCTGACAGACACACACACAGAGCATCGTTCATTATTATCAGTTTAAAATTATATTTGTGTATGACTAACCGCAGCACACACCAGAGAAAAAACTTTGCAGGTCCTATGGCTGAGAGAGAGCTTACTCGGATGAAAACCACTTCAGTGAGCTCAATTATAGTAACGCGGCATTTTTTTTGTCAGTAACGGTAACGGCGTTGTAACGGGAGAAAAAGTAATTCGTTTGATTACTCGTTACTGAAAAAAGTAACGGCGTTAGTAACGCCGTTTATTTATAACGCCGTTATTCCAATCACTGCTACACACACACACAACGAGCGCATTTACCTTAGCAAACAGCACTGTTTTGGATGTTCGGTAAGTTCCGTCTCAAAATAGGCAATACGTCATAAAATCCGACGAATCACGTTGTGAATGTATCCCTATGCCTTAAGGTTCGGTATCTTTTGGTTCGGTGATAAAATTGCCTATGTGAACGCTAACCGGACCAGGACTAAATGTTTTTTTCTTCTTTGGTCCGGACCAAATGAACCAAACAAACCGAACTAGTGTGAACGTACCCTTAATCACATAGCTAAATGCAGCCAGAGAACTTTCCAAACCCCACATTTTTGAAAGATAATGCAATGAAATTGCTAAGTATGCATACCCAGTGCAATAATATGATACATTTGATTTGGAGAGATTGATTTGTGGTCTCAAGATTGGTTATGTATCTCTAGAAATGGTTTTTTGTAGGGGACAATTGAAGCTTTTTTTAGTAGTGAAAATTATTTAGAAATTACTCTTTAGAATGGATCGACTTAATAGCAGATTCAGTGATTTTTCACCAATTTTGACTGGAGTTTTAAAGGAATTTGGTATATACAGTAAATGCTGTGACCTTTCCCAGCACCTCAGATGTCTCTCTGTCATGGCAATAAGAATGCATGTGTGTGCACATTTCTGCATGAGTGACAGATTGTGGCATCATGAACTGCAGAGCATGTTTCATCACTGGAGAGAAGGTCAAATGTGAGGCAGAAGTGAATATCTTAATACTTACAGAACAGTACTGTGTAGCTATATACGGCTAACTTCGGCTGATTTTAGGAATGTCTTTTTCTCTTTAAATTCCAAATCCATGGCTATGTTCTAAACGGAAAACCTGTGCACTGTTTACTGCATACTGAACGGGTAAAATGAAGGAAGATGCCTCTAAGATGAATGTGCATTTTATATTAAACATATTTAGATAAAATTTTTGCTAGCAAAAACCTTCAATGTAATACAGTGTCACAGATCGTAATTTTCCAGGGACAGAACATTTGATTTCACAAATGTTGACATTCAAATAAATGACAATGACAACATTAAGAAGAGCATAGCTATTCATTAAATCTGTTGAGATGAGATTTGTGCCATCTATGATCAATTGATAAACTGAAGGAGGCGGGGTCATCTTGCCCCATCTTACCCTATAAACCTTGTTTTGCATCTTTTTAGGTTCATTGCATTGGGTAAGGGTAAACAGATTTTTCATTGCTGTGTGCTCAGTTTTATATGTGTTAGCAGATAATCCAGGTGTTCCATGCATACAGAAAATTTGCTTAATGTGTAGGCTACACTACTATAATTGTGAAAATCAAATAAATATGAATTCTCTGGAGGCAAACAGTAGAAAAAGTGTGGGTTTAACAGAGGACTTCTTAAGAAAACAGCAGTATATCAGATGATAAAGCCTGACAATGATTGGTTTAACCTTCTAAAGCCATGGCTCATCCTGATGTTATAGGCTGTTGGGTACTAGAGTGCAGGGAGAGCTGATTTATCTGAAGGTTAGTGGCCAGTATGAACCTTTTAAGACTAATTTAAAGCTATTGTGTGCAGGCTCTTGATATATATTTAGGTGTATTTATTTTTTATGTGTTCTGTCTTCCATCAAGTCATCTCTGCTTCCTCAGGGGATGCAGACTTATACTGGCCATTTATTAGCGTGCCAAAGAGAAAATGTGTTTTTCCAGCTCTGCGTTGAGACAGTCAGCATTATTAGAGTAGGGGAATCTCTTGGCTTTAGCATGCAAGCAAAAGATACTTCTGCAAAGTCATAGCATATGTATTTTCCAGCTGCGTGTGTATTTTACCCTGCGGGTCTCAGCATGATTGTTTGTGTCAACAACAAATATAAAGATCATACTAAGAGAGTGCCTGTATGTGTATATAAGAGAAAGTGAGTGTTTACACTGAAAACAGCTGTTGTGACTTGAATGCCTTGAATTTGTCTTTAAACAAGATTCTTATCTCAACTGATCTATTCACCTGAAAATGAGAGAGAAAAGCCTTATGAAAATTTTCTGGTGTCACTGTATTTTTTAATGTTTGTTATTATACAGCAGTCACAGTTCTCAAATGTTTATTATTATGTTTACAGTATATTTTATAAAAATAATATTATGTGTGTATATATATATATATATATATATATATATATATATATATATATATATACATACATACACACACACTATATATATATATAAAATTGTTTTTATTTTCATAATATGACTAAATATATGGTTAATAATTTCATTAATTATTTAATCGACTAAAAATAATTTAACATTTTTGTTTTATTTTTTATGAATTTATTTGATTAGACAAATGTCAAAACAAATGGAAAAAAGTAAAACAGATTTCATAAGGCCCTGCATGTGTGGGACATTAATATAATGACGTTTTGGTGTTCAAAATCAAAATCAGCTTGTGGCATTTGCTGCTGATCCTGTTCCCTCCCCTCCATCATGTCATCTCCTCCTTTTAATGTCCTCTAAATAAAAGTGCCAAACTCTCTAGTACTTCAAGTCAAATAACTCTGCAATACATAAATAATTTCAACAAACTATCTAATTAAGTTTTGAATATCCATCCTAGACTGCATCCACATCCAACCTGAGGGCGGTGCAGTCATGGATCTCTGAAATCAGGGTGATTCTGAGCAGAAGAGCCCCAGCAGCTTCTCACTGGACCTGGGCCAACAGAGCATCTGGCTGCTGGACAATCCACATGCACTCATGCAGGACACACAGTACCGCAGTCTATAAGAAAGCTGACATCACTCTGAGACACCCCTAGCCTTCAGTCTAGGTCTGCAGCTTTCAAACTAGTCTGCTGCATCTGATATGAGGTGACAGCAAAGCGACAACATGTCTGATGATGACATTTGCTGTGGAAGTCATCCAAGATGTGCAAGTGTGGCCGCATGACTAATTATCATGAGAAATATCTCCACACAGACCCAGACAGAATGCAGGGAACAGAGATGGATGGTGGCGCAGCTCTTGGCTCTGCAGGAAGTAACGAAGAGCTCTCCAACACAATCTCCCACCATCCACTATATATCTAGCACATTGCAAAAAAACAAATCATCTTGTTTTCCAGTAAAAATATGGAAAATATCCTTAAATCAAGATAAATTTACTGCCTGCATGATATTAAGAGTTATTTTCAGAGTAGTAAAACAAGAAAAAACTATTTTGGCAAATGGGC
The DNA here is from genome assembly GCF_018812025.1 of Megalobrama amblycephala. NCBI lineage: Eukaryota > Metazoa > Chordata > Actinopteri > Cypriniformes > Xenocyprididae > Megalobrama > Megalobrama amblycephala. The sequence goes on from NC_063048.1 coordinate 20,491,894, forward strand.
TAAGAAAGTCTTTCCAATGTTGAAAATGTTTTTTTTTTAAAGATGTTTTGTCTTGGAAAATAAGACAATAAAACTGATTAAGAATTTTTTTTTTTTAAGGCACATGTGCTGACTCCACACCTGCTGCGCCGCAGTGCTGTCAGATGCGGTTTGATGGTGGGTGGGGTTTTCCCTGCGGGCAATTTGTGTTTAATGACCCAGAACAGCTAAAGAGCAGGTAGATCAAGGTGTAGTGATATATCAGCCTGATGACAATCTTCACCACTGCCACCTGTACCCAGGTATATATATATATATATATATATATATATATATAGTTGTATATATATATATAGTTGTATATATGTATATTATATGTTTATATGTCTTTGTATTATATATATTTATACAACAGTTCTTTCTGGTTCTTGAATCTGATTGGCTGATAGCATGCAATATTTTAGTGATTACAGCACTCCTACTTTTTCACCGTTTGTATCACTTCGCTTGATGCGACTGTTATGGCGGCTGAGCAAATCCACCATATTTTTTTACAAATACTACACTTGTTGTACCATAAAATGTAGTTTTAAGAGTTTTTTAGGCGAGAATGTAGTTGTTTAGACCTGAAATATGTGACTCATATTTAATCATAGCGCCTATTTACAATTTGTTTAGACATTTTCAGAGATTTGAGCTCCAGGCCGTCAGTGGCAGTTCAGTGCTTGCGTACCCGCCGAGAACAGCTTCACCTCAGCCAGTGCTTCGGGGATTTGCCGCTGGTTCTTATAGTGTTTAAACATGATATATATATATATATATATATATATATATATATATATATATATATATATATATATATATATATATATATATTTTTTTTTTTTTTTTTTTTATATATATATAGAAAATGTGTGTGTCTCAGTCTGTGAGAATAGCTTTTAAGAGCACTTTCCCTGTCATTGCTTCTGGCTGTGTAGGCTGCACAGTCTTCCTTCTGGGTGGTTTATTGATTGACGGTGTTGAGTACTGATGTTGGAAAATCATAAATCTATTTTCTTGCCTTTCTTCTGCAGTTACCTTCTTTTCCCTTTGTCTTCGACAGCAGCACTGCATTGGCCATAAGGTAGAAGAGCACACAGTCTCTCCAAGGACTGCCTCAAGATTCATCATTCCCCACGATCAGTTAACGAGATCGATTTATCCCCTCTATCTCTCTCTGCTTCTCTCTTTCCTGGAGCATCAAGCCTCTTTATCACTCCTGACTTCTGCAGGAATGTATACAGTGTGAGGGTTTCCACGATTGCCATTAGTGGTCATGGGTAATGGGGGTAGTCTGAACATCTGAACGTGTGTGTGTGTGTGTAAATAAAATTGGGTCGGAATGTGTGGAACAGGACAAATAGTCTAGCTATCAGAAGCTAAAGTGGTTCAACCTACCAAGAGAGTAGGAGGTGAGGCAAGACATTTGTGTTTATGAGAATGTTTATCTCTCTCCTACACACACACATACACACACACTTACTTTAAAGAGCACAATCACAAACCATTGCATGTAATGTCACCACTTGATCCGCCGCACCCCTCGACAGCTGCATGCGTGCTTTACGAAATTATGTGTGTGCTTGTCCATTATCACCATCATTGCCTTTCCCAGATGTAATTTTCCTTGTTTCTTTAGTTTTCCTCGGACCAGAAGTCTGAAGGGATTCAGCCATTCAGCCACTGAAAGAAGAACAACCATTGAGACTCAAACGAATTAGAAGCTCAATCAACTTTACAAAGCAATTACCAAGAGTAGCATAATCTTCCGTTGTGGTTAGAAAGTCTAATAGAATGAAATGCATTAGTGATGAATGGAGGGGCATGAACTGATAAAATCAGGAGCTTGAAGACCTCATCAGAGTGGAAATGGCCTGTTTACCCCTGCGACAATGGAGTCGGATCCCTAAATCAAAATCCAAACCACAAATTTCCATAAATATGCCATTGCACTCTGCAATGATATACAGTGTTTTTGATATTGCATTCTCTTTCTTGCTCTTTCTCAAAGGCGCCGGGGCTCATTTGTTTTTTATCCCTTTGGACCTGCGGAGGAAAATGTGTTTTGTTCACTGCTCAAAATGCAGCTAAGCACGGAAGTAATTGCAGCGGGGTCCCTAGACAAAGTTTTCACGGACATGGATGAAAATATCAAGCCGTAATGAAGGAGAATCACACGTACCCACGCAAAAGGATCACAGCATTCTTTCTCAGAGCTGATTGCACCAGACATTAAAGCAAACAAATGAAAAATGAGAGGATGGATAAAGGGTTGAATGCTTTGATTAGACAGAGTTCCACACCTGCATGAACACTTAGAGAAGGGAATCAATATTACCCTACACTCTCGGTGGGAAACAGCGAGAGACTCGTAGAACTAATATTTGCCCTAGCGTTATCTAACTTTATTAAATTAGCTTAAAAATCTGTCATGCAGTCTCTAGCTGGGCTGCACAGATCAAAAAAGTAATGTTTTTATGAAAGCATTTTATTTCTGTTCTGTTCTCTTTGCACTTTTTTTTGCTTCTCTTATTCTTTCTTGAACTTTTTAGGATCTTTTTTTCATACTGTGTTCGGAATGGAATAAAATAGTAAAAAACTGTTTACTATTGTCAAATTTTTTTCAGTTTGTGACATCCATGCAGTTATCATCTCAGAAATAAATACTTATTTCATGTTTTTTTTTATCTAATTTTATCTGAATGTCTGGTGCGGTATGTAGGAATCACACCCAGTGGTCGAAATAGGTACTGCAGTCCAAATTCAAAATTTTGTTTGCCCTGCCCCCTCCTTCAAAGACGCGGGTTGCCAGCTTGAGGACACGCAACAAGAGGGAGCGCAATTGACATTGAAAGCTGAGGAGACTTACACACTGTAAGCTGATGAGTTGATTTATCTGTGTTTTAATATGCTGTCGTTCATTGAGATTTTTAGATGGATGCAGAGGCTTTTTAGGTCGGGTAGAATCTGTGATTCTCTGACCCAGTTTGGTTGCTGGTTTCCATGGCTTCAATACGTGGTGTTTTCTGCCAACTGGCAACCTGTGATGTAGTGTTGTCAAAAGTACCGGTACTTCGGTACCAAGTCGGTACTGAAATTTTGAAAATGTGACGATACCAGCATTTCTGTAGTACCGGTAGTACCGAGAATCCGGGTATATTCGGTACCCACTGATAGGGCTGTGCCAGTATTTACTTGAATATGACACGAGTGAAGCACAAAGCTTTGTTTACAGAAGAAATAATACGTTAGCAATTAAATGTGACATCGCAGCCATGGAAACATTTTGGTTAATGCCCAATAAGAGAGGTGTCTATACATTTAAACTTCGTATTCTGTTTTCCGAATCACGATCTGGTCACCCAATTATCAGAGAATTTAAGAATATTCCATTAGTTATTAGCCTGACTTCGTCATACTCATATTCTAGGCAGAATGTGAGTCTGATACTGCTCCATTGCACTTGAATTATGGGGCGTGTCTTAACCGAACCAGTAAAAAAAAAAAACTCTGCACTCAATTGGATAGACCTACAACCAATCAGAGCAACGCAGTAAGTGACGTATGTTGAACTTGTACTTAAACTTTTGCCGAATCCCGTTGGAAGGACGGCAAACACATCTTTCCCATCCACAAATGCCTTGATTGCGGTTCTTTGTTCGTCTTTTAAAATGAATGCGCTGTCGATTTCTTTCATTACAGACGTGATAGCGGAATCTAAACATCTTACTTCTCCAGCTGCAGTCATCGTTGGTGAAAACCAATTCAACCCAAGCGCTCTTTGATGACGTGGGTGGTTACGTAACCACAGATAGCCTGTCCATCATCGATTAAAGCCCGCCCTGGCAATTTGATTGGCTCGGCCTTCTGGGAGCCGAGCATAATTAAGGTGCGTTCACGTGGCCTCGTAATTCCTGTAGTTACGAGATTCTAGCTTGTAAAAAGCGTTCACGTCCTCGTAGAGCTCGTAATTACAGCTTGTAAGCTGGGAGTTTTCTGAAAGCTCCCAGATATACCACGTGGCCGCGCTGTACCACCTGACAGCTGTAGATTCATTTAGGCGTTGACAGTGCTGCCATGGAAACGCATAATTCCCATAGACAGTAAAAGAAATGGACACAGCGACCCCATTGGAACTCAATTGAGACAAGTGAAGCCCATTTTTAGCGATTTTTAGCACTTCCGTTTCTGACGCGCAGACTCAAACTAAGCTTGATGACGTCAGCAACCTGTCTGACAGATGTAAATCTTCTAGTAGCTGTGCGTCCAAACTGCCATCGTTAATCTTGCAGAGACGGCGAGCTTGAGCGGGGAGTTCTTTGGCGTGAGTGAGCAGGAGTAAGTATTCTGATTAATTATTTTGTATAGTATTTTAAAATGTAACGCCAGTACGCCATATTAAGTTAATGCATACTATTGCCTGCGAGCTTCTCCTCCTGTCTGTACGGTAATTTCTTTGCTGTGCGACAGAGAGTCGAGTGGTTATGACGCAATCGTTAGCCTATTTTTACAAAAACTGTATCTACGGGGCCATAATGTAACATAGAAGGTAATGGAGCCCTTTATACATTGTCGTGTATCTTTAGAAATAAATAATGGACAAATGGAGTCTTTAAACGCCTCAGATGTAAAGTTATTCACTGTCAAAGTGACGCCAAAATGAATGGGAGTCAATGGGGATGCTAACGCAAGTGAAGTTCTGCTACAAGATGGCGGCACCCGGCCGACTTCAACTTCCGGTCGACTTCCTTGGGCACTGATAATTCCCAGTTCAAGGACCAAAAGGACGTGAACAGCTCCGAATATAACGTCACGTGTTGTCATTTCAAGATTCCGGTAAATACGAGGTGACGTGAACGCAGCTTTACTCCACAATGGATCGAGTCCAGAACGAACTTCCTGTCCAAAAAATGTTGTGGGCGGGGTTCGGGCTGGCACCCAGGCTATTAGTTATTCCACTGAACATGGAATCTGTTTCTTTTCCCAAATCTTCACTCACGCAGGGGATTATAACGTTTCTTCCTTTCGTTCGCATTTAGGCCTATTATAGGCTATTCGCATTCTTTACTGTGGTAAAGTAGAAAAAACACCGTAGGACAGAAACCTTTTTGCTTGCACGTCAGTTTCTATTTAACAGAGTTTGTGCTTGTTATTAGACTTTATAAGGCGCGTCAAGTTTATTTGTATAGCGCGTTTCACACACCAGTGATTCTTAGTTTCGTTTTCTCTGGCAGCGCTAAATCAAACATAGCCTGAATGTCTTGCCCCTGCGGAGGATAAAACACGCTCTTCAGACCTTTTACAACAAGTGTCAGTTGTATGTAACATCAGGAGATAACGAAGATATTATTAAAGAGAAATGGTCTCTTTCCTGCTCGTGTCCCACATCCCTCTCAAAGCGCAAAGCGGCTATATCAAAGTAATAACGGGGCTTTGGCTATATATGACGCGTCTTTGTGTGGAAGTAAAAAACGAATGCTTTTTGAAATAATATTTAACTTTCTTATTATTTAGGTTACCATTATTTACCGATATTTATTTCATAGTTTTACAGGCTGTAGTGTGTTGTTTCTCTGACGGAATAGCTAAAATAAACACGCACGTCTGTTACCCCTGTTGAAAAAACTAGCATTTGCTGGTAAAGTAGGTTTTGAAGCTGGTATGCTGGTTTGAGCTGGTTTATGCTGGTCCAGGACCAGCTTAGGACTAGTATGGACCAGCAGGACCAGTTTAGGACCAGCCAGACTGAGTTGCCGGGCAAAATCAAATTTTCACATTTCATCATGATAAAGTTAAGTAGAAACATCTGACATCATGTATTGTTCATCAGTGTCTAACAGGGAAAATGTAGCTGAATAGTTGGCTAAATAGAAGGTGTGGTCTAATGATTTAAAGGTCATCAAACATTACATGATATCCATATTATAACAATGATGGCATTTATAAATTATGACACTTTTGTGAGTTATGAAAGTGTATCATCAAGCCTCTCATCATTGTAACATGTTTTTCAATATCGGTTTCTGGCAGATGCTGTAAATATTACATGGAACTGAAGATCTGTGAGTCTGTTCTCCACCAGCAGGGAATGTTCATCAGCTGTGCTGTTCAGCTCCTCTATCTGTGATCTTTGTGGTCCAGTGGTCCCCCTAATGAGCAGCTGAACAGATGAGAAGAAATATAGGATTAGCCTGACTGAACCTCTTGAATGAATGGATGATGCTTTAACAGATTTGATTTGTTAATCTGATCATCTACAGCTAAGCTAGCCTCAACACACTCATTTTAATTTTAGTGTTTAGTAGCCTATTTTATATGTTTTTTTAAAATGAAGTATTTTAGTAGTAATCAGTTTTTTAAATCTTGTTGTCTATTATATATATGAATTATATATATACAGATTCTAGGTCATTTACACAATTTATAAAGTAAGTTCATCTTGTTTTAAAGGGTAAGTTCACCCAAAAATGAAATTTCTGTCATTAATTCATCATGTCGTTCCACACCCGTAAGACCTTCGTTCATCTTCGGAACACAAATTAAGATATTTTTGATGAAATTCGATGTCTCAGTGAGGCCTGCATTGACAGCAAGATCATTAACACTTTCAGATGCCCAAAAAGCTACTAAAGACATATTTAAAACAGTTAATGTGACTACAGTGGTTAGCGACAAGAATACTTTTTGCGCACCAAAACAACAACAACAAAATAACGACTCTATTCAACAATATCTAGTGATGGGCAATTTCAATCTTTCAATCAATTACGAATCTTTTGTTTTGAAATCAGTGGTTCGGAGCGTGTATCAAACTGCAAAAGTCACATGATTTCAGTAAACGAGGCTTTGTTACATCATAAGTGTTTTGAAATTTCAATGGTTCACCACTGGGGGGCATGATTTTGGCAGTTTGATACATGCTCCGAACCATTGATTCAAAACAGAAGCTTTGAAGCTTCATGAAGCAGTGTTTTGAAATTGTCCATCACTAAATACTATTGAATAAAATTGTTATTTTGTTTATTTTGTATTCTTGTCACATAACATTAAAGTCCGTGTGAACCGGAAGTTGCAACGTATTTCCAAGTGAAACGGAATATTGAATAGAAGGCAGACTTTTACTTTAACGCTCCTCCTCTCCATCTCTCGCTCATAGCAGACGGTTAGAGGGGAGTGGTTTACGCATTTTCAACCCAAGCCGTCAAACTGACGTCAAACTGAGAGAAGGAACGCCATTTCAGACCGGAAGTAACTTTTCAGATTTTGATTAAAGATTACCACGACAAACAATTTTTTTCTTTGTTTTAACTTGCACGGATTAATTGTTCACCACAAGACTAGTAATATGCACTAACAAAGTAAATAGGGTCGATTTTGATTTTATTTGTACTTTAAGGATGATTTGATTTTGAAAACTTTTTTTTTTCTTTTGCTGTGTAACCCCAAGCAACTTTATCTGTCTGGACTATGTGCATAAAGTATATGTGTGTGTTTGATTAGTCATCCTGTCAGTATGGATTTGTCCACCATGTGATCAGCAGTGCATAAGTAGCCAGGTTTGCTTGTATTTTCCTGTCGTCATAACACTGACTAATGTCTGTTCTGTGAGGTCATGAAATCCTGATCCAACAGTGGTCCTGTCGCCCTTAGTAAAACTCATGTGCTCTTTATGAGGCCTGTAACGCAAGAGCTGACCTCCTGGCCCTGAAAGCAGTTGGTGCTATCAAGATTGTCGTTGTGTTATTCCAGGACACTCCGGATCTTTCTACAGGGCATCTGATTTGAGTCATGTAAGAGTGTCAAAAGACTAAGATACAGTGCTGTAGGATGAAAGTATAAAATCTTGTTCTCTCAGACACAAACATAGTAAGATGTGTGTGTGTGTGTGTGTGTGTGTGTGTGTATGTGTGTGTGAAGTAATGTAGCCCTCAAATGACCCCTAACCATGCATCTTCTGATAATTCTTCGGGAGGTGACTAAAGCTCTCCCATTTTTTCTTCATGGTTATGCCTGCGTCATGTTTCACATCTGAGTGTCTCCCATATGGACAGCAGGCCCCTTAAGTCCCTTAGTCAAAAACTGCTGCTTGTGCACACGTGCTTTTGAGTGTGAGTATATGAGGGTGTGTGTGTTTTTGCAGGTTATCCGTGTGACTATATGGGACACAGCTGGCAGAAGCTATTATTCTAGCTCCATTTCCTGCATATTAGCTGTCCTGCTGTATCATCAGAGGAAGATCAGTACTTACTGGTTCAGTGATATTTCAAGTTATTTTAGTTGTGGTATTTTGTTAAATGTATTCTATGAATTTGTTAAATTATGCTGTTTTAACCTAAAGGGAATTTTAATTTAATGGTAATTATACTATAAAAAGGTGGACTATGATAATATGATGCAGTGCAAATGAAGCTTTAATTGCTATTTCATGAGCAAGGACCACGCCACAACCATAAATGTTGGAGAGTTATTTATTAAAGAAAGGTAGGGATGAACAGGGAGAGGATGAAGAGGAAGGGGATGAAAATCAGGTTGATCCAGGTGTCTAGTGTTGGTGGCCGGGAGACTCAGAGTTGGGGCATCATCTCAGTTAGATGTAGGCAGAGTGATTAGGACCCTCCCCGATACAACCTGGAAGGGAAGAGAACAGGGATGGTAAGGATGGATGGTTGAATGGATGAGAGAGGGAGGGAAAGGGAGGGTTCGAGAGAACAGTACTGTAGGGGGTGGCCCAGTATAAGAAGGTTTTGAGAAGTCAGGTGATTGGTTGTGGTGTGGCCCCGCTCCCGAACCTCCTTTAACCAGTTAACTCCATGTAATGTACTGTACGGTGTTTACAGAAGAAATGGAGATTGGTCAGTATCCGTCACTTACCAATTTAATAAAATTAACGTGTGACAAATTGTTGAAGAATTATGTTGTATTCAATCATTTAAATTAAGTAAATAAGTAAGCAGCAAAATTTTTTTTTTTAATGTACCTTCGGAGTATTCATACTTTATTGCAGTAGGCCTATTTTACGGAAGAGGATTAGGGCCATGCAATAATAAAAAAATAAAACCATCTCGAGATTAAAGTTGTTAAATTTAGAGAAAAAACTCGTTAAATTTTGAGAAAAAAATTGAGATAAAATGTTAAGAATAAACTCGTTAAATTACAAGAAAAAACTCATTAAATTTCGAGAAAAAAGTCGAGATAAAATGCTGAGAATAAAGTCATTAAATTACGAGAAAAAAAGTTGTTAAATTTCGAGAACAAATTTGTTAAATTATGAGAAAAATGCAGTTAAATTTCGAGAAAAAAGTCGAGATAAAATGTTGAGAATAAAGTCATTAAATTATGAGAATAAAGTCATTAAATTACGAGAACAAATTCGTTAAATTATGAGAAAAATGTTGTTACATTTCGAGAAAAAAGTCGAGATAAAATGTTGAGAATAAACTCATTAAATTATGAGAATAAAGTCATTAAAATACGAGAAAAAAGTCATTAAATTATGAGAACAAATTCGTAATTTAACGAATTACGAATGAACTTTTTTCTCATAATTTAATGACTTTATTCTCAGCGTTTTCACATTTGCCACTCCAATAAAACAGAGTCAAGAAACAGATGTTGGTATGAATGCAAGCTCATTTTTCACATGGATGGGCTGTCTTCCCTGTAACTTCCCTCAAGGATTTAGGGTCAGCTTTACCTGATTGATCCTGCACTTTTGTCTTTTTACACCACATAACTTAGCTGCTACATTACCAACATAATTAGTCAATTATGCTGAATGTAAAGATAATGGTTGTGCTCACTGTTGTCATTATCATCACCAACCATGAGCTCAACTCCCATTAGCGCTCTGATGCCTTGTTGACTAATCAACATGCTGCAGTTCTAATCAGCGCGCTGACTTGTCGACCCAGCCTTGTAATTGTACTGCTTAGTAATGATGGAAAAATTCATTATCCAGTTTCAAGCATGCACACTGTCACTGTGGCTTTTCAACTTAGAAATAGGAAAGAGTGGTTGTATGGCAGTTTGCATGAAACAGGGTCCTGAGAACTCCTTTATGTAATTGGTTGGATGGAGAAGTGCTCTTTACTAGTCTCATTTACACACACACACACACACACACACACACACACACACACACACACAAAGCAGATTCTGTATTTTGTCAAACATGTAACTTAAAAAAAAAGTACAATATTTAAATAATAAAACAATTAAATGTGTAATATAAAAGTGTTAATAGCGAAAAAATCTGTTAACACATTATCTTTGACAGCTTTAGTTATATATATCACACCATATTGCATGATCATCTGCCATCATATTTGTATGACATTTTACACTTACATACAGGCAAAGACGGAGTTGAAAACTAACGAGTTTTAAGTTCTACTTCTGGAATGTGTATTGTTGCACTTTACTTTTCTGACTTTACGAGTTGAATGACAAACTTTTTTGGTTAGTATGTTTTTAGGTCTTGTATGACATTGTTTTGTGGTGAATCTTCTGACAACAGTGGTATTTTGATAATATGTTCTTGTTTGTGGAATCCTTGATGTTCGTTATCTAGTTTTGAAATAAATCTCTGCACATAGTTTAGGGAAATTTACAGTTAAGACCTGAGGATCAGATATGATGAATGAAGACCAGATGCGATAAACTGAAGAAAATTTTTGCAGTTTCAGAGGATTGAGCTTGCAACCTTTATGCTTACACGACAGAGTCATCACACCAGCACAAGCTCATTTTCTTTCATTTATGTACTTATTACAAGGACAGTTCTCCAGAGGTTGAAAGGATTCGCTCAAGGACATTTAAGAAAGAGCATTTTTTCTGTGTTATCCATACCTGGGATTGCACTTGCAACCTTTGGATCGTGTTGAGGTATTCTCAACAGGAGGACAGATGTTTAGGTGGAGCAGTGTGTTAAATACATCTCAGTAAACATGAGTTATGTGTGTTGAAGTATTTTAGGGGTTTCTGTCAAATGCATAATGAGAATAAGCAAAGGCTATATAGAATGACCTACTCTTTTCAATACAATTAAATTGATGCACACTGTTGACCTCCAAAAAAGGCACTGAAAAAAAAAAAATACCATAGCGGTAGTAGCCCATATGTTTGATGTGCTATTCCAAGTAATCTGTATCTATGCAATAGGTTTGTATGAGAAATAAACAGAAATTTAAAAGACTATTCAAGTCAGTTTTATTAGTATAGAACTTTACACAATGTACATTCACTACATTGTTCCACAGCAGTTTTGCAAAAAAAAAAAAAAAAAAAAGCTTTAATTGAAAACTGCATAAAAATTATGCCTTAATATACTTGTCATTAAGCCCCAGCAAGGAAACCGAAGGCTACTATTATTTACAGAAAATTCCCCTCCCCCATAGCGCTCAAATACGATTCACATTTGGATTTAATGTTATCTATCAAAATGTTGTCACATGTTGTCACATATGTGTAGTTGTCAAACCTGGTATTTCCAGTCTTGAAGCTCCATGTTTGAATAAACAGAGTGATATGATGACAATGATGATTCCCCATAATGATTCCCCATGATGACAATGCTTATGTTAGTCTTTTAATGCATAGCTATTATATAGTTTCAGGTAGTCAGACCTTCAGACTGACGGCAGAAAGTCTGGACACCATAGCAGTTTCACTGGCCAACGACCGCCCAGAGGCCGTCTGACTGATATGTAAAGCAAGCAATCACAGTTAATTTTGTTCCTCATCATATTTAGGGGCGTGAAAACGTATAGTTGATGTCCCTACAATAGCAGACTGATGTGTAAAAATCTTGGACATATTTTAAAGACTATGCCGCAAACTTTATATACTTTATACTTTTGAAAATCCAGCATTAGTTGAATCTGATAAGCTCTCATTGTCACTGTTGTAAACACAACAGCTTGCTTCTTCCATAAGGGGGTTTGGCTTCCTGGCATCTTTGTTTTTAGAGGAGGACCATTAAAGAATATGACACACACGTCTCCCAGAAGTCTTGAGGAATTCAACCAATCAGATGACGATTTTGAAACTCCTGGGTTTCCAATTTTGTGTGCCATATGCAGCAGAATGGTCAGCCAATGGTCAAGCACAAAAATTGTGAATGACTTTTGGAAGTTTTTCTAATACTTTTTGTAGATGGTGTCAATCATCTATTTTTAATCTATAAGAAAAAGGCATTTTGCAAAATATCACCTTTTGTTTGCCATGGAAGAAAGAACAATTGGAAGGACATGTCATGAAGGTGAAAAAATGATGACAGATGAAGTATTTTATTACTATTTTAAGACACCCAAATGAACACAAAAATACTCCCACAAATATTGTGTATTTTTATTACTCTAAACTTGCAATGACAGAAAATGGGAAAACAAAGTTAGTCTGACATTTTTAGAGATTGAGTTTTGTGCAGTGTATACTTGGATTGCCTTCCCCACATAATTGCACTAAAAACAAAGTATTTTATGAGGCCTCATAATTATTTTTGGTATAGCTTTTTTTTTTTTGTTGGGAGCATGCCTATGCTGCCTTAACATGCTGTCTTCAAAGGTTTTGGAACAGAACAAGTGCAAATATTATCTCAACAAAATGATTGTCAATAAAATTGAATTCATATGTGCAGATTTCCCTGAAATCCCTCTTAAACAATCTTTTAAAGGGGTCATGAACGGCATTGTTTTATTGTTTTATAATGTTTCCTGGGGTGCACTTATAATGTTAGTATGCTTTTTACATCCAATATTGTCATCATTTATAAATAAAAGGCATTTTTTCCTACCCTGGTTTTAGCCCACTGGTTTGAACGCTCTGTTTTAAGGGGAGTGTCTGCTGTGAGACTTCAGTGTAAACACCCACTACTGTGATTGGCTAAATAAATAGCTAAGTATTACTCTCTCTTTTAGCGCATTTTTACTACAGCTCTCAAGGTTAACTAATCGTGAAAAGTGTTGCATTACATTTAGATCTATGGCATTATATTTAGATCGCGGCATGAAAGGTTGCAGAGATGAACATTGTGTAGCCGATCACAGACATGTTGTTGAGCGCATGAAAGCAGTGATCTCGTCATTGAAACTCAATTTCTGTACTCTAACAAATGCTTTCATCTTCACTAACAGAGCAAACACGATATAACTAAAAGATTTGTTAAATAAAACGGGTGTTTTTCGCGTCAGTCAACTCGCACTGTTTGATTGACAGCTTCAGCGCACGCTGCTCCAACGATTGCAAAGGGAGCTTTCTTTGATCGCTTTCTTTATATAATTTAACCACCGTTAAATAAATGATTATTTTCATCCTACTAAGAGAAACAACACAAGTTGACGTTTAGTCATGGGTTTGATTTACTGACACACAGACAAAGAACATCTGACTGTACACGAATCATTACATTTCAGATCAGTCATTAGATTTAACACAGTTACTTACATGTTGTCGCATTACTGTTGAGTCCAGGCACTGCACAATATTTTGTAATCCTCAACAGCATGTTTATTGCTTGGTAGCTCGATCTGGTTTTGCACCACATAGGCCTATGTTACTTAAACTATCTATTCTATTGCATGTCATGCGCAAATCGGTGGGCGGGGCTAAACAGGCAGTGATGAAGTAGGTGTTGATCTTCTTCTGCGGAGGCAGTGCTTGCTGCCCTTTGACGTCATAGATCCACACTTTGTAAATCCTGTCGTTTGCTGGGTCTGGGTCCAAGATTTTATTGGACTAACAAGGAAGTTTTCAGCTCTAAAACTTACAGGATATTCTTAAAGTATGATGACATCTAATATGTCAAAAGCTCAAGGAAAATTTGATTTCTCAGTTCATCACCTCTTTAATGCTGAATTTGAATTTTTGTATTTTAATCCGCATAGATGTATTTTAACTGTATTGAACAAATTCTGAACACATTGTGTCAACCCCATAATGTACATCAGTATCTGTCAACGCACACTTTTTTTTTTTTTTTTTGCTGCATTACCCATAAGACCTTGGGCAGATTATGCCCTGCCTCCAGGACTCAGCAGCTGGTGCAGTGGTCATCTGACCTCCTGACCACCTGTTTGTGTTTATAGAAGAATCAGCGCTCGTTTGTCCTCTTGTTTAAACTCTTTTGTGCAGAGCTCACACTCTTTCACTCGCTCTGTTTTCAGTGGATGTGTTAACACTGTTGTGGGAGTTTGTTGTAATTAACACTCACAAAGCATTGCAGCGTGTTTGCAAACACACACATAAGCACATACATAAATACACTGTGCTCTCTGATGAACACGGCAGTGACAGTGACTGGACTGTGAGCACCTGGTTCACAGGAACATTTTCCAGCGAATCTCTCATTTGTGCTACAGTGATACATCAAATCATGAGGCTTGTTGAGTAGAGGTATGCTGTTATTATTCTAGTAATCAGATTTTTGTCTGGAATATGATTACTTGTGGGGATTTAGATTAATTTCAGTGATTCTTTTAGTGAATTTGTTTAGTCTGTTCACCAAAATGATTTGTCCAGATTTGTTTATTAATTAGTTCAGTGACCCTTCTGCAAGTTATATTGTTACATCTGTAGCTGGAGACAAGTCAGTCAATGAATCAGTTGTTCTCAACTGAAATTTTTTATTTGCCTGATAATCTAATAAGAAACTTCAAGTGTTTAAATATCATACAGGTTTCCAAACATCCATTTTGATTCATCCAACTTGACCATTATGCAGCTACATATAGCAATGCCCCTAGGAACCATGTAGCAACCACATTAAAATTGTGGTGAAACCAATCTGCATAGCAACACTCTAGCATTTCTGCAGCAAGTTTTATAAAGGCATGCACATTTTCTTGTGAAAATTTACAAATTTAATTCCTTTGTAAAACATTCAACAGGAGATTTGAGATTCTGACAGTGAACCGAGTTAATCTGCTTTTGTGAAGTGACAAGCTAAAAGCAAGATCAAGATTGTGTTGTTGCCGTGGAGATCTGTGGTACCCGTGTGTAAACTCCAGTCTTTAATCTGTAGCTTTCATAGTTCTAAAAGACAAACCCGCAAAGATCCCGAAGATGTTTAAAGGCTTTATTTTCCTGTTCAAGGCGCACGACTCTCGGCTCTTTCGCTACATCTCAGCTGTTCATGACATGGAAAGAGAAAGAAGAGACATGAAAGGAAAGGAGTGCTCTGCTTTTTAAGGGTGACCAGATCAATATGGCAGACAAACCCATTTCTCTTTGAAGAAAGTGTAGAGATGGACGTGGAGGAAGGTGGGGGGTTGTATTAATGAAAGTGTAATGTTCTGCTTGGAGTGAGCGGGGAGAGAGAGAGAGGTGACAGATTGAACCGCTGTCCCAGCTGATGACAGATTCCAATAGATCCACTGCCCATCTGAAATTCAAATCAGCTTACTGCTGAGAACCTGCCAGTCTCCTTAAGCAGAGCAAACCCTTTTCAGCCAATCAGATGTGAGGGGAGGGACTAGGACAGCAATTAATTAGTGGTGTTTGCTGAGGCCTGCAACATTATTGTTGGTCACATTACTGTTTGCAATAATTATTTTCTTGTTATGGACCATCAACCATAACTGGAAATGTATGCTATTTATACTATTTTGTCTAAATAAATTAAAAGTAAAACAATAAAACCTAAAATCAATAATTTTTACATTATTACTCATGAAAAACTGATACTCATTATGAGATTTGATTTAAAAAAAATCACATTTAAGAGTGCTGTTACATGATTGAAGTTGCGATGTAACAGAAGTAGCGATATATCTATTCTATATCTATATCTATCATATTATGTACATCTGAGTAAAAATGTAGAATGAGGACTTGGTTCTATCCACTGGTTCTTCATTGGATGGAGGCAGATCTGAACATGAGGTTGCGGATGATTGTAATAAGGGGCGGGTTTATAAGATGAAATGATTGGAGAAGTCTGCCATGTGTCACCAGGGAGAAATTTGTTGTTTCACCAGAAGATTAAGTTTTATTTTGATTATGAAACAATGTAAAAAATAAATAAATAATGCATTTAAAAAAAATTCCATATAATGCCGACTTTCTTTAAATGAGTGTTAGGTGGCAGCAAAGATTATCAGTAAATGTTAAATTATATGTTAAATGTAAAAATATAGGAAATGAGCATGAACAATTTAATATCTGATATTTGCTAAATTGAGTTATACTGTATATATCTAATATCCAAAAAGCTTATTCTTCAAAAAGCTTACGCTGTATGTCCTACGCCTTCCCTATTCTACTTACGGAAAAAACGGAATTGGCGCCGCATTCGTTCCGTAAGTAGAATAGGGAAGGCATAGGAGTCAGCGTAAGCTTTTTGAAGAATACGGAAAGTGGAATGGTGGAAGCACTTGCAAGGTGATCATTTGTGTTTATAAAGTATATACATTTGTATTTTTTTTTTCGAAAATGACCGATCGTTTCGCTACATAGGACCCTTATTCCTCGTCTGGTATCGCTTAAAGCCCTTTGAAGCTGCACTGAAACTGTAATTTTGACCTTTTTTGGAGACCATTGAAGTCCAGTATTTTCATCAAAAACCTTAATTTCTTTCCGAATGAAGAAAGACATGAACATCTTGGATGACATCTTGGGTGAGCAAATTATCATTATGTTATTTGAAAGTGAACTAATCCTTTAAAGGGAACCCCTGGTATTAAGACTTGTATGGCTTAATATAATGTAAATGATGACTCTTACTGAAATATGTAGTAGAAAACCCATGACAGATTTACTTTATTTAAAAAATCCATGACATATTTGGACAATGGGGGGGCGCCATTTTGTTGAGGTGCACAGTGCGTTCTATGTCGATGACGTCAAATGGTTGCACTCACTGAGCTACTGACACTACCCTGTTGCTATTTTTACTGCAACACAACTCTGAATATAATATACAATGTCATATTGTGCAGCTTTTGGTTGTAATATCCAGTCGAAGAGCAACAAGAGAAGCGATGCAAGTCTTCACTGCTTTACTAGCGATAAGAAGAAGAGAAAAGAATTGGAAGTTGGGAATGGGAATGGAAGCGCACTAAGCTCTAGGCTATCGCCGCCGACATTACATTTGTTTTTTGAGTATAAGGATGGAAACCAGGCACCACCCATTGCATCATATTGATGGTAAATGAGATCACACCAGCTCACTGAAGAGATGAAGAGCCTATTTAGTGCTGTCTGTTTTAATCATTTTGGTATTTGGGACTGATATACAGAAAATAGTGAGCTGTGTTCTTTAATGCACCCCATCCAGTTTCTAAATTAGAACCTCGTGGTCTAAATATCAAGAACGTTTAACTTTGAAATTTCAGGTTTTGTGAAACCTAAAAGTTGTTGGGGTAAGGAAAAGCATTCTTAAATGATTGGCCAGGTTAGCATTTGTAAAAGAATGAATTTGGGAACCACTGGGCACTTTAAAATTACTTTTAACCTTTAGCTATGTTTAAAAAATCAGTTCTTATTCTTACGGCACATTGTGGCAAACTTTTCTTTGAAACTCTTCTGTGCACAGCGAGACTATGACTGTGATTTGTTCAGATAACAAATGCCAAAAGGCGATAATAAGCACCCAAGACCTGTTATTACCCAGAATGCCAGAGCACAGGGCTTAGGAGAAACATGACGTCTGCCTTAATGGATGTCAATGTTTCCAGAGAAACTCTGTCTCTGCACATACTCAGGCAAGATGTTGTTTCTTTGAAGTTTTTCTGCGTGCTGCCTCTGCTTGAAGCATAGAGGTCAAATAGGGAGTGCCATATACATAATTTTTTATGTATATGTCATATTCCAAAAAAAACAAAAAAACAAAAACAGGAATAAACCTCCCAGCATAAAATACCAACTTTCCAACTTTTTTTGGTGTGTGCCTTTCCCTTTTCGGGAAAGTAATAAAGTGCCTATGGGCCATTTGGAGAAGATGAATATGGTAAGAAGTGTAATGAAGTATGCTGTCTCTGAAGTATGTCATTTATTTTCCATTTCCACAGCTGAGGAGTAGGGTGACATTTTTCACTAGAACAGAATAAAAGACATTGACATTGGATTTGCTCTTGCACTTTTTGGAATGTTACACTTAGGTGGAATGAATAATAGAAAAAAATATCTTGGTCATTCCTCAATTACTTTTGAGAAAGCACTAGACTGTTTAAATGACATCATCTCGATGAGGCAAAAGTCAAACCTAGTCAAACGTAATAGTGAAAAGGATGGATGATCTTTTGACATTTACAGTGTTGTCATGATAAATGATAAATGTATTGCTATTTATTGATATTTTGGGTGGGTTAATAAAGGCCTTCTGAAGCGAAGCAATGCTCTTAGTGTAAAAAAAAAAAAATCCATATTTAAAGGGATAGTTCACCCAAAAATGAAAATTTGATGTTTATCTGCTTACCCCCAGCGCATCCAAGATGTAGGTGTCTTTGTTTCTTCAGTAGAACACAAATTATGATTTTTAACTTCAATGCTCCAATGGCATTCATCACTCGATTCATTTGGTCTGATCGCGCTCTGACAACGGCAGTGATGTCTCGCTCTCATTGAAGTATATACGCGAGACATCACTGCCGCTGTCAGAGCGCGATCAGACCAAATGAATCGAGTGATGAATGCCATTGGACATAGTGGTGTATTAGAGGTAAAAAACTATATAAATACTGTTTGGTTTCTCGCACAAACCGATCGTTTCGTGTCTTAGGACATCAATGTGTCGTCACGAGCCGCAGGGTTTAATTTGGATTTGTCTGTCGTGTTTTATTTACTCTTATAGTCCAAGTTCCCGCTGACTTGCATTATACCACTGACAGACAGCAGCGGTTGCAGTTAAAAATAATCATTTGTGTTCTACTGAAGAAACAAAGACACCTACATCTTGGATGCTCTGGGGGTAAGCAGATAAACATCAAATTTTCATTTTTGGGTGAACTATCCCTTTAACAAATTTATGAAGTAAAATATCTAGCTTCCACCAGACCACATTATGTTCAAAAAGCTTACGCTATGTCTTACGCCTTCCCTATTCAAGTTACGGAAAAAGCTTAACTGACCCGACGCCAGTTAACACGTTCTTCATAACTTGAAAATAGATGGTAATCCGGTGGAAGCTAGATATTCTACTTCATAACTCACTGACTTTAGAGAAGTCGCCTTACTCAGGGGTGTTCGAACAGCCTATTTTGCATGCCGTGGGGACCCAGTGGAGGTGGTCTCGTGCCTCTGGTCCCGCTACCCAAGGTACACCTAGCGAAACTGCAGTTCGGACTCCGGCCAAAGGGTGGCAGGGCATTGTTCCACGGCAAACCTATTCAACGGCCGCAGAATAGGTGGCAGGTGGGCATCCACGGAAAGCCTAATTGTCCCCTGCTGGCCTACAACGACCCCCCCCCCCCCCAATACAAGGAGGTGTACCCGCCCCCGAGTTCCCATTGGATGGGGGCCGTCCACGAAGAGCCTATTTGTGCCCTTCCAGCCTATTTTATCTGTCGCCATAATAAATAGCTAGTGTACATCAGTATGTTAGATTGAATTTCCTGTGTGATTAACAGTAGGTTTTACCTCACAAAACTACTGTAATTATGAAATATGGATACAGCATACAGGGGCCCTGTCAAATAGGTTACAGGTGTAATGTTATCCAAGGTGACCAGTGGTTGTCCACAAAGTGTCTTTGTGTCCACTTCCAGCCTTTTTTGCAGGTGATGTCCACGAATAACCTATATGTCCCCTTGCAGCCTATATGATGCCAAAGCCCCCTCAAGGGGGCGGGATTGACCCGGGCGCACCCCCCTGCCCACGGAAAGCCTATCTGTCCCATTACAGCCTATTTTGGTGGGTGGATGGGGGGCTTCCCATGAACAGCCTATCTGTCCCCTTCCAGCCTACACACCGACACACTGATAGGTATAGCCGGTACGATGGATCTATGCATAAAATGTCACCGGTTTGCCCTGAGTGGTCACTTGGCAGACTCTACCTGTTCCCAGCTGTGGCGCTGCCACAAATTTGCATGAAAAAAAGGCAAGAAAAATAAGAGCCAAAAATCACCAAAATTGTAATGTGTAATGGCGGTATTGGGGGCAAAAGGGTAATACTGGAATTTTTGTCTGTTTACCGGTTGAAACGGGTCCGCCATGGGTGCATGGAACAGTACGCGAAGAATAGTAGGGTTGGGGGACACTCTGATGAAGAATAGGCAGTCAGGGGACACCTTGTGCACTTTGTGGACAAAGTGATGAAGAATAGGCAGTTAGGGGACCAAATAGGCACTTTGTAGAAAAATAAGCAGTCAGGGTACACAGTAGGCTACTCGTGGACGAGAGGAAGAGTATGGTGAACAATAGGCAGTCAGGGGACAAAATAGGTGTGCCATGGACACAGTATGATGAAGAGTAAGCTATTAGGGGGATACTATAGGCAAAATGAGCACATAGGGGGTCAGGGGACATGGTAGGACCGTTGTGGACCCACCCAGTAGCTCGAGGGAACTCCTAGTGGTGTCCACCATGCCCCCTTGGGGCTCATACCCCACTTTACCCACAGTAAGGGGAATGTTTCCATTTCACCTTTTATTTAAGAAGGAAATGGCCATACATTCATTGCTTCGATCCCACCAAAGTGCCCACATGTACAGTGGCAAGTTATAAGAATGGAACTTTTTCCACGAACGACCTAAGTTCCCTTACTTGTTAAATATGATTTTTTTTTTTTTTTTTAAACAAACACATCGCTTCGCTTCAGAAGGCCTTTATTAACCTTTATTTGAGTACGTTTATGATGGATGTGGATGGAAGCACTTTCTTAAGCTCATACTCATTGGCTCACTGCCATTATAAAACTTGGATGCATCAGGATATTTATTAAAATATCTCAGATTGTTCATCAGAAAAAAGAAAGTCATATACACCTAGCATGGCTTGAGGGTGAGTATAACTATCATTTGAAAGTGAACTAATCCTTTAAGACAACTAGAAGTCATGTGATTTTCTAGTGACATTGAAGATTTTCCCACATGAAGCTAGTTCCACCTAGCATGTTGTCATTTCTGCAGTGACAGATTATGCAAGTTGCATAAGTTAATGCGCTGTAATTTGCTCACAGCTGCTCAACCCAATTTAACTTGTATCTGTTTTCATTATATACATTGGATATGACATGGTACAGTTGCACTAATGTGTCTTATATTTTCTCTTTTTACATTTTTGACACACCGCAGTCTGAAACTGTGTTATTTCTGTCTTAAACAGGATTCAAGCTTTCAGTGCCTGCTGAGTGCATACAGTATACTTTAACTATGGCTTCTTGCTCCAGTAGTTACTTTTTGTTAATGGACTCAAGAGTTTGAGTAAACATTCTTTAGCTTCTGTGCCAGGCTCTTATACAAAATTGGTGCAGTGAGTTGGAAATGAAAATATTGTTTTGGTCTTTAATATGCTTTTGTCTTGCGGATTTAATCACTGCCATCTGTTTGTTTGAAAGTACAATTTTCCCCAAATACGTTCATGTAAAATAACCACTGGTATATTCACTTTATATAATACCTATATGTAATAGGTATTATATAAAAAAATCAGTTTAGTAAATTATGTGTTCTAGTCAGTTTGCATGTGTAAGTGAGGGAACGAGAGAGATGAGGGAATACAATGAAAATGAGAGTTGTTAGAAAGACAGTGAGCAAGAGGGAGGAAGAGAACTGGATAAACATAAATGGGAAAATTACAATTTTTTTTTTTTTTTCAGAAAAGCAGAAAGATTTGTTTGACATTTTAAGTCATGTTCTTAGTCTAAACAGACTAAAACTGTTTGAATTGCAGCTGACAGATCTGGAGACAGAACCAGGAGGAAAGGACACACACACTTTGCAGAGTCTCATAGCAGAATGGACCTTCCCGCTGCTGACAGAAACACTGCAAAAAATAGTTTTTGTAAGTATTTTTGTCATGATTTCCAGTAAAAATTTCTATAAACAGGATAAATGTATTTTGTTTGTTTTTTAATTATTTTTTCATTTAAAGCTGCATTTGTTATTCCCAAACCAAAAATTTTCAAGAAAAAAAAGTAAGAGAAGCTTTACTACCGTTTAAAAGTTTGAGGTTGGTATGTTTTTTTTTTTGTTTTTTTGAAAGAAGACTTTCTCTCTTATTTATTAGATTAAAAATACAGTAAAAATGGTAATATTGTAAAATACTATTACATTTGAAATGAACTGTTTTGCATTTCCATATATTTTAAAATAAAATAATTAATTAATAAAATATTCCCGTGATGGCAAAGCTGATTTTTCAGCATCATTACTCCAGTCTTCAGTGTCACATGATCCTTCAGAAATCATTTTAATACGCTGATTTGGTGCTCAAGAAACATTTCTTATTTTAATCAATGTTGATAACAGTTGTGCTGCTTGTTATTTTTGTAAAAATGTAATACATTTTTCATTCTCTGATGAATAGACAGTTCAAATGTAAATGTAAAATGTAAAAGTCTTTCTTAATGTCACTTTTGAACAATTCAATCCATCCTGGACAAAAAAGTCAGCGATATTATTGAATATTATAATATAAAAAATAGAATAAAATGCATGAAATGCATACAATGAAAACCATTTGGAAAAGAATGAAATTGTAAAAGTTTTTGAACAATATCCTCACCATTCGTTGTTATATAATGAAAGTGAATAGCAAACATAAGGAAAATCATTTACACAAAGCATTGTAAGACTGAAAAGACATTATATTAATTTTTGTGTTAACTATCCCTATAATCCAAGATATATTTAAGCAACAGTTTTGCTTCTGGAGTAAATTTATCTTGTTTAGAGACAGTATTTCTGGGAAATGAAAAATACTTTTTTTTGTGAATAAAAAGAACAGATGTGAGAAAGAAAATTAACAGACAGTTACAGATAGAGTTAGAAAGAGAGAAAATGAGTGAGAGAGCAAGAGTGAGTCATGGGGAGAAAAAAGAGTTATAGAAAGGAAGTCATAGGAGTGAGAGAGAGAGTTGAGTGATTATGATGCCCGTTGCTGGG
Organism: Megalobrama amblycephala; assembly: GCF_018812025.1. Taxonomy (NCBI): domain Eukaryota; kingdom Metazoa; phylum Chordata; class Actinopteri; order Cypriniformes; family Xenocyprididae; genus Megalobrama; species Megalobrama amblycephala. The sequence continues at coordinate 20,514,956 of NC_063048.1, forward strand.
ATACTGAATCCTGTGTATTTGGAGTGCATGTGAAATGATGGAGAGGCACACTGAGTGATGTGGGCTGACAGCCGTGTGTGTGTGTTTGTGCATGTCAACACGTGACTACATATTTGCGGCCGTCTCTGTTTCTTTCTCTGTCGAAACTGAGTGAGAAAATCTACACTAGCGATAAAAACCACTGATGACAACCCCAATGGAATAACAAACGTCACAAACAGAGGTCTGCCAGCATGATTAGGAAACGCTACCCTCGGCACCTGAATCCAGGATAAACTTTGCTGATCACTACATTTTAAAAGGGAACACTACGGAAAGTGTTTGAGTCCTATGAGGGCAACAGTAATACAGGTTTACAAATAGCTGAGCGTTCAACATCTCGCTGCTATCTGTCCTACAGCACATCTGAGGGAGAACTGAGTCCCTGCAAGAACACAACATGCTGTCAGATATAGCTAGTGTGTCTGTAGATTAAAATGTTGAACAGTGTTTCTCAACTTTTTCAGTACCTCTACAGGCCCATCATTAAAGGGTTAGTTCACCCAAAAATGAAATTTCGGTAACACTTTACAATAACGTTCATTAGTTAACTTTCTTTCTTTCTTAAAATCGAACACAAGGGAAACACATTGAATCTGAGAGCTCACTTAACCCAAACTGTAAGTACGTGTTATTGCTTGTACACGTCTTTTAAATGTATTATGTTACTATTCAACACATTTTTGCTTCGCTAGACAGTTAGCTAAATTCTATTGCATACTTCTCCAAAAACGCCAACAAACTTCTATGTTCGTAGACAAACAGTTGTTCATGCTATAAATTAAATGATACCTTTACAAAAATGCTAATACTCAGTCTTGTATTCAGCTACAGTAAAGCATTAATCAGGATAAAACTGTATATTGAAAGCTAACAAACAGCAGTAACATTTACAAGTGACAGCATATCTAAACACACAAATACAAACGGAAATACTTAGCATTCTGAAACGTCCTTTAAAAGCCGTGCTTGCAGAGATTCTGCTTGACCCTCTTCATCATTACTGATATCTGGGTCTGATTCGGGCTCAATTTGTTACGGCAATATACCCACACAGCAGGAGACTCCTAGGCGGATCCGCATTCAAGTCGCCAAACCCGCGTGACTGTCACATTCGTTTTGGCGCCGCCCAGAGGATCAGCTCCGCCTCCAGGTGGCGCTGTAAATTCTACTGTCAATCAGTGAATCCTGAGCGGACCCATGTCGGATCCGCAGATGCGCATGCACCTTTACTGTAACGGTTGTATCAATTTGCAGGTCCCAAACGGACCCGCCGCGGAGGTAAAGTTTTAATCGTAGATCCGTCACTGCGCGCAAGTAGGCGCCGATACGGGTCCGTTCGCAGATACGTTCCGGAAGCCGCGATACCTCTGCGGCCGATCCGCCGTGGAGTTCTTTTGCTGTGAGGGATAGACGCCATTATTTACATTTCCACCGAAGCACATGTAACAACTAATGGCCCCTTGCGTGGCGTTTCCGGACACTTCAGCGAATCACAATACACTGGGCCAGCTAACCAATCTGAGCCCATTGCATATTTCGGAGGGAGTGGTTTCATAGGATCAGGAAGTAAAACCGGCCGTTCAAATGACAATGGAAACAGAGGTATAGAATAAAGGTAAAATATATGAAAAATACAGCGTTTTTTTCAAAACGAAGCATTAAGACTGCACCCCATAAACACAATCAAGCCTAGAAAAAAAAAAAAAACAGTGAACCACCCCTTTAAGCAAGCAATACAGAAATTTTTAAACAATAGTTTTATATATAACACACTTTTTTCACGCATGCAAAAATCTGCCTATGCTTCCAGGTGGACGGTTGCGTAATTGATGCTGTGCATATGCCTGTGTGTTTGTGTGTATGTATTCGAGTGTGACGGGCATGATGTCTGTATAATGTACTTTTAATGTATCCGAGTGATCCTGTCGGTCACAGCTCTTTGTCTGGCTGTGATATTGTGACGTTCTGAGAATGGCACGGCTCATAAATCCTTTAAATTTAGCAGCACTGTTTCCGCTGAGCATACGTATGAAAAACGCTTCTGTTCACTTTCCGGGTTTAAATCGAGCTAGAGGCCTGGCGAGAGAAGCAGCATGAAACAACTGCAAAAAAGAAAAAGGGAAACAGGAAAGGAGAGTGGGAAGAGCTGAAGGGAGAGTGAAAGAGAAACATATAGCTATGGAACCAATCATCCACATACTTCTGAAGTTCTGTTGTTTAGGTCTAATGACAATTGTAGGCTCCTCTGTGTATTCTGTGTTTGCATTTGATGACCGGCTGCAAAATCATCCAGAATGTCATTTCAAGCCATCTTGTTTTGCTGGCTTCATATTTTTCTTTGCCTTTAAAAGCACAAATGTGAACCTTTAATGCCGTAAGCAACAGAAAGCACCAGGACTCTATGATTGCTGTCTTTCAACCTGTTTTTATGTTCAAACTGCTATTGAAACAGGCATTTTTAGAAAGTGGTTTCTGACAGCCTGCAATCTGTATTTGATACAGCCTTTTTTTTTTTAATCTGATTTTATCCAGTGTTTTGTCTGAAATTAATCTTGAGACCTTCATGAGGCCTTTAAAAACCAAGAATCTTATGAGTTTTGAGAACATATTTTAATATTCAGAATAATTTATACCAGCTTCTTTATGCTTTTGATATAGTGGTCAGAAATATATTACTCTAACAATAATACAAATGATTAATTATTAAAATATAATAATTCTTTATGCATATTAGCATCTATGCTTCCCTACATAGGACAAGCGGTGTTATGTTATACATGCAAATGTACACAATGTCTGTCAAATGAATGTATTGAATATATTGGGGGGGGGGGGGGGGGATTAGTATGTAGAGTTAAAGGGTTAGTACACCCAAAAATGAAATTTCTGTCATTACCTCACCGTCATGTCGTCCCAAACCCGTAAGACCTTCGTTCATCTTCAGAACACAAATGAAGATATTTTTGATGAAATCGAGGGTATCTGATCCACATATAGGAAACAAGTCATTGCACCTTTTGACACGCAGAAGGATAGTAAAGACATTTCTCCTTATATAGAATCTTTTGGCATAAAGCGTTCTTTAAAATTAAGGCAAAAACCCTAGGGTTTTATTTTGAACCCAACTGAACCTTTTTCTAAGAGTGTGGAGAAAACCCTCTGCAGTCTGGGTAACTCGGTGAAAGGTGAATGAGTAAGAGTTGAATATTTTCTGTCGCACAACCAGAATCTCTGTTGAATGTCCACTGAAACTAATTAAATATTGAGAGCACCAAAGAAAGCGGGGTCAATAAAAAGGATTAATGTCCTTTGCTTCAGAAGAGAAGGATGGACAGATAAAACCAGTTTGGCCAGCTCAGATGGCTCTCCAGGAGCAGAGACAGGACAAACTCACTCACTTGGAGAAGAAAAGAGATCATCTAATGTTGGAAACTCTGTCTCTATTCATCCTTGTCACTTGTCTCCTTTTTGTGTTGAATCCCACCGGGGCCGATACTTGAAATGTCCAAGTAAAAATGATCTATGAGCGCTTTGTTAGAGTAGAGACCATTGGGACAGACAGCAGAAGACAGTTATTCTGAAAACAAGCTAGAATAATGTACATGACAGGAGCTTTTCAGCGGCTTGGAAACCTTAATGTCTTGGGCTTCATCTCTCTCTCTCTCTCAGTTGGAGCCTTTCGCTCCCTGAAGGTGTTAAATTTTAGTGAGTGATATGGATTACTCACAGTGTCATGGTAACAGTAACCGTGGAGAGGAGTGGGAGGGGTCAGGGTTCTCTGAGAAACAGGGACTTACCGTACAGCTATGTTTATGGGAACCAGAAGCAACCTTAGTCAAGGTCACAAACTGGCTAACCAATCAAACTGGATATTTTAATGTTTTAGGCATTTACCAGTCACATCTCCAAGTGTTACGAAACACTGGTAAGTTATACTGCGTGTAACTTACCAGTGTGTTGTAATACACTCTTAAAGACAGCCGAGGTGAAACCTGCTCTCCTTATTACTGCTTAACTTTTTACCTCACCGTTAAATGAAAAATCTTTTATTTGTCACATTGTGCATTTGTCTTTGTCCATTGAGAGGAAACAGCAGATGTAGTGTAAAAGTGGTTGTTTTGTATCTGAATTCTAAAATACTATTTTATTCAGAGCTGCAGACATGATTTAATGAATTTGACAAAAGAACAGCATTTATAATTGAAATAGAAATCTTTTGTAACCATTATACAGTAAATGTCTTTACTGTCACTGTTGATCAATTTAATGCATTCTGCACTGTAAAAAAAAAAGCCAGAATAATTAAGTAAAAAATAAATAAAAATGAAAATATATTTACAGAGCAACCTGTACATTTTACAGTTTAAAAATGTAATTTACAAAAAAAAGGTGCACAGTGTCATTCACACAAATACAAAACACCATCATGGTAACATAAAACCCTAATGTACATAACTGATTACAAAAAACTAAGAAAAAACAATTAATAAAATTGAAAAACCATCAAATGTGAGGTGTTAGGGAATTCTAGGAATGTCAGTTTATGGCTTTTCTCTGTAAATGTAGTGATCAAATGTGAACATATATAAGTAGTAGGCTTTTTTAGAAAGGAAAATTTAAAAGATAAAAAAAATAGTAGGGAGAATCAATGAATTATGAATAATTTACTGCCATTGTGAAAATAACGTGATCTGAAAAGTAACTGTAGTGTGATTACAAGTATTTTAAAATGTAATGGAATCTTAAAACAAGTACTTAATTTTTGGAATCTGATTATGTAATCCAGATTACATGTAATCAGTTACTACCCAGCTATATATATATATATATATATATATATATATATATATATAAATAAATGTAACGCATTACAAGTAACTTGAGTTATGTAATCAGATTACTTTTTCAAGTAACTAGTAAAGTAACGCATTACTTTTTCAATTTACAACAAAATATCTAAGTTACCTTTTCAAATAAGTAACGCAAGTTACTTTTTCACATTTATTGACTGGCATGTTGTCCCCATGTTGAGAGGAATACAGTGCAGAGATATTGTGTGCGCTGTGTAAGCAATGATGGTTATTGTAGTTCTAGACTAAATGTGAACATGCATTGACTCATCTCACTTGCACAAAATCATTCAGTATTCCTCAAAATGAATAAAAACAGTGAAATGCAATCTCAGAATTTTTGCAAACCTGTAATAATTAACTATATTAAATTACACAAATACACTTTATGTATTTAATCTAAATTATTAACCAATGTCTTTGCTGCTGACCTTCACTTCAACCATACTAATAAGCAAAAAATACTTTAGATTAGATTTAGAAATAAGAACTAGAACTTCCTTCTCCTGTATCCTATTCTTCTTAAATCCAGAACGGCAGCACATCTGAAAGGTTTGTTTGAGCTGCGCCCTCTACTGTACAGGTGTAAATATGCTTTTCCTTCAGCATAAGGCTTATTGATTTCACTTTTGGTGTGAAAGGGCCTTTTTGCCAAAAATATAACTTTTTTGTTGTTATTAAAAAACAAACAAACAAGCAAGCCCAGCCCCGGTGAGAAAAAGTAACGCTAAAGTAACGCATTACTTTTCATAAAAAGTAACGAAGTAACGCAATTAGTTACTTTTTTAGGGAGTAACACAATATTGTAATGCATTACTTTTAAAAGTAACTTTCCCCAACACTGTATGTGTATCTATATATATATATATATATATATATATATATATATATATATATATATATATATATATATATATTATTATATATATTATATTTTATATGTATGTGTGTATATATATATATATATATATAATACAATATAAATTAATTATTATTATTATAAATAAATAATAGTTAGCAATAAGTTCAGTAAAATCACATCATCTTTTTTTTTTTGTCAACTTTGGAATTTTTAGATAATTTGTCTCATTTAATATCCCTATTTTCAGTCCTGTAGCCTGTTTCATCCTGTGAATACGTCAGTTAAAATAGTTTTTTATTAGTGCCCCAAGTAATTCTCCTAGGCTACACGCACATTTACACTTGGCCTGTCTCTCTCACTTAAGTGCTTAACACTGCATACTCCTTTGTGTGGCTTCATAAACACGCATATTTAAAGAGCTCAGCTTGGACATTTAAACCCCCTAAAGGCTTAAGAACCAAATCAATGAATTCCCACAGATAGAGCTTGTCGTCTTCTGCCCCCTACACACAGCCAGTTAATGGCAGCCAAACAGCCGTCAGGAGTCTAAGAGAAGTCAAGGTGAACCCCATCAGACACAGGCTGTGAGTTTAATGCTCTGCGCTTGACACACACACACACATACACGCACTGATAGAAATGCACTGCGCACAGCTGCACACAGAGATTATAGTTAATGCTCACGCTACTCTGTGGTCAGGCCCGGAGGAGGCTGACAGTTGTTTTGATCAGAGGGCGACTTGGAAGAAAGCGATGGAAGGATGGGGGAATGGAAAAGAATGAATGAGCTAGAAAAATTGGATGAGATCAGAGATGATGTGTAAGATTTGATATGTGATATGTGGGTATTTCAACTATGTTGCATAACACCAGTGTAATGAGGTGTCCAAATTTTAAGTGTCTTTGAAAGACATGCTAAATATATTATTATAATTTTAATACCATATTTTGTGTTTTTAATATTTTTTTCCTCTCATCTCTTTATTTTACAAAATAAAAATCATGTCTTTATTAATATTGTTATGTTTACATTCATGGCAATTGTTAATTCTGACTCTAAAATAGGCAGAGAAAAAGTACAGTGAGATTTCTGACTAGCTGATCCTCCACAGATGTTTTTCATTTGCTTGTGCATCAGGGTGTGTTATTAAGGCTGTTCTCATAAAAAGCCTGACCTCCACTTTGTCATCAGCCATTATAGAGATATAAACCAAAGCAGAAGAACTCTAAAATAATCTAGATCCCTTTTCTTCCTCTTGCTTTGCCAACGTTAATGTGTGATTTGCCCTATGTTTGTAGTGGCACAACTCTGAAAGGAGTCGCATTATTCCTGCGGTTAATTATAAAACACGTAATAATATCATTGTTGTAATTGTGGGAAGTGTGGCTGTGTTGCCGTGGTCATAATTAGAAGTGTGATTGCAGCGATGTGTGTGTAATTTATCTTCTTTGCACAGACACACATTGGATAACAACACAACATAATATTTATTCAGTTTGTTCCTTTATTATACATGAGTACTGTATCAAATTCTTAATCTATATACACAATATAATTGGATGGATGGATGGATGGATGGATGGACATTTGCTAGTGTTATTAAAGGGTTAGTTCACCCAAACATGAAAATGCTGTCATTATTTATTCACCCTTATGTCGTTCCAAACCCGTACCATGTTGTTCATCTTCGAAACAAATTAAGATATTTTTGATAAAATCCGATGACTCAGTGAGGCTTCCATTGACAGCAAGATCATTAACACTTTCAGATGCCCAGAAAGCTTCTAAAAAATCTTTTGTTTTGAATCAGTGGTTCGGAGCATGTATCAAACTGCCAAAGTCACATGATTTCAGTAAATGAGGCTATGTTACATCATAAGTGTTTCGAAATTTCAATGGTTCACCACTGGGGGCCGTGACTTTGGCAGTTTGATATGCACTCCGAACCATTGATTTGAAACAAAAGGTTCGTAAAGCTTCGAAGCTTCATGAAGCAGTGTTTTGAAATTGCCTTTTCATAGATATCGTTGAATAAAGTTATTTTGTTTTTTTGGCCCACAAAAAGTATTCTCGACGCTTCATAACATTAAAGGTGCCCTCGAATGAAAAATTGAATTTATCTTGGCATAGTCAAATAACAAGAGTTCAGTACATGGAAATGACATACAGTGAGTCTCAAACTCCATTGTTTCCTCCTCCTTATGTAAATCTCATTTGTTTAAAAGACCTCCGAAGAACAGGCGAATCTCAACATAATACTGACTGTTACGTAACAGTCGGGGTGTACGCCCCAATATTTGCATATGCCAGCCCATGTTCCCAACATTATAAAAGGCATTAGACAAGGGCAGCCAGTAACATCTGGATGTGCACAACCAAATCATCAGACTAGGTAAGCAAGCAAGAACAACAGCGAAAAATGGCAGATGGAGCAATAATAACTGACATGATCCATGATATTTTTAGTGATATTTGTAAATTGTCTTTCTAAATGTTTCGTTAGCATGTTGCTAATGTACTGTTAAATGTGGTTAAAGTTACCATAGTTTCTTACTGTATTCACGAACACAAGAGCCGTCGCTATTTTCATTTTTAAACACTTGCAGTCTGTATAATGCATAAACTTTTCTTTATAAATCTCTCCAACAGTGTAGCATTAGCCGTTAGCCATGGAGCACAGCCTCAAATTCATTCAGAATCAATGTAAACAATATAACAGTATACAATACTCACATAATCCGACGCATGCATGCCGCATGCATGACGAACACTTTGTAAAGATCCATTTGAGGGTTATATTAGCTGTGTAAACTTTGTTTATGCACCGTTTAAGGCAAGCGCGAGCTCCGTGGGCGTGGAGCACGAGAATTAAAGGGCCAGTAGCCCTGGATCGGCTCATTTATAATGATGCCCCAAAATAGGCAGTTAAAAAAATGAATTAAAAAAAATCTATTGGGTATTTTGAGCTGAAACTTCACAGACACATTCAGGGGACACCTTAGACTTATATTACATCTTTTTTAAAAAAAGTTCTAGGGCACCTTTAAGGTTGAAACACTGTAGTCACATGAACTGTTTTAAATATGTCTTTAATAGCTTTCTGGGAATCTTTTGTTTCAAATCAGTGGTTTGGAGCATGTATCAAACTGTTAAAGTCATGTGAACCATTGAAATTTCGAAACGTTTCGAAACACTTATGATGTAACGAAGCCTCGTTTACTGAAATCAAGTGACTTTGCAAGTTTGATACAAACTCTGAACCATTGATTCAAAACAAAAGATTCATATAGCTTCGAAGCTTCATGAAGCGGCATTGTGAAATTGCCCATCACTAGATATTGTTGAATAAAGTCCTTATTTTGTTTTGTTTTTTTGGCACTCAAAAAGTATTCCCGTCACTTAATAACATTAAAGTTGAACCACTGTACTCACATGAACTGTTTTAAATATGTCTTTAGTAGCTTTCTGGGCATTTGAAAGTGTTAATTGTCTTGCTGTCAATGCAGGCCTCACTGAGCCATTGGATTTTATCAAAGATATCTTAATTTGTGTTCTGAAGATGAACAAAGGTTGGAACGACATGAGGGTAATTAATGACAGAATTTTCATGTTTGGGTGAACTAACCCTTTAACTCAACTTCAAGATTTACTAATGCATTTAATGCTCACTCAAAATCATTCACAAACAGATAAAGACATCGATAAGCATTATCTGAAGGACAACATGCATTACACTGCAGACAATACTTGACCATGCTGCTTTTCCGAGCCGCTCAATGAAATGTGTTTCACTCAATAAAACCATTACAGACACTGGAAGGGAGAATTATAGTGGCCTCAAAAGATTGAGCTCACAGTGAATTCTGCCGGGCTTCGAAAGCGACGGAAAACACATTACAGCAGCTCCGTGTGATACATCCATCGTATTTTAAACCTTAAAGGTCACCAGGTTTGGACTCTATGGCTAGATGGAAACTGTTGACCTTGACACATTGAAACTGTACACACACGCACAAACACGCAGGTGATGCATAAACCCATATTATTTTTTAAATACAATACGGCCTACCTAGAGTGCTCTGTGAGACACTAAATAGGCCTACATGATTTCATCACCACACACACACACACACACACACACACACATACACTTCCCCCTTCTCACACACTCCATTTGTGAAATATTACCTAAGCAGGTGATTAAGTATTTTCCAGTGACTAACCGGTACTCACATCTGACCAGGCATTTTCCAGTGCTGTGAGGAGGGAACCTGCAGAGCTCTCCTGAACATGGCAGGTGAGAACACAGGCTCATTTCACACACATTTTACACTCAGAACGTGTCATTTTCCATTAATACAGCAATATTTGCGTTTTGAGTGACATTTTGTGTCCAGTCACCTGCTGCCAGTCTGGCTGAAGAGAACATTATTGTTCACTATATTGAAGAGCATTAAGTTCATTCTCATTTTGCGTCACTGTTCCTGTGAAAAAAAGTAAAGCACCGTATTGCTGCAGGAATCTTTTTTTCATGTCTTCCTCTGGCTTCATTAAAAAGGAGCTCGGCTCTGTTACTCACTGCAGCAGCCGAGCGCTGACTGTGTAACTTCTGTTTACTGCTTCTTTATAATGTCCTTCCTTTTTGGGTGCTTTCTTAGGCAGAGAAAAATCTAAGTTAAAGTCTAAATCTGTGGACTCGACCGCATAGTAGAAAGTGGCATGTCGTGTTTAAATATGCATGTTTCGGCTATTTTGGTCATTCTGAAAGTGGCATGTAAAGCTAAATATTATTATTTAAGTTATTTGGCTTTAAAGTAATAGATTTATAATTTATTAACCTATATGTCATTACAAACCCGTGTGACTTTCTTTCTCCAAATAAATTTCTGAGCTGTTCTTTCTCATATAATGAAAGCGAATGGTGAACAAGGGCTGTCAAGCTCCAAAAAGGATTTAAAAAAGCACAAGAAGTATCATAAAAGTGGCCCAAGAGAATCATGCACTCTATTCTAAAGTCATACAATAGTTTTAAAGGGTTAGTACAACCAAAAATAAAATTTCTGTCATTAATTTCTCCACCCACATGTCGTTTCTCTTTTTGTGTTACAGAAGAATACAGGTTTCGAAAATCATGAGGATGAGTAAATGATGACACAATTAACTGTATCACACAACCACTTCCTGTATTGGATCTCCATGTGTGCATGTGATTTTTTGGATACAGAATGAATATGAAAGTGTGTCTAGTAACTAGAAAAGAATGTGACACACTTGACTCATTTTAATGAAGGACTTTCACTGAAAATCTTTCCATTATACATAAGCATAACCTCTGAATCAAATCCATTTTAGGCCCAGTAACAAAAGCACCAGCCTTAGCAAGTTCTCGGGTGTCCCAATATTAATGTGAATTACTTTGGTTTCTGAGCAACTAAGTGTTACATGAATAGCCTCTTTTATTCAACTCAAAAATGAAGCAATATTTTGTATTCTTCCCTTTTTCCCTCCTCATGCCCATTCCCATATTGTCACAGCAAGCCAATTTCCACATTTACTGTAATTCTTGCTGTAGTTTTTTTTTACTGAAGCTGAAAGCAGTCAAGAGAGGACACAGTTAGCACTTTAAAGTGGAGGGAAGCCCTGTTTGAATAAATTAAAGCAGTGCTGCCTGAGATATAAGAAGACAGACACTTTCAGTAAGTGAAGAAACAGCCTCATTCATAAAAATTCACATTAGCTAAACAGCTTAGTGGGTTTTGTACGACCAAACATTTCTAGTAAGACATTAACAAAAGTTTGATGTTACAGTTGCTTGTCAAAACCAGATAAAGTTGAGCATTTGGGATACATGATGCATTGGTATAACATTTTCAATACATAACATAAAAAAAGAATCATTTATTTATCGATATCAGCCAGAATTTTAATGTCGATGCATCCCTATTGAGTATTATTTTGTGAAATGATCTTCATGAAGAGTGTCATTTTCCATGCTTTTAAGCAGATGTCTTTCTCCTGTGTCCTGGTGTGAAAGGTGGTGTTTTGATGCTCTGTTGTTTGCTCTGGTCAGCATGGTGCTGTTTCTTCTGAAATCACAGCTGCAGATACAAGCTGTGACCCCCTTACTTGCAATCACAGGGAGGCAAATGTCCATGAGGAAACTTTGATATGTTAGCCCTCAAAAAGACAGATTGTGTCAACAAAGAGATATTTGCTGGAAAAAAACACCATTGTGTAAGATATCAGAGGTAACTGTACTTTCTGTTTTTCTTATGGGATCCTAATTCAGAAACTAGGGAAAAGGTAACTGGAGAAACCTGTTTCTGGGGAAAAGGTTAGCTGTTGGCCTCCACTGGTCTGAGAATTGTGATAGGGCAGAGCTGTAGAGATGGTGATGAGCTGTGAGGATTGTAATTTCTGCTTCCTTAACTTCTCATTCTGCATAATTTCCAGCTGAGAGTATGCGTGGTTATGCATGAGAATATGTGCCTGTGTGATTTGTAAAATCAGAAGAGCTGCTAGCCTAATTTTCCATTCCTTTGATCTGATTGGAAGCCACTAAAAACTGGTGACGACCATCTGGAAAGTACCTGTATTCATGAGAGAATAACAAGAGCTGAAATGTCCATGTGGTATGCTTTTAACATCTGTTCCACGTGTATTTTTTATATTTCTGATTTGCTTTAATTTATTTTTTTTTATTAATCAACTCTTATGGTGAGGGATGGTATTGATCAAGTTTGGGAAGCAAATGGTTTGTATCGGAGAGCACAATGGTGTGCTCAAACCAGCAACCATTTCTAGCCCTGAGTTTGTTGGTGTTGAGTGTAGTTGACCAGAGATGGGTTGGGAGGTGGTGCTAATTAAATTGTAATTCAATTTTATTGTCAATTTCTGGCTATAATCGCTTGAGGTTCATAACCCAAGTTAAGTTTGTCTTTAATCGCCACTAGCACAATTAGCTAACAGTCAACTTCCTTAAACACTAAATGCTTCCTAAACAACTTTAAACGCTAGACTATAGGTGCAGTCCATTGTCTGTTGTCAGTAGTGTAGAGATGTACTGAAGCACAGTTCACACAGAAGTTACTTTCAAACCAAGAAGCATTTTTTTGGCCGTCGCAGCAAATCCACATGAACAACTTGAAACTATTGAGTAAGCTTTCACTGTAGACTCCTGTTAAAGGGTTAGTTCACCCAAAAATGAAAATTCTGTCATTAATTACTCACCCTCATGTCGTTCCACACCCGTAAGACCTTCATTCATCTTCGGAACACAAATTAAGATATTTTTGATAAAATCTGATGGCTCAGTGAGGCCTCTGTTGACAGCAAGACAATTAACACTTTCAAATGCCCAGAAAGCTACTAAAGACATATTTAAAACAGTTCATGTGAGTACAGTGGTTCAACTTTAATGTTATTAAGTGACGGGAATACTTTTTGAGTGCCAAAAAAACAAAACAAAATAAGGACTTTATTCAACAATATCTAGTGATGGGCAATTTCACAATGCCGCTTCATGAAGCTTCGAAGCTATATGAATCTTTTGTTTTGAATCAATGGTTCAGAGTTTGTATCAAACTTCCAAAGTCACTTGATTTCAGTAAACGAGGCTTCGTTACATCATAAGTGTTTTGAAACGTTTCGAAATTTCAATGGTTCACATGACTTTAACAGTTTGATACATGCTCCAAACCACTGATTTGAAACAAAAGATTCATAAACTTTGAAGCTTCATGAAGCAGTGTTTTGAAATCTACCATCACTAGATATTGTTGAATAAAGTCCTTATTTTGTTTTTTTTGGTTTTTGGTGCACAAAAAGTATTCTCAGTGTTTCATAACATTAAAGGGTTAGTTCACCCAAAAATGAAAATTATGTCATTTATTACTCACCCTCATGTCGTTCCAAACCCGTAAGACCTCCGTTCATCTTCGGAACACAGTTTAAGATATTTTAGATTTAGTCAGAGAGCTTTCTGTCCCTCCATTGAAAATGTATGTACGGTAGACTGTCCATGTCCAGAAAGGTAATAAAAACATCATCAAAGTAGTCCATGTGATATCAGTGGGTTAGTTAGAAGTTGTTGAAGCATCGAAAATACATTTTGGTCCAAAAATTACAAAAACTACGACTTTATTCAGCATTGCATTCTCTTCCGGGTGTGTTGTCAATCCGGGTTGACGACTCGTAAGACGCTGCTGACGTGTTATCCAGTGCGCCCGAGCTTCGTTTACAGTCTGAGGGAGACGCACGCTGTATTCAAGCTATTCTATTTTTGTTATTTTTGGACCAAAATGTATTTTCGATGCTTCAACTTCTAACTAACCCACTGATGTCACATGGACTACTTTGATGATGTTTTTATTACCTTTCTGGACATGGACAGTCTACCGTACATACACTTTCAATGGAGGGACAGAAAGCTCTCTGACTAAATCTAAAATATCTTAAACTGTGTTCTGAAGATGAATGAAGGTCTTACGGGTTTGGAACGACATGAGGGTGAGTCATTAATGACATAATTTTCATTTTTGGGTGAACTAACCCTTTAAGGTTGAACCACTGTACTCCCATGAACTGTTTTAAATACGTCTTTAATAGCTTTTTGGGCATTGAAAGTGTTAATTATCTTGCTGTCAATGGAGGCCTCACTGAGCCATCGGATTTTGAAGAACTACAGTGACGTATATTTATTTGTTTGTTTATTTGTTTATTTACTTAGTTTGTGTGTGTATACACTGATGAGCCAAAACATTATGACCAGTCACATGTGATGTAAATATTGTTGATCATCTCCTAACAAGGTCACATATTAAGGTCTGGGTAGATGTAGATTAGATGGTAAGCAATCAGTTCTCATAATCAATGTGTTGGATACAGGAGACATGGGCTGGAATAAAGATCTGAGCGACTTTGACAAGGGCCAAGTTGTTATGGCATGGAGACTGGATGTGAGTATCTCTGAAACGACAAGACTTGTGGGTTTCTCCTGATCAGCAGTGGTGAGAATTTACCAACAGTAGTCTGAGGAGGCACATCGATGCATGAGGGCAAAGAAGGCTATTCCGTCTGGTTCGAGCCAACAGAAGGTATACTGTGGCACAATTTTAATGATGGTTATGGCAGGAATGTGTCACAACACACTCTGCGTATGGGGCTGCATAGCCGCAGACCAATCAGAGTGCCTATGATGACCCCTGTCCACCATCGAAAGCACCTATGGGCACATGAGCATCGGAATTGGACCTTGAAGAAACTCATCTGAGTCACATTTCTTTTACATCACATGGACTGCCATGTACGTGTACACTGTTTACCTGGGGAAGTGGTGGCACCAGGATGTACTGGGACAATGACAAGCTGGTGGAGGGAGCGTGATACTCTGGACAATGATCTGCTGGGAAACCCTGGATCCGGCCATTCACATGGACATAAATTTGACATGTGCCACCTACCTACAGTACCTAAACATTGTTGCAGACCAGGAAGACCCCTTCATGACAATGGTGTTCCCTGGTGGCAGTGGCCTCTTTCAGCAGGATAAAGCACCCTGCCACACATACTTAATGTTAACAAGTTCTTAATGAGCAGTTCTGTCTAATCTTCCAGTAAAAATATCTAAAAGTTGTTAAAACTAGATGAATTTACCTTAGAAGCAACAATGCATTAGGCATTAAGACTTGTTTTCATAGATTACATCTTGAATGTTAGTGTTCTTTTCAGTTTTAAGTACAAACCCGATTCCAAAAAAGTTGGGACACTGTACAAATTGTGAATAAAAAAGGAATGCAATCATTTACAAATCTCATAAACTTATATTTTATTCACAATAGAATATAGATAACATATCAAATGTTGAAAGTGAGACATTTTGAAATGTCTTGCCAAATATTGGCTCATTTTGGATTTCATGAGAGCTACACATTCCAAAAAAGTTGGGACAGGTAGCAATAAGAGGCTGGAAAAGTTAAATGTACATATAAGGAACAGCTGGAGGACCAATTTGCAACTTATTAGGTCAATTGGCAACATGATTGGGTATAAAAAGAGCCTCTCAGAGTGGCAGTGTCTCTCAGTAGTCAAGATGGGCAGAGGATCACCAATTCCCCCAATGCTGCAGCGAAAAAATAGTGGAGCAATATCAGAAAGGAGTTTCTCAGAGAAAAATTGCAAAGAGTTTGAAGTTATCATCATCTACAGTGCATAATATTATCCAAAGATTCAGAGAATCTGGAACGATCTCTATGCGTAAGGGTCAAGGCCGGAAAACCATAGTGGATGCCCGTGATCTTCGGGCCCTTAGATGGCACTGCATCACATACAGGAATGCTACTGTAATGGAAATCACAACATGGGCTCAGGAATACTTCCAGAAAACATTGTCAGTGAACACAATCCACCGTGCCATTCGCCGTTGCCGGCTAAAACTCTATAGGTCAAACAAGAAGCCATATCTAAACAGGATCCAGAAGCGCAGGTGTTTTCTCTGGGTCAAGGCTCATTTAAAATGGACTGTGGCAAAGTGGAAAACTGTTCTGTGGTCAGATGAATCAAAATTTGAAGTTCTTTTTGGAAAACTGGGACGCCATGTCATCCGGACTAAAGAGGACAAGGACAACCCAAGTTGTTATCAGCGCTCAGTTCAGAAGCCTGCATCTCTGATGGTATGGGGTTGCATGAGTGTGTGTGGCATGGGCAGTTTACACATCTGGAAAGGCACCATCAATGCTGAAAGGTATATCCAAGTTCTAGAACAACATATGCTCCCATCCAGATGTCGTCTCTTTCAGGGAAGACCTTGCATTTTCCAACATGACAATGCCAGACCACATACTGCATCAATTACAACATCATGGCTGTGTAGAAGAAGGATCCGGGAACTGAAATGGCCAGCCTGCAGTCCAGATCTTTCACCCATAGAAAACATTTGGCGCATCATAAAGAGGAAGATGCGACAAAGAAGACCTAAGACAGTTGAGCAACTAGAAGCTTGTATTAGACAAGAATGGGACAACATTCCTAGTCCTAAACTTGAGCGACTTGTCTCCTCAGTCCCCAGATGTTTGCAGACTGTTATAAAAAGAAGAGGGGATGCCACACAGTGGTAAACATGGCCTTGTCCCAACTTTTTTGAGATGTGTTGATGCCATGGAATTTAAAATCAACTTATTTTTCCCTTAAAATGATAAATTTTCTCAGTTTAAACATTTGATATGTCATCTATTTTGTATTCTGAATAAAATATTGAAATTTGAAACTTCCACATCATTGCATTCTGTTTTTATTCACAATTTGTACAGTGTCCCAACTTTTTTGGCATATGGTTTGCATAAATGAAAAAAAAAAAAAACCCTTCAAAATACCTTCTTAAATAAAAATGATACTTTTTAGATACTGATGCTATTGAACAGGGTTTGAGCAGCATACAGTACTGTTGCTATAGTAACCTCAGATGAACGCGATTTCTGTCAGCGGGTGTCTAGTAGTGCATTCTGGCGCAGACTTTTGTGGTTACTCACACATTGTTTGATAACACTGTTGAAATTAATGTACTGGTGTGCAAAAAGAAAATAGCAAGGCCCTCCTAAACCTTTTGTTTTGACTTTCTTTGATGGTATCAAAGACTTAGGGGGTCAGACCCCACCATAATTTGCATCTTATTGAGGATAGTGTTAGCAGTATTAGTACCATGATTAATCTCTGTATTTTAAATAACTCACTTTTCATACAAAATGTCTCTTGCACCTGTAGAATCTAATATTTTACAACAGGAGTTTTTTTGATTGACAGCTAAAGAAAGCCTACCCATGCTAATGGTCATAATCGCTATGCTAATGACAGGACGTTATTCACAAGGAGGTGAAAGCGTAGGCTGCAGTCTCTCTCTAAGAGAGGCCGCGACACAGGTTAAGAACAAAAACTTCAGATGCAATTATAACACTCCTGTTAAGAGATCTATTCAGTGCCTGCCTTCATTTGAATAACCACAGAATGTAGACAGTATGTTAAATCACAGTCTTTGATTTCTTTTGAATATCAGAATTAGGCCCACAGTATGCCTGACTGCACCATGCTGGACTAAACTTTACTTAAAGTTACAGTAAGGCCAAATTGACCATTCTTATTTTTTATGGTATATTTCAGTTTTTATTATAAAATATTTATCCGTGCACATTGTTAGAGGTAGTTAGAGAGTAACCTAAAGGTCTTGGGTTCGAGTCTCAGTAGTGGCTGGAAATGTAGGTGGGGGGAGTGAATGAACAGCGCTGTCTTCCAATCTCATTACCCACAACTGAGCAAGGCACATAACCCCCAATCACTCGGGCGCTGCAGCAAAAATGGCTGCCCACTGCTCCGGGTGTGTGTTCACGGTGTGTGTGTTCACTGATCATACCTGCAAACTAGTCGTTTGTCACCGTTTTTATTCAAAATATGTCATTTATGTGACTCATGTAGATCCGAAGAGTTTTTTTTATTTGGTTGGGAGGTCAGGGTGAGTTTGCAGGCACAACAAATCGAAAATGGGCTACTTTCCCATAGATTGGAGTGAGACCATAAACGCCTCTTGAGGTGTTGTGATCTTTTTTGGCGCTCTGTGGTGTGACTGACATTTCGCTGAAGTGCTTCAGTTCAAACAGAGGCAGAGCGCACGTGAACCGTTCATCTCTTCCACTTTACAACACGAAATAAACATGAATGAATACCGAAGGTATGTTTAAAGGTCCAGTACAACTTACTGAAATCCGTATCATATCATATGTAACGTTAATCGATCAATCATTGTTTCAACCCCGGAAAAGCGCCAATAAAATAGCTTGTAAAAATGTTACATTTACATCACAGAAAAGCCGTTCAATGTCCAAAAACTTGTTAGTCAGCTACAAAAATGAACTTAGAGAGGAACATTTTGATATATATCCACTGTGACTATAGGCCATTGCATATTCATGTACTTAATATGTGCTTCAATACTGAATGTATAAAACCGTTTTATGACGGCCACCATTTAAATGTTTAGGTCGATATTAAAAACAAGTAGAAACAAAATTATGTCATTAAAGGTGCCCTAGATTCAAAAATTTAATTTACCTCGGTATAGTTAAATAACAAGAGTTCAGTACATGGAAAAGACATACAGTGAGTCTCAAACACCATTGTTTCCTCCGTCTTATATAAATCTAATTTGTTTAAAAGACCTCTGAAGAACAGGCGAATCTCAACATAACACCGACTGTTACGTAACAGTCGTGGTGTACGCCCCCAATATTTGCATATGCCAGCCCATGATTGAGGCATTACACAAGGGCAGCCAGTATTAACGTCTGGATGAAAGGCATTAGACAAGGGCAGAACGTCTGGATGTGCACAGCTGAATCAACAGACTAGGTAAGCAAGCAAGGACAATAGCAAAAAATGGCAGATGGAGCAATAATAACTGACATGATTCATGATAACATGATATTTTTAGTGATATTTGTAAATTGTCTTTCTAAATGTTTCGTTAGCATGTTGCTATGTTAAATGCGGTTACCATAATTTCTTACTGTTTTCACGGAGACAAGAGCCGTCGCTATTTTCATTTTTAAACACTTGCAGTCTGTATAATTCATAAACACAACTTCATTCTTTATAAATCTCTCCAACAGTGTAGCATTAGCCGTTAGCCACGGAGCATAGCCTCAAACTCATTCAGAATCAATGTAAACATCAAAACAAACACTGTACTTACGCGATTAGACATGCTGCATGACGAACACTTTGTAAAGATCCATTTTGAGGGTTATATTAGCTTTTTGAACATTTTTATGTTGTTTAAGGCAAGCACGAGCTCTTGGGGCGTGGAGCACGAGATTTAAAGGGGCACACACCCTGAATCGGCTCATTTCTAATTATGCCCCAAAACAGGCAGTTAAAAAAATGAATTTAAAAAAATCTATGGGGTATTTTGAGCTGAAACTTCACAGACACATTCAGGGGACACCTTGGACTTATATTACATCTTTTAAAAAAAAGTTCTAGGGCACCTTTAAAAATGTATTATAACGTTATTATAAAAACTCCTTTATGTGTAATTTATATGTAAGAAGCTTATAAATCAATTAATTTTAACCTTTAATATTATAATGATGTACCAGCTGTGGTTCCCTGTATAGTTTACAGCATTAGGCCTCAGATTAATCATTATTGAATTGAAGGTGATCAAATCGAAATCAAATCGCAAGCTTCTGAATCAAAATTGAATCCAATTGTGATTTTTTTTTTTTTTTTTTTTTTTTTTTATTGAAGCAAATGTTGTTTTTTCCATTTATTTTCTTGTGAGAGTGCACCAGAATGCTTAATTTATATGTTAAAATCACAAACATTTTCTCCTGGAGGACAATGCCCCCAGACCCCCCTACTACTATTTACATTGTAAACATGTCACCTTTTTCACCACTTTGGAGTTTGCAGGTATACCCACTGCTGTGTGTGTGCACTTGGATGGGTGAAATGCAGAGCCCAAATTCTGAGTATGGGACACATGTCACTTCACTTTTTCACTATTTTTTTTTTTTTTTTTTTTAAATCCATGTGTCCTTATAATCTTTAATCAAAGTAACTTCCCTTCCCTATTCCAGTAACATCTCTTCTCTGATGACATGTTTTTGGCATGAGGATGGGACAACCTGTCACTCCCATGAGATCACAGCTATAGCAAACCACAATGATCCAATCAATTCCAGATGGACAAAATCAAATTCTGGCCTACATTTTTTCATGTTTGAGAAGCAAACTCTGATATACGGCAGAATAGGAAAGAAAAGATTATCTCAACTTCCATTTCATGCCGACTTTAAAATACTTTGTTACTCAAAACTGAAAAATAGTCAGTTCTCCATATCTCAACAAATGATCTGTGACCTCTCCTCGCTCTTCAGAAGAAGAGTGATCGAGCACAGGTGAATTTTCCAAGAAATGAAATAGATTTCTGGTGAATGCTGTACCTCAATTGAACGACTCACCATGTCATGCTAAACGAGAGGGTTTATGATAATTATGGTAATTATCTTTTAAGTACCCGAACCTGAGACCATTAAAACGTTCTTACATAAATATGAAACAGCGGTGCTGCGGAGCTGACAGCTCCTGTGGTCCTGCATGCCCACTCAAACCTTTCTGCTCAACAACCCCCTGCCCTTTATTCACATATTCACACGCAGACAGTTGCACAAAAATCTCTTCCTTCATCCCATCTTCCTCTCTCCTCTATTCATCTCTGGTCCCTTCTGCACATGACAGACCACAGCTGGCGTTGAGTTCTGTCCCCATTACTCCCCGTCTTTTCTTTCTGTTCACACACACTTGCTCGCACAACACACACACACACACACACATATATAAGAATGTTAAAATTATGTTAGGTTCCTGTGACGGGTAGGTTTAGGTATAGTGTAGGGAAGGACGATAGTAAATTGAGTCAACATTTAGTCTCATATAAAAGATTTTGTCCTTGTGGGGTCAAATTAAAGGACCCAACAAAGTCAAACATTCCGTATCTTTCGTACTTTGTGTATTAAATACAAGTTCACTCATACACACACACACATGCACACATACACACACACACTGCAATTATCAAAGGCAATGAGATGGTTAGTTTGATGGATTGTCTATTATAAAGTTGCTGGAATAGAAAGACCTGAGTATGGAAGTGTTTGAACACAATTCCTTTTGAAAAAAAAAAAAAAAAAAGTTTAATTTGTTACTTTTAATGGGAAATATTGTTACTTTTGCATGACCACCAGCTGTTTTATTAATGCAAAGTGGTATTTGAAAGGTCCAAATGCACATCTTGTCTCTTATGCTGAACAAGGCTGCATTTACTTGATCAAAAATACAGTAAAAACATTATTATTGTAAAAATATTACTATTAAAATATCTGTTTTCTATGATAATAAAATGTAATTTATTTCTGTGAATGTTCAGTAGTCATTGCTCCAGTGTCACATGATCCTTCAGAAATCATTCCAGTATGCCATGACTTGATGCTCAAGAAACATTTCTTCATCTTATCAATGTTGAAAACAGTTTGCTGCTTAATGGTCGTGGATTTTTTTCAGGATTATTTGCTGAATAGAAAATTCAAAAGAACAATGTTTTTTTGAAATAGTAATCTTTTGTAACATTATATATGTCTTAACTGTCACCTTGGATCAGGTAAATGCATCCTTGATTAGTAAGAGTATTAATGCATTTCAAAAAATAAGACCCCAACTGACCCCAAACCTTTTAATGGTAGTGTATGTGTCCTTGTGTTGTGATTTTCAGGTCTAGATGAACAGACTCCACAAATTTTTATACTTTGAACAAACGTTGGTCTCACCAACATAGTTTGCATGACCCTGTTCACAGTGTAGACTGCTTTGTTGATTACAGTGAGAGTGATCTAATTTTGTTGAGTCATGCGGACTGTGTAGGTGTATCTGAATACATTATGGTGAAGAGAGAGGTGTACAGTTTTATCTATCAGTAAATACATGAAACAAATATAAGTTTACTTATTTTAAAATATTTAAAAAGAAATATATTTCCATCTGATTATTTTTAATCTACAATACCCTCAACATTGCTGGTGGTCAAGGTCAAATAAAAGCACATGAACACACACACACTTTTCCCCCACATTCATACAGAGTCTGTTTCCTGAGCAGGTTCTTTGCGTTTCTCTCTCACAGAGAGGACAGGGAGGTCATCAGTGGTGGCAGGAGGTCATGTGCTGTAGCTGACTCAGTCCTGAGGGGTCAGTGTTTGGCTGGTTAGCATGCCCCAATTATCCCTTGCTCATAAATGTCAAAGCTACACCATCCAAGGCCAAAAAGTGTTTTTACCTTCTTTTTTTTAAAATCTTTTCTTTTTTTATCAACATGTTTTGTTTTGTTATTTGCTAGTATTTACTGAAAATGTGCCTTTTTTTTTGAGAGCCCTTAAAAGCATGGTGAATTTATTCCCTCTGCTGCCTTTGACAGCAGAGCTCAATAGAGTTGCTAGTGGAGCTGGTGGGTTTCTTTATGTGTGCATTCTTGTGGTGCCATCAGCAAATCAACACTGTCATTACCACACTTTGGTTGAACCACTTTAGATGTCTGCAAAAGCAAGTATGAGTGTTTTGTTCGGTGTTTTCAGTCATTTTGCATTGGTTAAAAGGTAGAGGGGGCATAAAAAGATCAAGTAATCAAATGCAAGATCTACAGTAAAATAAGTCTGTCCATACAGATGTTGCATGTCTTACAGAGTGGAGAAGGTTCACTCACATCCTTCGAAGTTGTTAGCTACGTGATTTATTCTTAAGATCTTATGCTGCCTGACTCTCAAAGTGATATCGTGGAGAGGAATACTCTGTTGCTGTGAGGTTAGTTTCTGCATGAGCATCTGTTAGTCTGTATGTTTCCCATTTTAAACAACATATCTTCAGAAGGCTGATTATTATCTACTTTAAATTAACAAATACAGAGAAATAAATCAAGCATTATGGTAATTGTATATTAACTTCTTACCACATTGGTATTTTTCTTACCAAATGTGGTATGAAAAATAAACTTAAAGCTGCCCTAGAATTCAAAATTGAATTTTCCTCGGCATAGTTAAATAATAAGAGTTCAGTACATGGAAATGACAAACTCCATTGTTTCCTCCTTCTTATATAAATCTCATTTGTTTAAAAGACCTCCGAAAAACAGGCGTTTTTGCATATGCCAGCTCATGTTCAAAGGCATTACACAAGGGCAGGACGTCTGGATGAGCGCAGCTGAATCATCAGACTAGGTAAGCAAGCAAGGACAATAGCGAAAAATGGCAGATGGAGCAATAATAACTGTCATGATCCATGATATCATGTTATTTTTAGTGATATTTGTAAATTGTCTTTCTAAATGTTAGCATGTTAGCATGTTGCTAATGTACTGTTAAATGTGGTTAAAGTTACCATCGTTTCTTACTGTATTCACGGAGACAAGAGCCGTCACTACTTTCATTTTTAAACACTTGCAGTCTGTATAATTCATAAACACAACTTCATTCTTTATAAATCTCTCCAACAGTGTAGCATTAGCCGTTAGCCACGGAGCACAGCCTCAAACTCATTCAGAATCAAATGTAAACATCCAAATAAATACCATACTTACGCGATTAGATATGCTGCATGACGAACACTTTGTAAAGATCCATTTTGAGGGTTATATTAGCTGTGTGAACTTTGTTTATGCTGTTCAAGGCAAGCGCGAGCTCCGTGGGCGGGGAGTGTGAGCATTTAAAGGGGCCGCAGCCTAAATCTGCTCATATTTAATGATGCCCCAAAATAGGCAGTTAAAAAAATTCAGGGGACATTCAGGGGACACCTTAGACTTATATTACATCTTGTAAAAACGTTCGATGGCACCTTTAACTGAAAACAAGTCTTGATTTCTTATGGATGTTTATCTTTTTTAACTGGAAAACAAGGCAAAAATAAGATTAATATTAAGATATTTTTTTTAGTGCTGCGTTCAATGCAGGGTTATTAATGGCTGTATGTCTTGTCATGGCATTTGTAGCTGCAAGTGTTTTTACAGATTTCACCATAATAATGGTCAAACTGACAGTGATAAGAGCAGATCCTTTGGGAACCGATGCCGATGTGTATAGAGAAATACTTTGCTCTAAACACACACATACAAATGTAATATGTACAATACTTGCCTGTATATTCTGTTGGACACATGCCTGCCAAATTTGAAATGTTTTCAGTTTAATAATTTAGCCTGTAATCGTCTTTTGGGGGGTGGGGTTATTTGAAGGTAATAGGAAACATTTTCTTCTGTACCACAAAAGCCCTGGATGTTGTTCGGTTTTCAACTGGGTGTTCTGACACTCCAAAGACATCTTGGGGGTCATTGCCGTTTTTAAGACATTACACATGTAGTTATGATGATCTGACTCAATATGTGATAAAAGACATCAGCAGTGATTAATCGTTACTGTTAGTCTTAATGGAACATATTGGCAGAAAGCCTCACAGTCACAGCAGGAGTTCAAGTACAGATGCTAGGCACACACACAATGACCCAGTAATTGGAGTAATACTAAATCCCATGACTCCACAGCTGATCTGAGCTCAAATTGCTTGCAGCTGAGTACACTCCTTCTGGATCGGTTTGGTTTGGTTTGTGTTTCTGGCTTGTCTTTGGGCGTGCTTGAACAAACTCAATTCCTACTCAAATATTGGCAACTATCATAGCTAACTTAGAAAATCTGTCACGTTTTAATGAAATGGGAGAGATGAAAGTTTTATAAACTGTTTGGATGCCAACCGCATGGCAAATAATCAAGTTGTTTGTGGGACGTGTTCATAGCTGTTGGTTTCCATTATCTAATTGGCTCTAAAGCATGTAAACATTCAAATGAAAACAGATGCAATTTGTGCACACCAATATACGATATCACAAAATGTGCGGAAGTACTTTTATTTAGCAAGGATGCATTTAATTGATCAAAAGCAATGACATTCAAGACATTTACAATGTCACAAAAAATATTTCAAATAAATGCTGTTTTTTTTATAAACTTTTTATTCATCAAAGAATCCTGGGAAAAAATGAATCACGGTAACGTTCCACAAAATTATTAAGCAGCACAACTATTTTCTGCATTGCTAATAATGATTTCTTGAGCACCAAATCAGCATATTAGAATGATTTCTGGTGGATCACTGAAGACTATTTTAAATTGAAAAAGTATTTCACAATATTACTGTTTTATTGTTGTTGTTTGTTTTTTATTTAAAAGCCTTAGTGAGTATAAGACACTTTCAAAAACAAACAACAAATCTTACCAACCCCAAACTTTTGAACTGCAGTAGGTGTACAGCAGGTGTACCTCTGAGGATACTAGTCAAATAACAAGCTGTCATAAAAATACAATTTTTTTTTTTTCACCATTTCCCCCCAATGGTGCTTTGTGTGTGCTGTATGCACATGATTTTACTTTATATTTGTCAGTAATCTTTCTGATGATTGGTAATTGGGAGGGTGGGAATAGTAAGGGAATAAGAATATACAGTGCTGCTTGAAAGTTTGTGAACCCCTTTCAGAATCTGTGAAAATGTGAATAATTTTAACAAAATAAGAGGGATCATACAATATGCATGTTATTTTTTATTTAGTACTGTCCTGAGTAATATATTTTACATAAAAAATGTTTACATATGGTCCACAAGACAAAAAAAAGCTGAATTTATAAAAAAGACCCGCTCAAAAGTTTGTGAACCCTTGATTCTTAATACTGTGTGTGGTTACCTGAATGATCTATGACTATTTTTTTTTTTTGTTTGGTGATAGTTGTTCATGAGTCCCTTGTTTGTCATGAGCAGTTAAACTGCCCAATATTCTTCAAAAAAATCCTCCAGGTCCCAACAATTTTTCAGATTTCCAGCATCTTTTGAGCATTTGAACCATTTCCAGCAGTGACTGTATGATTCTCAGATCCATCTTTTCACACTGAGGACAATTGAGGGACTCAAACACAACTATTAAAAGAGGTTCAAACATTCACTGATGCTCCAGAAGGAAACATGATGCATTAAGAGCCAGGGGGTGAACAAGGGACTCATGAACAACCATCACAAAACATAAAAACAGTTGTGGATCATCCAGGTAACCACACAGTATTAAGAACCAATGGTTCACAAACTTTTGAACAGGGTCATTTTAATAAATTCAGCTATTTTTTTTTGTCTTGTGGACTATATGTAATATGTATCTTTGTTATGTAAATGTAATTACTATATGTATATGTAAATCTAAATAAAAAAATGACATGCATTTTGTATGATCCCTCTTATTTTGTTAAAATTATTCACATTTTCACAGATTCTGCAAGTGGTTCACAAACTTTCAAGCAGCACTGTAATTTGTGATGCTTCAATGCAACATAGTTTTATGATGATTCACACACATCTATCGACAGACACGTGAATGTGTCTGAAATGAGCAGAATCCAGTGTGGTGACTTCTGTCATGACCTCTGGCGCTCTGTGCTGCCGACGCGGTTTGCTCTCAAAAAGAGCAGCACACAATGACCTGGAAGGCAAAGCCAGACCCACTGAACCTCAAACACACACTAACAGCTACACTTGCAACTATAAAGATATTCTGGCATCATCATCCTCATGTTGTTCAAAACCTGTATGATTGTTATTTTACTGTAGAACACATCAGGAGTTATTTAGCCCAATGTGCATGCTGAACGACTGCTTTATGTGAAAAACAAATTTAAATGATGTGTTCATGTTTATGGAGTGTTTTAAGGCCTGTTCACACCAAGACAAATATTTGGTGCATAATATGGTGCGATAAATATTTGTATTTTAACGAATGGCTCATCATGGTGAATGGTGCATCAGTTCAGACAGTCACAAAAATGCGCATGCCGTCAATCAATTAAACACTTTTTCTTTTTCTTTTTTTTACAGAGAAATCTCTTTTCCAATGCACTGCAAAGAAATCTGGCCAAACAACAAGTTTTACACTGCTGTTAGATAAAACGTGGTGACAAGTCAGTGACTTGTGTAATATATAATAATAAAGTTGTACAATGCTTTTTGTACCAGAGTAACTGGGGAATTTGTATTGAAGAGATAAATCGCACGTGAAAATTGGACTGAATTTTCATGCCAAATGTCTGTTGGGGTGAACAGGTCATTATTCTGCAATTAGCCTGTCATTATTCTGAACAGGTCCTTATTCTGCAAGGTCTCTCTCGAAAAAGACTTTTCTAATTTTTTAATTAGATGATTTGATGATTACAATTTTCATTTTTGGGTGAAAAAATTCCTGTTAACTTAAAGGCCCACTGAAGTGCCTTGGAACGTGCAGCATTATTCAGTGTGTTGACATAATTTCCACTGAAACAGTAAGACAGGAACATATCGACCAGCTCCTCCCCTTTTTTTGAAATAGCCAATAGCGTTTTGTTTATATCACAGCTCAGCCAGAACTGTTGAGCTCGGTAAAGTTTAAGTTTCCTTCTAATCTCTAACCTTTTATCCTCCTAATCTCCTCCAAATCTCCTTAAAATACATAGCATTCTGTGCAGAATTCAAATGTGTCTGATATGTGAATTTTGTCATTGTTTTGGAGCACACTAGCTTATAGATAATCTTAAGGGTAACTTTCCATACTAAAAGCCAAAAAATTTTGATTTCATGGCGACTTTAAGGTTTTATTGACACACATATATTGTATGTATATTGTATATATTGAACATTGTATATGTTCTTGGTTTGGAAATAATTTTGGTGTATAAGTGGCAAATTTACAGAAATGTAAATATCACCCAGACTTTAAAGGCCACGTTCACACTGTCAGTTTTTGGGACTGACAACCGCATTTACTTACAGGTGTAAGTCTCGAAATTTCCCGTTCACACAGCAACTTACAGTAGCATCTGTCTGTATGAATGTGCAGCGAAAGTCAACTAGCCTACTACCAAAGAGTATTGAACCCAAGAGGCGACACTCTGATACTTTTTGGGCAACAGTCACTAGGTGGCGCTCCGGTAGCGCAGCTGCCATTATGGGGTGAAAATACTAACTGGACCATAGAATCCTTCACATCCAAGGGCGTAGATTTGGTTTCAACTTTGGAGGGTTGAACATTGGTATGGTTTTATTGTATTGGGGGGGGTTGTAACTGATGGATTTGAATATTGGGGGGGTTACCTCCCCCCATCCCCCCCCACAAACTGCCCCTGTTCACATCTTATGCACCCAAAATCTGCAAATTTCACTGCCAAATCAGAAGCGCAAAAGAACATTTTTCAAATGAAATCATAAGTAAATTTTATGGCACCTACAGTAAATGTTGTATTGTCTTATATGTTTTATTTTCCCAATTGTGGAATCCAACCATTCAACCATCTGAGGTAATGTAGTTAGCCTACTTTATTGAGTATTTCCATTTTATGCAAATTTACACATTTATTAATAGTATTAAGATTTATTAAGATCATCAAATTCGCAGCGAACAATATATTTTAGACCCAGTGGAGTACGTAGACCTATCACTAGGTCTGAATTGAAATAGGCTATATTGTACGTTTTAATGGATCAAGCGACAAACATAACGATATGTTAATACATGATGCATTTCTGTATCCGTTATCACATTATATCCATTAACACTTTGGAACACTTTTGCTTTAACGGACATTAGACAACACTGCAAAATCAAGCTGTTATATTCAGTTATTGTCCAACATTCCCTATTTTTCTGATGCATGTGCTTAATTTAATTTCGTATGTTGGTATTTTTTTTAGTGTTTATAAGCTTAATGCTAATACTAGATCTTTTATAGAATTTTAACCCAAACTGACTGGGTTTCTAGAGAGCAAAAAAGTTGTGAAAAAAGTGGAAGGCTTACACAAAGTCTGTAAAATAAACTGTTAAATGGATTTGATGATCACTAGTGATAGTATTTTATTCTGTGTTGTCATCATTCAAGTTTGATTTCAGCTTTAATGTACGTTTTTTTTTAAAACAAAGCAGCTGATACTGCCATAGAAACTAGTGGACTGCCAAGTATTATTAATTTATTTTCGCCAAATAAAATGGCGGAAACGCAGGTCCGCTGCTGGGCGCCGGTGTTGCAATGGAACGTTCTATTGAGTGTCGCTTCTTGTTAGTGTAAATTCTTTGCTACTACTACTCTTACTAGTAACCATAACGACAGTGACCAACGTGATATTAAAGATGGCGACGTCCATAAAACTGAAAAGTCTCGTCACTTTTGACATGTCAAGAGAAGGCGAGTTCATCCATTCAAACTTCATTAACCAACAGCAGCATCAGTGTAAACACGCGCTAGACGGAGTCTTTAGCCGTTACATTCGCGTCTCACGTCCTTTGCGACGTCCACAGCATTTGAATTTCGAAAAGAAACACAAAACTGTCGGGAGCCGCTCCGGTAGGGAACATTGACTGGATCTAACACTTTAAGATGACGCACAAATCATAGCTGCGTCGCTGTAAGGTACCGAAAGCAAACCACACACAAAACATTTTAGAAGAGCGTCTCTCTCGCACTGGATGACGTGACAGACAACTATTGTCCAGGGCTGCGTTTCCCAAAAGCATCGTAAGCCTAAGTTGATCGTAGCTCCATTGGTGGCAATGGAGCTACGATCAACTTAGGCAAACGATGCTTTTGGGAAACGCTACCCAGTCCGGTTCCGTTCACACAGCGCGGATTTTCTGAGAATGCGGTTGTGAGTCCTTAGCCACGTACACACTGCAGCTAAATTCGGTTGTCAGTTCACCTTTTAGTGCTTAATCGCGTTCTGTACACTCACAGTTCAGTAAAATACGGGAGTGACAACCGCATTCTACAACCAAATTAAAGGGATAGTTCACCCAAAAATGAAAATTCTGTAATTTATTACTCACGCTGATGCCGTTTCACACCCGTAAGACCTTCGTTAATCTTCGGAATGCAAATTAAGATATTTTTGTTGAAATCCGATGGCTCCATGAAGCCTGGGAGCAATGACATTTCCTCTTTCTTGATCCTTTAAGGTACTAAAACATATTTAAATCAGTTCATGTGAGTTCAATATTAATATTATAAAGCGACGAGAACAAATTATATAGTGATGGTCGATTTCAAAACACTGCTTCATGAAGCTTCGGAGCGTAATGAATCAGTGTGTCAAATTCGCAGTTCAGAGCGCCAGAGTCACGTGATTTCAGCAGTTTGGCGGTTTGATACGCGATCCGAATCATGATTCGATACGTTGATTCATTATGCTCCGAATCTTCTTAACGTGTGTCTCTCTTGTATGGTCGGCGAATCACAGGGAAAGCGCGAGCTTTGACTCATTCGTGTTGCCAGATCTTGCTAGAAAAATCAGCGAACAAGAATAAGCCCTTAATAAACCGAAATAAATCCAAATGCTTTATGCTGAAAATAAGAACAAAATATCGCGATTCATGTCTGCTCACTTTAGCTTCATAAACCCGTTAGCTTTATGAGACGAGCTTAAACAACAAGCCCAAATCGCTTATAATGAGCAGTGACCATGGCAACACAGAAAGAGCGCGCTCTGTGTGAAACAGGCTGTACAAGCAGAAACAAAACACGACGCCTCCGTCGACTGTGTTAGTGTGTTTAGTTAAATTGCTGAAAATAGCGAGTGTTTTGTCACTTTAATATTACTTTGGTCACAATAACGGATAGCCTACCAAACACAAGAGATGCTGGAACGTCGTTATGGTTTCCAAGCTGTCAATCATCGCATTTTTGAGAGTGAGTCGTGTTCCGTACACACATGCAACGATAATTTAGCGGAATCACTCCCGCATTAAAATACGGTTGTCACTCCTGAAACGTACAGTGTGTACGTGGGCAAAATGTACGGGTGTGAGTTCAGTTATATATTGCGGTTGTCACTCCCGTAAATAACCGTACTGTGTCTGAACGTAACCGCATTAAGGACTCAAATACAGGACTGACAACCGTATTCTGCTGCTGTGTGAACGTGGCCAAAATACTAGTGTTGTATAGCCTACATGTTTTGCACCCATAAGGAAAAGAGAATGCACATACACAAAAACAAACAAACCACATTCATGGTCAACATTTCACAAATAGTCAGAAGAAAAACAGGGTTTGTGTCACATTTGGTCTGAGTGAGATGAAGGGATAAAGAACTGCTCTGTGGAAAAGTTGAGAGAGTGAAGAAGACAGCTGAGAGTTATAAGACTAGAGTGAAAGGAAGAGCTTGATGAAGTTCTCAAATGTTATCAGAGAGACAGGAAATATTTCTGCCATGTTATAAGATGAGAACATACCCCCACCCTGTTTAATTGCACTCAGTTTATCCTAGATCAGTTGTCAAAGGATGTGACCTGATCATATGACTGATGGTGTATTAGAGAGAAACAACTCTGCAATCTGACAGAATCTTTGTTATAATAATGGGTTTTTCAGTTTGTCAACAAAATGTTATCCAATAGCTGTAATTGTATTCTGCATTTGGCCTTTTCACCCTTTGTTCAGTATGAGTAAGCTTCCATTTTTACAAAGATCCCTGTGGGGCCTATAAAACAGATTTTATACAATTACAGAAATTATACAATTACAAAATTAATAGATTATATAATGTTATATTCTGAGTGCATTTGTGGAAACAGCAACTGTCGTGATATGACATCACCTCTCTTTTAAAAAAAAAAATAAAATTCAACATATAACAAATAATAATAGATCCAAAATGCAAAAAAATATACACTTTGTTCCACTTTGGGCTTTAAATGGCTTTTTTAATTCAACTAAAAGATCATTACATGACAAATTGAATTTCTGTTGGTCACATGTCAAATTTGTGAAAATATCTTAAAACTGACTTGTGAGGACATCTGAAGTGCTCTGTACTAATAGTGCATAAATCATGTTTTGCCTCAGAGCTAGTAATATCAACAGGTTTGTGTAAAGGTAAGGTGTTGAAAATACCATTGTCTTATAGTATAAAAACCACTTCTCTGTGTGTTTATGTGTGTGTGAAAGAGATAGTAGTTTACATATCAGGTTTGCTTAAACTGGCAGGAAACTGCTGGATCGATGTTGGAGGAAGAGAGAGACTGTGAGGGCGAGTGAGGGACGAGTAGAGAAACCGGGTGAGGGGAGGAGAGAAAGAGAGAGAGAAAGGCATCTCCCTCTGGCCAAAATGAACAAGAACTAGGCCACGCTGTACCGCACCTGAGCAAAGACAAAACAGCTGCTGCTTCTTTTTAAACTCACCTTTAGATTTATTGAGGGGGGGGGAAAAAAACAACTACTGTAACTTTATTTTTACA
This sequence comes from Megalobrama amblycephala, assembly GCF_018812025.1. Lineage (NCBI taxonomy): Eukaryota > Metazoa > Chordata > Actinopteri > Cypriniformes > Xenocyprididae > Megalobrama > Megalobrama amblycephala. Next base: position 20,547,582 of record NC_063048.1, read on the forward strand.
TTAGTGGCAAAGCTCAGCGTCCTCTACACCAACCATGGTGGTGTCTAAGGAGCTGCAAGGACGTAACTTACAAATTCAACTTTTGCATGTGTTTGGCAGTGTGTGTTTAGCACCACTGTCACTGAGCTTCCTGGGTGTCAGATGTGGCCTTATATATCTGATCAAATACTGTATATCTGAGCCAAATATAGATGAATGAAACAAAAGAGCACAAGCAAATATTTACACAAGTCTGGCAGTATATTTTCTTGTCTGAATCCACAAGGTAATATTAATCACATTAATATAGTGTGTTTTAGTGAGTAAGAAAAAAAAATAGAGAAGAAATTCGCTAAAGAAAGACCACACTCACCTGTACTGTAACTTCATGTCTCTCATATCTAATATGGCGCCTCTGTTGGCCCAATGTGTTACTGCACCCAAACCAAAAAAGTAGGTAAGCAGGATACAGATTACTATAAAAATGCTGCCCTTTTTTGGTGCTGATATTTTGTTTCCAGATCATAAACAGCAATATTAAAAATAATAATAATTTAAAAAAATACCAAATGAATCATTTTGATACATGTATGACTTTATGAACAATAGCATCTTAAAATGAAGTCATGTTGCATGTGTATTTAGTAATGGCATGGAATAATTTAAAGAGAAAAGTAGCTTTTAGAAAAGGATGAAAATAAAAAGAATCTGCTTAGTTTTTAATGAAATTATGCAACTAAGATGTAAATTAGAATTGTGTATGTGTGTGCGTGAGAGAGCAAGTGAGCGAGAGAGAGAGAGAGAGAGAGAGCGTGAGTGTGTGTGTGTGTGTGTGTGTGCGTGCATGCATAGCCTACATGTGAACTTAACACTGTTTATTCATTTGTTTCTTTTGAACCTGCAATATTACTCGCAGCATTAACATTTTGCTAACCAACAACAGTGGCACAACAAAAACAAGAAGAGCAGTATGGAAATTCTTTTCAGTCTTTATAGTCCTATATAAATGTCATTAAATTAATTTGTAATCATAAATTAAGGTATATTCATTAGCTTTGTCCAATTTAATGAATTGTTCTTTTGAGTCAGATCTTTTCTGTATGCGGGTTTAAAATTCGGCCTGAATAATTCATTTACAAACTGGACTGATTCGGTTAGTGGTTCACAAATCGACAACTAAGGGCAAATACCAAATGGCGTTTTTGCACCCTTGAAGGGCACTTTGGGAAGGGGATGCCATTTGTAGGGGCGTTCCAAATGAAAGTGGACAACTGAATCCCTTCATGAAGGGTCCTTCCACAAGTCTGTTAGCGAAGGGAACATGCGATGTAATTTAATCATTTATGGTCATGTGACCTAGGGTGTCAAGCACTGCTCTATATAGGCCCAAATGGCACACTTCATGTGCACTTTTGGTCTTGTAGACTTACAATGGCTGCCGTGTGCGTGTGTCCGTTAAGTCCCATTTGTCAATTTAGGTTTCAGAAGCACCCTCTTTGCAGTTGATATGCGCCCTCAATGATGTTCGCCCGCACTGAAGCGAGCTCTGCAGCAGACTTCTTCCTGACAGTCAAAGCGGCGTTACATGATGAATGTGCAGACTCGTGGGAAGACCGCGAGTGTTTAGGATGCCTTTTGGGACAGAGCCTATATAGATCAGTGGTGTCAAGCCCTTGCGATTCATTTTAAATCTATAAATGGCGGCAGAGTTTGAGTTAAACAGAATAATTCAAGTTGGTTTGTTTTGTTGTGATATATTACATACATTTTCGTCATGCATTCATATGAAGTTTTTAAAATGGTTCATAGGTAAGAAATGTTTATGCTTTGTCTTTAATCCTTAACTTATTATGTTAAGAGCAGATCAGGAACATGCATATAAAGCATGTTTTAAAAAACTTAATTATAACATTTATTTGTATCATATTAACAGCAATAATAAGATATTGCTCTTGTCGCTGTCTAGTGTTGTGGGTAACATTCAATGTGAAGCTAATGAGGAAATGACGTGGTCTTTCATTGCTCCCTTCTCCAAGTGTGTTCCAAACGGCTTCATTATGACGCATTAGTGCCCTGCTTAGTCCCCACTTCAAGGGCTCTGCCCTTTGAAGTGAGTAGGACATAGGGATGCTCACCTCCGATTGGAATTTGCCCCTACTGAACCGAGAATCTTATTGATTATATCAGACACTCTTTTTCGTGATTATTTGAAAAATGATGAGTGAGCGGATTGTAAAAGTGTATCATTGGACTTAAAAATTGGGCTAGCTACCCTGTTAAAAAAACCACCATATGCTGGTTAAAGGGATAGTTCACCCAAAAATGAAAAATTGATGTTTATCTGCTTACCCCCAGCGCATCCAAGATGTAGGTGACTTTGTTTCTTCAGTAGAACACAAATGATGATTTTTAACTCCAACCGTTGCCATCTGTCAGTCAAATAATGCTAGTGGATGGGAACTTCTACTATAAGAGTAAATAAAACTTGCATAGACAAGTCCAAATTAAACCCTGCGGATCGTGACGACACATTGATGTCCTAAGACACGAAACGATCGGTTTGTGCGATAAACCGAACAGTATTTATATCATTTTTTAACTCTAATACACCACTATGTCCAACTGCATTCAGCACTCGTTAGTAAGGTCTGATCGCGCTCTGACAACGGCAGTGATGTCTGACACTCATTGAAGTATATGCGCGAGACATCACTGCCGTTGTCAGAGCGCGATCAGACATCACTAAGCGAATGCTGAATGCAGTTGGACATAGTGGTGTATTAGAGTTAAAAAATGATATAAATACTGTTCGGTTTATCGCACAAACAGATCGTTTCGTGTCTTAGGACATCAATGTGTCGTCACGATCCGCAGGGTTTAATTTGGACTTGTCTATGCAAGTTTTATTTACTCTTATAGTAGAAGTTCCCATCCACTACCATTATTTGACTGACAGACGGCAACAGTTGGAGTTAAAAATCATCATTTGTGTTCTTCTGAAGAAACAAAGTCACCTACATCTTGGATGCCCTGGGTGTAAGCAGATAAAATCAAATTTTCATTTTTGGGTGAACTATCCTTTAAGGTAGGTTTTGAAGCTGGTATGCTGGTTTGAGCTGGATTTTTGCTGGTCAAGTGCTGGTCCTACTGGTCCTAAATTGGTCCATGCTGGTCCTGAGCTGGTCCTATGCTGGTCCTGAGCTGGTCCTATGCTGGTCCAGCATAGGACCAGCATTGGACCAACATAGGACCAGCATAAACCAGCTCAAACCAGCATACCAGCTTCAAAACCTACCTTACCAGCATATGCTGTTTTTTTCAACAAGGTAAAAATAAGTTATTTTAATAGACGAAGAACAGAAATATTAGCCTATATATAAAACGTATTAAGACCCAAACAACCGCTTCGCGAAATGAGTAGATTTCCCCTTTACTGCTCACAGAAAAAAAAAAAGAAAAAGTTCATCATAGAATGCAGTGGTTATACAGCCGGCTGGAGAGGTTGCAGAGATGTCGAGTGTGTGATGCATTACACCACTACAAAAGAAACCGGTATTGCATCACATGGTCACCGTCCTTGTTAGTGGCTGATAATTCATTCATTGATCATCAGTAACACGGATAAAGGGCTTGCATACATACATGTGTATGATGGCAACAAAGGGAGGGAAGAAAAAACACAAACGTTAAAGCAGAATCTCCGCTCTCTCCTTTTTTTCTCTTCTCTTTCTCTTCTCGAACGCAGCGCGCGTATCCCACTCAGAGCGCGAGGCTCCGCGGCACGCGCGCACACGCTCGCTCACACACTCACTCACGCACAGTCACACACAGACTGAACCAGCCGAGAGAGGGAAGAATGAGGAAGAACTCGCACGCACATTTCAGCTCTCATAGATTTGCTGATAAAGCATCAGATATTTGATCGCTACGGGTCTGTTTGGGGAAAAAAACAAACGCGTGTATGGAAATCGGAGGGTGCATATAATACTCGCGTGGGTCTCTAATCTTTCCTGCATATCATATATAAAAACCTAAACTAATGCGAGCTGGGATACTACTGACGGCTTCCGACAAGCACTGTCTCCGTTAACACTCCTGCTGCCGCTCAGACTTACTACTTCACAGAGCACCGTTACGGTAAGAGCACATTATATGTGTGTGTGTGTGTGTGTATGTAATATATATATATATATATATATATATATATATATATATATATATATATATATATATATATATATATATATATATATATATATATAATATTTGTGTGTGTAGTATATAATAAGGATTATATATAAAGATATATAGCATATAATTATATATAATGGGATTGCATGGAGCTTAATGGTGGCGGTATCGTTGCACGAGGGTTAATACGGGGGGCTACAGACAAACCGAGTAGGTATCACATTCATATAATCATTACGGAGAGTGACCCGTTTTGATACAGAGGTGCGCTCTGGTGCCCGTCCGGTGCGGTCCGGTCCGCAGTGGCCCGCAGATGATGATTTAACCGGGTGTTCGCCTTCACATCGTTTTACGGGATTCTAATGTCTAATGTGCACGTGAAAGTTGTATTAAACACGATCCGGTCTCGAGAGCCTCCTTGAACACATCGCGAAAAAAAGCCCTTGAGGCCACCGTTTTATCCGAACAATACGAAATTGTTATCCCCGATAAGAAATTATGCAGGTCCGCAACGCCTAGGATGTAGGATAACAGATGTTTCATCAGTGGATAGGGTAGAGGTGCTGAATGAGAGCAGTAGGTTGCGGTAGATGTGAATGAGAGTGAGCGAGATCTGAGCAGTGCTGAATTAAAGCGCTGTTTGTTCGGTTCTTTTGTATTTCAGATCACTAAACCGAGGTTAAACGATCGTTAAAGCTACTGAAATGCACATTATTATATAATTATGCAGGCCTATTAGTAGCTAAGTGTTTTAGTTTCATATGAATGTGTGAGTAAGATCTCTAAGATTTTGCCGTGCATAGTGCTGATGATGACTGCCATTGATGACTGCAGATATGAGTGTGTGTGAGACTGTGGGTGTGTGTGTCCATGCATGTGTTTTGCACCATGAGCAAGTGTTTCATCTTCTTGCCTCAAGGGCCGATTGTCACCCTTTGTCTGATGATGCATTTTGCAGGCATCTTTTGAATTCTGGACTGCTTGCTTGCAGTCAAGCCACCAGCGTCCCAACCTGAACTTCACTGGATTATTTTTTGGATCTACACTACGCTGTGGACTAATTGCACTTTTTAAAGAAGAAACACCTTGCATAATGTAATGTCATTCAGCACTAGGCTTAAAGGAGCATCTGGATTTTTATGCATTCTGTTGAAATGAACCTGCTGATTGAATTGATAAATAAATGCAGCAAATGCATAATTACGTCCAGATGCTCCAGAATGATTTTTTTTATCTAACATTTCTGGAATGTGGCTTTCAGTAAATACTGTTAAAATGTTCCAAAAAATATCAGACTTGAATCAGTGTCAGACACCCCATAATATAGCAATCATTTTTGACAACACGTATGTTGGTGCTTGTTGGTGATCACCGTCCTGGTTTCATTTCAATAGTTGCTAATCTGTTTTTCTCTGTTTTCTCTTCTTCCTCCTTTTCTCTTTGTATTATAGCAGAAGTTTGTCACCGAGTAAGGAACGATGAGGCATCGTGAGACCTCCCCGCACCTCTTCCTGAGCTTTCAGTGTCTAGTCATGGTGATACTGCTCTTCAGCGTCCACCATGTGACAGCGGAACACGCTCCAGACCACAGCCAAGATCATAGTTCTCCTGCCAACAAGTCTTTGTCCTGTGGTGGGATTGTCACATGCTCACCTGGAGTCATCCTTCCGGTGTGGGAGCCCCCAAACCCTTCCTTTGGGGACAAGGTTGCCCGGGCCACTGTTTACTTTGTGGCACTGGTATACATGTTTCTGGGAGTTTCGATTATTGCTGACCGCTTCATGGCATCCATCGAGGTCATCACCTCTCAGGAGAAGGAGATCACCATTAAGAAACCGAATGGTGAAACGACCACCACAACTGTACGCATCTGGAATGAAACTGTGTCCAACCTCACCCTCATGGCTCTGGGGTCTTCTGCTCCTGAGATTCTGCTCTCGGTCATTGAAGTGTGCGGCCATAACTTTGAAGCTGGTGACCTCGGACCCTCTACCATAGTCGGCAGTGCAGCTTTCAACATGTTCGTCATCATTGGAATCTGTGTCTACGTGGTGCCCGACGGAGAGCATCGCAAAGTGAAACACTTGCGTGTTTTCTTCGTCACCGCCGCTTGGAGCATCTTCGCCTACTTGTGGCTCTACCTGATCTTGGCTGTTATCTCGCCTGGCATCGTCCAGGTGTGGGAGGGTCTTCTCACTCTTTTCTTCTTTCCTATTTGCGTGGTCTTCGCTTGGATCGCTGACCGCCGGCTCCTGTTTTACAAGTACGTTTACAAGCGATACCGAGCCGGCAAGCACCGTGGCATGATCATCGAGACGGAGGGGGACCGTCCTCTGCCGTCCAAGGTGGATATTGAGATGGATGGGAAGATGCTGAACTCTCACGCAGTGGACTTCTTGGATGGAACACTGGCTCTGGAACTTGAGGACAAAGACCTAGATGAGGAGGAAGCTAGACGTGAAATGGCAAAGATCCTGAAGGAACTGAAGCAGAAACATCCGGATAAAGAAGTAGAGCAGTTGATTGAACTCGCTAATTACCAGGTGCTCAGCCAGCAGCAGAAGAGCCGTGCATTCTACCGATGCCAGGCGACTCGCTTGATGACTGGAGCAGGTAACATTCTAAAGAAGCATGCGGCGGACCAGGCTCGTAAAGCAGTGAGCATGCACGAGGTGCGCAGTGACACTGGTGAGAATGACCCGATTTCTAAGATCTTTTTTGACCCTGGTTCTTACCAGTGCCTGGAAAACTGTGGAACTGTGGCGGTGAATGTGGTTCGGCGTGGAGGCGATCTCAGCCAGACTGTGTCGGTGGAATTCCGCACGGAAGACGGAACTGCAAATGCCGGCTCAGACTATGAATTCACTGAAGGCACTGTCATTTTCAAGCCAGGTGAGACGCAGAAGGAGATCCGAGTTGGAATTATTGACGATGACATCTTTGAAGAGGATGAGAACTTCCTTATCCACCTCAGCAATGTCCGTGTGCTTCATGAGGGTGATGAGCCAGAGGCCACTGAAACCAATCACGTGGAGACCATCGCAACCCTCGGTGTGCCCTCCACAGCAACAGTCACCATCTTTGACGATGACCATGCTGGAATCTTCACATTTGAAGAGCCAGTCACCCACGTTAGTGAGAGTGTGGGTGTCATGGAAGTGAAGGTCCTGCGTACATCTGGCGCCCGTGGGGTGGTGTCACTGCCGTATAAAACCGTCGAGGGCACTGCCCGTGGAGGGGGAGAGGACTTTGAAGACTCCCATGGTGTATTGGAGTTCCAAAACGACGAAATCTTGTAAGTCATAGTCTCCTATTTACAGTAAAATGTGTTTTTATTGAATTTAGGTTCCTGTCCTGACGTGTCACTCCTAAAATATCACTGTTAAGAAATCACATTTTAGAACTTTTTCAAATTCAAAATCTGGATTTCATTTGTATTAGTATAGTGCTTTGTCAGAACAGGAAAGTAATGCATGTAAGATGTTTTTGAATTGTATGTGCCTGATAGAGCAGCATGCTTGATGCTAAGTATTTTGCTGTGTGACATCATTGTGATGTCACTATGATATCAGAAGCATTGTGTGCAAAGAGCAGCCGATGGAGGATGTCATCAAAAAGAAAATCCCCAGATCTACTCCTCATCTTCTCCTCTTCTCCATCTTTTCATGTATCTTTCATTCACAATTCTCTCTCTTTAGATTTTAGCCTCAAAGCCTGATTCCTCAGTCAGCGTGAATCATGATGATTTATAATATCCTGTTTGGCAGATGTTTAACTGTTTTGTATCCTGTTTATTTATTAATAATTTTATTTATTGACTGCTTTGTGTAGTGTTTGCGCAATGTTTAATGAGACTTCTTTTTGCTTTTGACCATAGCCTTTGACTTGAGTTTTTCCTTTCTGGAGATGTTGCATGGATGCGTGTAGCTTATGTCATGAATATATCAAAAAACATCTTAAACCAAACTAAGATGGTCTTATTTGGTCTCCCAATCTTGGACAGGCTGGTTTGTTGGCTGGATTAGGTGAGTTTGGAGCACTTTTCCAGCTGGCCACCCATATAAACACTATCTTGTCCAGGCTGGGAGACCAACTTAAACCAGCAAAGACTAGCAAACCAGCTTAGGCTGGTTTAGTCTAGAATTTTTTAACAGTGTTTGCCCAGTTTTCTCTCTATGCAAATCCCATAGATTTGCCATTCTGACATTATGACAACCAATTTTCTAGGCTACAGATCATAGAGCAAGTGTGTTTTGTTGTTTGCTGACAAACTGTTTCTTGACATGAGAGGGAAGCCTCAAAGCTATCTCTAACATGTCTCCTGCACCTGAGCAAAGGTTATTGTAAGTGAATAATCAGCCCGTCTGCATAATACATATAGTAAAACAGAAAACTGTCCATCTGTCCTGGTATACAAGGCGTTAGGCAAGCACAGTGACCGATTGTAACAGGGCCGTGTATATTTTAACCAGATTCAAAGCAGATGTTGAGGGTCAGACTTTCAGGGGCCTGTTGGCCTGTTGCATACTTTCCATAGAGCAAAGCTGTGCGTGCCTTTAAGTGGATTTTAATAACACTCCTGTAATGAAATGATGAAGGGATAGGGGGTGTGTCAGGCACTGTGCTGTAGACAGGATTGTGGCCACTTTAGTCTTGCAGCTCAACTCGCATTCAAGAACTCAGATGTCTTGATTTCCTTGGGATCTTAAAAATTTCCAGAACGTATAATTAGAACATTATCTCAGCATTCTGGAATATGAGTGTGGAACAAGGTTGGAATGCAGGGTTACCTCACTGTGCAGGACCGTGATTCATTGCACTTTCTGAGCCCTTTTGGAACCGTTTGGACGCTCTGTTTACTAAATACAGCTCTGTGAAAGTTATTCGCTCCAAAACAGTATTTGACTAGAAACATTCTGGATGTCAGTGAAAGATGAATAGACTGCCAAACTCTTCCTTTACTGCCAATCTGTTAACATCGTAGATGTGCTTGCAGATACACAACTTTTTATTTTCCTTACAGGATTGTGTGGTCTCTCTGTCACAAAGTAGATCATCCAGATTGAAACTCATGTGGTAAATATCCGTTCAATATGCCCTTTATTGTGGTGCCTTCTGGGTCTAATGGTTGTGTTTCAGGGGTATGATGGTATCATGGGATGTTAAGTAGTCCAGGCCAGATCTCATAGAAGGAGACAAGGCTGTGAAGCACCATCGTGCTGCGATGCCCTTGAACACAACCCAGATGCAAGGCACAATGGATTGCTCTGGAAAAGAGAGAGAGAAGGAAAAAAGTAAAAGGGAATGAGAAAATAGATGATCTACATCCCAGAGCCTGAGGCAAACTCCACCCTAATTTCAGTGTCGCAGTTTGTTAGAGAAACACAGAACTAAAGTTTGAGCTCCTTGTGGGCCTGTAGTTTCTTTACTCCCATTGGATTATTCCAAGAGTCAGGAGCGCTGGCATTAACTGATAAGCAGATTTCCACAGAGCTAGAGCACTTGTCAATCACAAAGTTCTACAAAGCTCCCAATAAATGTGTAGTACTGCAGTCCTGCAGATTTTCCCATGAAATCAGTAAATTTAGAAAAAAAAAAATTACAAATTCTATATGCAGAGTCTGCAAATGAGTGTGTTAATGAAATCAGGGTTGTGTTAAATTGTGTCTTTTATGTTTTTGCATTTAATGACTTTTACTTTCCAATTCAGTTCCATAATTCTAATTGATGTAGCAAATAAAATGCAGAATTTTTTTGAAAGTTTTAAGAAAAAAAAAAGAAGCACAATCTTGGTTTCCCTGTATTCATTTCCACCAGATCCCACTTATTATCTCCCACAAATATTGGCTAAGTAACAGTGCAGTGCACATAGATTTACTGTACATTGTCAGCTTTAACTGGCATTTTGACTTTTGTGCTCATGAAATTGGTGGCACTAGGTGGCAAGGAGAGTCATTCTAATTCTTTCACATCTGTTGTTTGCTGGTTTGCACATGGTCATCCAGTTGTGTGTGTGTGTGTGTGTATGTGGATGTCATTTTGAAGCAGCCACTGGTAAGATGTTCTTAAGATCAGCTTTAGATCAGATAAAGCAGTCTTGTTTATGGGATTATGTGTGTGCAAATACAATAACCGTGCAGGTGTATGTTATAAAGCGGTGTGACAAATGACATCTGTATCTGTATCTGACAACTTAATCATCAGACCGTCCTACTGGACAGATTCCGAATAAAATGAAAGAAGCAAGAAATTAAGGCAAAACACAAGGGAGAGAGAAATGTGTCGAGAAATAGCTAATGAAGAAACTTAACACAAAATATAAGAGAGTGGCTGTTTAAAAACCTTTTGAGCTGCCGACATGGAGAGCATTTTAGGCATCACAGACTATAATGCTCTGGACAGCTTGCTAGGTTTTGAAACAACCTGGCTATGAATTTATATTTTGCATTTAACTGCATTTTAATTTATAAATGTATATTTTTTGAAAAATAGAAAATATAGGCTAGTTTTAGTTTTATATTAATTTTGGAATTATTTAATTGTTTTTTTCCCCCCATGCATATGAGTTTGGTGACCACATTTCTGTTTTATGTGCTTTGGAGACCAAAAAACATAAAAAGATTGGGGTAGATAAACTTGTAATGTTAACTTCTTTTAGGTGTTTAGGTGTTTAGATGGTTTGATTTGAATCGCTCATGTCAATTACGTCTATGAGGGTCATTCTTGCAGTTCGACTTCCATGTACTCTATTTGAGTTACTGGCTAAATTGCAAGTAACTCAAGATTATTCACCTGCCGAAGCATTTGGTGCTTGGTAAATGGTAATTTTTTCAACTCTGGCAATAGGTTAAGAAAAAGGAAGAGAAAGATGAAGAGAAGGACAGATTCAAAGAGAGAGTAAATTATAGATGGGTAAAATGAGAAAGGGAAAGAAAGAGGCACAGGGTCAGTTTTGAAGTGTTAATCTGCTCTGTCTAATTAGAGCCAGTAACGGCTGCAGGAAACAGCATAACTAGAACATTCATTCAACACATAGACGCCACACACAGTTAGACACTGGCGTAAGAGATGCCCCTGACCCCATGCAAGGGGCCTTCTCGTAACATTGATTAAAATATATTTTGGTTAAAACTGGTTCGAATGTGGTAGCTATACCATTTTTATATACTGTTTAATGCTACACAGACAAAATATATATTTATGGAATTCATGACCAGGGTTGCCAGGTCTGCGCAACAAAACTAGCCAATGGCCAATCAAAAATAGCCCAATGTGATTTTCTTTGTTGGGGGGTGGGTCTGAGTGGCAAATTGTTATGCCCCGTGAGAACTTAGACACGTGAAAAAAAAAATTAACCTGCGGCAACAATTTAAAAGTAGCCCAATTCCGTGGAAAATCTGTGGACTTGGCAACATTGTTCATGACGGGGATTTATTTTCAGGGATGCACAATATATTGTCTATCTATCTATCTATCTATCTATCTATCTATCTATCTATCTATCTATCTATCTATCTATCTATCTATCTATCTATCTATCTATCTATCTATCTATCTATCTATCTATATATTTGTCTGTCTGTCTATCTATCTATTTGTCTGTCTATCTATCTATCTATCTATCTACAAACATAACCGCAGTAAAAATAACAATTATTTAATAATAACTGCAATATGTGTGTATGTGTGTGTGTGTGTGTGTGTGTGTGTGTGTGTATATATATATATATATATATATATATATATATATATATATATATATATATCACTTTATTGCGAGTTTTATTTTTTAAAATAATTGTTTTTATTTGTCTAATTTTTTACCTAAAAATATATTTTTTTTTAGGTTTTTTTTTTTTTATTTATATATTTTTTGTTTTATTGTCATCATTTTTGTGACTCAAATGTTTAACCTTCTAAATGATATTTTTTATCAAAAAAATTTAACAGAAAATATTTTATCACAAGGGCAAGAAGTATTTAAGAAACGGCTAAATTGCCAAATTAGCATCACTGACTTTCTGCAATTATCAACAATAATATTTTACAAACACTCATGCATGACATCTCATTGGTTTGTGAGCGGGGCCTTAAGATTTCCATGTGCTGTTTTTAACACACAATGCAGTAACACATCCACTCACACACTAGATATGCTTGCACACACTTATTAGCACTCTTTAAATGCTATTTAAAGGCTATTAGCTGTCTCATGATTGACAATTAAGAATAACATTATTCAGTTAAACGTTGCAGGAAAAATATATTTATATTATTTATTTTCCATAAACTGTTGGAGCAAAGAAGAAAATTCCACTTCACCTGTATGCATCATTCATTCATTTTAAATCATTATGATATTTAAAAGTAATGAGTGCAGCTGATTACTGTTCTTAATGATGTGTACAGCTTGTAATACGTTACTGTGTATAATAGCACTCCATTAAATAATAATAATGAACCCCAATATTATCCAAGATTTTAAATTGGTCTCAAATAATTTCTTGCTTTCTTACTCTCTCTCCTGCTGTCTGTTGGCATCTGTCTCTCTCTCTCTCTCTCTCTTTTTCTCACTCTGAGAGTGGCATGAAAAATGTTACATTCTGGGCAGAGACTGCGCGTCTGTAATGAGAGGGTTATTAACAGTGATGTTTCGATTAGCACATAAGCTTCCTGTGCAGGTGGGAAGGGAGTGTTTCTGTCAGATATCCTGAACCCTCACTCACCCCAAGAACTGAGTCAAGCCTCACTAATGAATACCCGACACACTGTCACTGTCTCACTCGCTCCAGTCCCCTTTCAGCTCTATCAGTGCTTTCTGCCTTGATGCCTTTCTTGCTTGTTTTAATATAGATAAAGTAAGTGTACTATATATTAACTTATACTTTAGGTTAAAATGTACTCAAGTTAAATATTATTATATTATGTGATAAGTGTGATCATCTTGTGTGAATAATAATTAATAGTTGTAGATGTCACACTTTGGGACACATTCATTTCAAATGTACTACCCAAATACTCTCCTATGTTGTAATGTCTTTCTTTTTCATTATCATGTTTTTTTTCCCCTCACTTTGTTTTTCAGTTTATTGTATGTGTTGTAGGTCTAAGAGAAAAAGTAAGAGGGTGAATGTTTATGGTTGTTCTGGTTTCTCTGTCAGTGCGGGTTTTAGTGTGTGTGTTTGTTATGGGTCACTCTGGTCGAGTTCATTCTCACAGAGGTGGGTGAGGAGGTAATAGGGGATTGGAGAAATGAGAAAGGAAGAAAAGATGAGAAACGGAGAAGGCGGTGGAATGTTTGTTGTATTTCAGTTCCCCTGGCAGGCACTGAGCTAACAGGTGGGGATTACTTCTGCCAAAACACTGCTATTACTATTTACTGTAACCAGAGAACACACACAAACTTTGTGTGTGTGTGTGTGTGTGTGTGTGTGTGTGTGTGTGTGTGTGTGTGTGTGTGTGTGTGTGTGTGTGTGTTTTATTTCCCCTTAAGAGTTTCTCCTTTTTGACCTAAAATATTACACAAGAAGACTAGCGGTAGTCACACAGATAGATCCAAAGCACATTTTTAAATCGGTTTCCTGTGCTAGGAGCTAATTGATTTACAGAAGTAGTTTCATATAGTGTTTGGACATAATAGAGTAGGACCCATTATACCACTTTCTCTCTCTCTCTCTCTCTCTTTCCTACCTGGGCCCTGTTTAGATGTTTATACATGACCAGGCCTGCGCTGATTTTTGTGTAATTTGGAACACCCTTTATTCATGCATATGCCGGTTCTTATTTTGTTTGTTTATTAAATATTTTGGCTAATTTGGTTATTTTTTCAGTTACCAGTACAAGCACAACACTCTCGGCTGCATTCATGCGTTTTTCCATGTTTTAACAATATAGAATTGGCGTATAGAATCCCGCAGTGGTGCTGAGAATGTGGAAAAAGACTCAGTATAGGCCTGAACATGAGGAATGAAATCACTTTTTCATCCAGTTACACAGAATGAATGTGTCTGGATTAAAAAGGAAATGGTTAGAGTGTGCATATTAAGGAAAACAGGCTTTTACTTGCTCTGGTGAAATTGCAGAGTTTGATATACTGCATAAACATACACTAAAGCTCTGTTCGCACAGGACCAGTTTTCTTCCCTGAAGAGGTCAGGTAATTTCATATTGCAAAAAATTGCAATACGAAATTACCATATTGAACTTTTTACAGTAAAAAATTAGAGACTTTATATAGAAAATAAAATTATTTTCACAAAACGCATCTCAGTTTTGATCTTTGTTGATTTACTTAATTAAAACTAAAAATTTTTGTCACACTGCTGGTGGCACTTCATTACAGAATTAGGTGTTTTTTGCCAACTTTCTAATTATAAACACTCCCATCTTTGTAAAAACAAATACTATGATACTATATTAATAGTATATATATATATATATATATATATATATATATATATATACAGTACAGTCCAAAAGTTTGGAACCACTAAGATCTTTAATGTTTTTAAAAGAAGTTTCGTCTGCTCACCAAGGCTACATTTATTTAATTAAAAATACAGTAAAAACAGTAATATTGTGAAATATTATTACAATTTAAAATAACTGTTTTCTATTTGAATATATTTAACAAAGTAATTTATTCCTGTGATGGCAAAGCTGAATTTTCAGCATCATTACTCCAGTCTTCAGTGTCACATGATCCTTCAGAAATCATTCTAATATGCTGATCTGCTGCTCAAGAAACATTTAATGTGTACAATTGTACAAAATATTTGTGTACAATATTTTTTTTCAGGATTATTTGATGAATAGAAAGTTCAAAAGAACAGTGTTTATCTGAAATCTAATCTTTTGTAACATTATAAATGTCTTTACTGCCACTTTTGATTGATTTAATGCATCCTTGCTGAATAAAAGTATTCATTTCTTTAATTTCTTTTCAAAAAAATAAAAATAAAAATTCTTATTGACCCCAAACTTTTGAACGGTAGTGTATAATGCTACAGAAGCTTTGTATTTCAGATAAATGCTGTTCTTTTGAACTTTCTATTCATCAAGGAATCCTGAAAACTGAAAAGTACACAACTGTTTTCAACATTGAAAATAATCATAAATGTTTCTTGAGCAGCAGATCAGCATATTAGAATGATTTCTGAAGGATCATGTTACACTGAAGACTGGAGTAACGATGCTGAAAATTCAGCTTTGCATCTCAGGAATAAATTACTTTGTCAAATATATTTAAATAGTACACAGTTATTTTAAATTGTAATAATATTTCACAATATTACTGTTTTTTACTGTATTTTTAATTAAATAAATGTAGCCTTGGTGAGCAGACGAAACTTCTTTTAAAAACATTAAAAATCTTAGTTGTTCCAAACTTTTGGACTGATAAATATATATATATAGCGCCACAAGACAAACAAGAATGTCTGTGAATGTCGTATCTGTGTGACTCGTACAAGACTCGTACAGAAAGCTGTGTGCCAGTATCGAGTTGTCTTTTGTGCTTAAACAAACAATAAAACAGAATTATACCAAAATGGCAGTTTCGATCTGTGTCATGTTCGACAGCGACGGGTCTTAAAATCACAGCAGCCTAATAAACCGTTGTCGTGATGTCTGTCGTTAATGTTAATCAAAGAACAAAGGTAAAATTGAAGCTTTAATAAGGATTAATCTATATTTAATTTATAATTTATGCAGTGAAGACTGTAAAGTGTTTGATAACTTTTATTCAATTCTGTATATTTTATACCTGTTAAAAAGGTAGGAAGGCTACTGGTAAATATGACATTTATTATAATGGATTTATGTGAAGATTGATTTTTTTTATTTACACTTATTTTTTTAAAGCCTAATAAATGTTGAAAATGATCGCTTTCAGTTAAATTGTAATGTTGAATGTCAATAATTATTTTTTTAAATAATTTTCATAGAGACATCAGTACCAGTATTAGTATCAGTGATACTGGCCTTCATTCATAAAAAGATGCCATTAAACAAATATTTAAAATATACTGTCTTTAAGTTGTTTCTGCATTAATTTGGAGAGTAACTGTGAAATTAAACTGTGAAACTCCAATGTTTTTAATAGCGATGTGATTAATTAGTTATTTTTTTTTAATTGATTGACAGCACTAATGTATATGTATATATACAATCAAACCAAAAAAATATTCAGACACTAGATATCATTTTTTGTATTTTTTACTAGTGGGTGCAGGACACTATAGTTCATTTATGTAAGTGAGGATTGCAAAATAAAGTAAACTGTGACATATTATACCCCAACATTCTTCATACAGTAGACTACCATTAAAATTGATAAAAATTTGGGACCAAAAATTATTCAGACACTTTGACCTGACCATGTTTTGCTTAAGTGTTATCTGACATAATTAAGATGATTTTTTTCTGACACAGTTTAACTCTGAGATCTTGTCATATTTTACCTTTTTTTTAAACTATAGTGAATAAACTGTAATAATGAATGAAATGTCTGAATAAATTTTGGTTTGACTGTGTATATATATATATATATATATATATATATATATATATATATATATATATATATATATATATATATATATACAGTACAGTCCAAAAGTTTGGAACCACTACGATTTTTAATGTTTTTAAAAGAAGTTTCGTCTGCTCACCAAGGCTACATTTTTTTAATTAAAAATACAGTAAAAAACAGTAATATTGTGAAATAGTATTACAATTTAAAATAACTGTGTACTATTTAAATATATTTCACAAAGTAATTTATTCCTGTGATGGCAAAGCTGAATTTTCAGCATCGTTACTCCAGTCTTCAGTGTAACATGATCCTTCAGAAATCATTCTAATATGCTGATTTGCTGCTCAAGAAACATTTATGATTATTTTCAATGTTGAAAACAGTTGTGTACTTTTTTTTTCAGGATTCCTTGATGAATAGAAAGTTCAAAAGAACAGCATTTATCTGAAATACAAAGCTTCTGTAGCATTATGCACTACCGTTCAAAAGTTTGGGGTCAGTAAGAATTTTTATTTTAATTTTTTTGAAAAGAAATTAAAGAAATGAATACTTTTATTCAGCAAGGATGCATTAAATCAATCAAAAGTGGCAGTAAAGACATTTATAATGTTACAAAAGATTAGATTTCAGATAAACACTGTTCTTTTGAACTTTCTATTCATCAAATAATCCTGAAAAAAAATATTGTACACAAATATTTTGTACAATTGTACACATTAAATTTTTCTTGAGCAGCAGATCAGCATATTAGAATGATTTCTGAAGGATCATGTGACACTGAAGACTGGAGTAATGATGCTGAAAATTCAGCTTTGCCATCACAGGAATAAATTACTTTGTGAAATATATTCAAATAGAAAACAGTTATTTTAAATTGTAATAATATTTCACAATATTACTGTTTTTACTGTATTTTTAATTAAATAAATGTAGCCTTGGTGAGCAGACGAAACTTCTTTTAAAAACATTAAAAATCTTAGTGGTTCCAAACTTTTGGACTGTACTGTATATATATATATATATATATATATATATATATATATATATATATATATATATATATATATATATATAATCTCAAGTCCTTTGCACATAGTTTTGAATGTACAGTACAAAAAAGCTTGAGGTACAGAGTGGGTGGAAAATAGTCATAAAAACTAAATTATGGTGCAAGAAACCTTTTGTAAACATTACAAGTTGACTTCAGAGGAAAATTATATAAAATGCCATGAAAGTTTGAGATATGACCTCTTTAAATCCAGAGTGGTGCAATAAGGCTCAGTCAGGAGCAGTGAGTTAGTTTGTGTATATGTATATGGGAAAGAGAGAGAGCTGAACTTTAAAAAAAAAAAAAAAAAATCACTAAGCAACAGATGTGATGGAGTGGCTGCCATTCAAATGAGGAAAGAGAAACTTGGTGGGAGAAAATAGTGCTGAGAGGGAGGCAAAGAGGGGTGCTGTATAAATGAGCTGGTGCGGGTGGAAACATTGGCATGGTTCTCTTGAAAGATTAGTGGAGCAGGAAAATCCTGCTGCCGGTGGAGACCGATCCCCCTGGATTAGATCAATTTTACACACCTTTACTAGACTTATGACACACACACACTTAAACTCACAAAGTCTGAGCTATCATACTTCTTTGGAGTTGGCCTTTCGCCTTCTGCAGTGGAACTTTTAAGCTGCTGATCTTTCTCCTGTGACTTTTTCACAGGATTAAAACTTCCTGCACTAATCTACGGTGGCCTGCAGGTCCTGTTTCCTTCCGAACAAATCCAGGCACGGTTGGATGAGGCACGTTTTATAGTGAGGTTCCCCAAGTTGGGCTGAAAGTGAGGGCTATTCCTCTGGCTGACACCAGTGATTTGCTGAATGTCAATTCACACACTGGCCTGCAGCGAACGGGGGTGCATTAATGCTTATTAGCTCTCTGAAAAGGAGGTTATTAAATGTCTTGGGTTTGGTAATGAGCTCAGCTTTAGATTCATGATGTTGAAACAAGCAGAAGAAGCAATCCGTCCTCATTATAGAAGAAGAAAGGCAGGAGGAGTAGAAAAAAAGGACAGAGAGGGAAAGGAGAAACAGAGAGTGAAAGACAGAAAAAAAGTTCTAATTTGTTTAAATTCTTATTCATGTGATATATAACACTTTTTGTTGTTGTTGTTGTTGGATTTCAACTTTTAGTTTCGTAAGTCTTTAATGTGAAGAACACTCACACAGTCCAGCAACACATACTGACGTTATTTGTAATTTCATGTCTCTGTATGTTGTTGATTCTTACAATTATACTTTTACTTTTATCTATCTAAAAATCTGATAATGGGAAATAATTAAAGGGACAGTTCACCCAAAAATGTACCTGCCCTCAAGTTTACTTGCCCTGTATGTATTTTTTCCTTCTCCTGAACACAAAAGACGATACTATAAAAAATGTCGTAACCAAACAGTTGATCTTTTTCCATGCTATGGAAGTCAGTGTGGCCAACTGTTTGGTTACCCGTATTTTTCAAAATATCTTCTTTTTGTGTTCACTGTTCAGGTGAAGAAATAAATTCATACATGTTTGGAACAACAAATTTTTGGGTGAACTATCCCTTTTGAATGGATTTTGCCTATAATGTAAGATCACAAGAATTTTTGGTCGGTATGATGAAAATGATGTAATGACAGTGACATTTCTTACATGTCTTACATTTCTTTTTTTGGAGATAAACCTTGGACTTTCGAGTTACTCAGCAGTCAATTCATGAAAAGATTTATGAAAATACTGTATCTGAATGATCTTTTTCAATTACTAATTGTTTTGGTAATGACAGCGAAAAACTACTCTCAGATCATGAAAAAAAAAATCAGAAAATGTATCACATTTCTGATCTTCAAACTGTCAAATACACTACCATTCAAAAGTGTGGGCTTGATAAGATTTTTAAATGTTTTTGAAAGACTACATTTATTAAGTTGGCTTGAAAAAGCCAACTTACTGTTATGCTATTTTCTTCTGAGACTAAAATTTCCAACTTTAACTCCTCCTAGAGCTTTAACTCTACATACTCCAAACTCGGGTCAGACCTTCAAACTGTTCTGACTTAGTGTGCTATATCTTTTCTAACTTATCCGACTTACGGTTTTCCTAAAAATGACTGTTAAAGCTCGGAAAAATCCCATTGACTTTCATTGACGGAATGTTCAAATGAGCCAAGACTTTCAAATTCCAACTATTAAAATTCAAATTTAAACTACGGAAGCCCATTAGACTCAAACTCAATTAGACTCAAGTGCCATTCTATGTACTATTTCTAATCCATTGAAACTCATAAATCTACTCATAACTCATAATCTATCTATCTCTCTCTAATATGATCTATCTATCTCATAGCAACCACCCAAAACAACTTAGCAACTGCATAGCAACACCTTAGCAACCACTCAGAATACCCTAGCAACCACATAGCAACACCCTAGAAACCACCCCGAGTACCCTAGCAACTGCACAGCAACACCTTAGCAACCACTCAGAGTACCCTAGCAACCGTATAGCAACACCTTAGCAACCACTTGAGTTCCCTAGCAACCGCATAGCAACACCCTAGCAACGATCTATCTATCAAAACTACTAAACTAAAACTTTCAAACTGAAAACTTTCAAACTTCAAACTTTTAAAACTACTTCAAACTTTCTAGCTAGGCTTTTTCAAGCCAACTTAAAGTTTGTCTTCAAACATTTTAATCTAGTTTGATAATGCTATTTTAAAATGTAATTTATTCCTGTATTGGCAAAGCCGAATTTTCAGCATCATTACTCCAGTCGTCAGTGTCACATGATCCTTCAGAAATCATTCTAATATACTGATTTGGTATTTAAGAAATATTTCTTTCCATTATCAAACAGTTGTGCTGCTTATTATTTTTGTGGAAAACGTGATACATTTTTTTCAGGATATTTTGATGAATAGAAAGTTTAAAATGACAACATTTATTTGAAAAAGATTGTAATAATATAAACACCTTTACTGTCGCTTTTAATCAATTTAATGTATTCTTGAGGAATAAAAATCAAAAAAGTCTCAAACTCCCAACTTTTGAACAGTAGAGTGTATATACTAATACTAATTGTACGCACAAATTTCAGTTGACTTTTAAGGTTCTTAGAACAGAGTGCAAAATATAATTTCCCTCATGCTTTTTATACATTTTTATAGAGTGGCAGTTGAAAAGTCGGGCAAGACCCAGAATAGAGGCATTCTTTCTAAGTTAACCTTTAAAAACTTTAATTGGACCACTTTAAAAATAAGGCAAAGGCAATTAAAGTAACACAATAAAAAGTTAAATGCTAATCTATCCTTTATAACAATTGAAATATTTTTCCTTTTTCCTCCGTCAGCATAAATCATTTTTTTCCTGTAGTTTCATTTTAGAAGTTCTTAGCTCACAATAAGTAAAGAATCACCCATATAGAAGAGTAATGGAGGGATATCAAGTGAGATGAGTCTGTGTGTGTGTGTGAGGTGACATCTGATAATCTCCTAATCCTGCTGAGTCATGTTATGAGGGCAGTTTTGTTTGTAATCCACTGACAGGAAGTTGGCCCTCTCGGAGGTCCAGCTATCCCATACCTCCCCCCCTCGTTTTTGTCGTTGTGTTGTGCACGCTTCCCCTCTTCAGGATGCATCGTTTCAAAGCCGGCAGATGGAGACGTGCTGAGATAAAAAAAAATTTCCCAACACAAAAGACTTCATGGATTGGTTCGGTCCAGTTCCTGGGAGGCAGAGATAATAACACTCGTCCCAGTTATCAGTGCTATGCTGAGGGAGAAATCAATCACACACACCGTTTAAATTAATAAAACTCTTTTCATCTGATGTATTATATTTTGTGAAAAGTCAGAGTCTGTCTGCCTATGTATGGGTGGTGTTTTACTGTGGTCACATGAATCTTCTTTTTTGGTGCTTCAATATGTCTCTTTGTGTTTTGAGAAGCCTGCAAACTTGGCTGAAATAAGCGTGCGGCGTAATGTGCTGTATGTATGTACTGGTTTAAGAAGGCATGTTTTATGTTTGTGTACATGCACACACTAAAAATACACATGGGGCAAACTAACTTAACAGTTAACTGCTTTTGCACGCTGCGTGTCCCTGTAATCCATGTGCTAAATGTGCACTGTGAGTATTTAAATTAAGTTATTGTCATTCAGGAGTCTGGATCGCAGTGGTGGAGTGATTTACGCTGGATTGATTTACGCCACTAAGTTTTTGGTATGTTTACCGTTACCTAATTTTCATTATTTGTTCATGTTTTTGTGAATTCCTCTAGAACAGGAGTGTCCAAACCTGCTCCTGGAGGGCCACTGCTCCAACTTACCTCAACACACCTGCCTGGAAGTTTCTAACAAAAACAAAAAGCCCTTTTTTTTAATGTGTGTCAATGGAGGAGAGGCTTCACTACGCTGAATAAACTGCTTTTGTGGGAAAACGGCTTATCATTTATAAGCACATCGGTAAATCTTAAACATGTTTGCTCTTAAACATTTAACATTTAAACATTAAACAAAAAACACTGTTTTATAAGAGGTTACTGACAATTGCGAGACAGGTTTGATTCAGTTTACGGCACTTCTCATTCATTTCTATGGTATCCACAAACAGTGATTGACTGTTGCACAGCTCTGAACGAAATTCAATGGTGTCAAGGCTGTAATGTGATTGGTTATCAAGATACATGTGATCCAAGTTAGCCGTTATGCTTTATACAATGGTAGAGCATGGACTACTATCTTGTAAGGCCATGAATAGCTGGTTCAAATGTGTTTAATTGGGGTTGGATCTAAACTCTTCTGGACAGTGGCACTCCTGAAGCAGGATTGGACACCCCTGACCTAGAATGTACATAAAACCTTGAAATATCCATCTGTGTGTTGTGTACATTTACTGAATGAGTGCTGGTAGCCCTTTGCTTTTATTCGTTAACATGAGGTAATGAATTAGTAGCGTTATTTTAGTAGTGTTTATATGCTCTGGTCATTATTAGTAATATTTTGAGCTTTTATTTTTATACAATATTAAATGTTTAGTCCTTGTGCTTTATTTGCATATCTATTTTTTTACTTTATAATTTTTCTAAATAGTTTTAATTTACTTTTTATTTCAGCTTATTTATATTTCAGTTAGTTGCCAAGGAATTTTCATCTAAAAGATTTTCATCTAATATTTTTTTATTTGATTTCAGCTTTATTTTAATTAAATGTTAAATGTTTTTAGTTTTTGTTAATAACGACACTGGTTACTAACAATGAACAATTCTTTTACTGCATTTATTAATCTAGGTTAATGTTAATTTTTGCATATTCATGTGTTATTTCAGGTTTACAAATGTTAATGATTTGAACTTTTTTGTGTGAAATGAATGAATGAATGAATGAATGAATGAATTATCAGTTTATAAGTGGGGTTAAATGTAAATAAATCACACACATTCTCATTGAAAAGAAGGAATGCTTTGAATATTTTAAAGAGGCAGTTTACCCCAAAAGTAACATTCTGTCATCATTTACTAACCTCCATGTCATTTCAAACATGTATGGCTTTCTTTTTTACATAAGATAATGGTGAATTTTGGTAATTAAACAATTCTGGTCACCATTGACTTGCATTGTATGGGGAAAAAAAACTTAAAAAAAAAATCAAAATATCCTTTTTTCACAGAAGAAAGGACATCACACAGATTTGCAACAACATAAGTGTGAGTAATTGACAGAATTGTCATTTTTGGGTGTGCCTTTTCTTTTAAGAGGAAGTGATAAACTTAAACTGCTTGGAATGTGAAGTCTTCAGTTTGAGTTTGTGGTTTTACATAGCTATATTTATTATTTATAGTCCTCAGAAGTTAGAACAATTTGTAAGTTGGCAAACCTGTTTTTTAAAAACAAAAGTCTGTTGTATGTCAGATGTCCTAATTTAAATAGCAGGGTAAATGTGTGTGTGTGTATGTTTGTAGTCATGGAGGTGCGTTAGTGTTGATCCCTTCATTTGATGTCTAGAGGACTCAAGAGGCTGTGCTGTGCCACTGCATTATTCATCCACCCTTTCTCTCTCTCTCTCTCTCTCTCTCTTTCCTTTCTCTCCATTCACTGTTCTTCTAGCTTTGGTAGAGTTGACTGAAAGGATTAGACAGACAGATTCACCCTCTATTGACAGAACACCATCACACATCTTCCATCGGAAACTTGTGTGGATTTGTGTATGAAGGTTAAAATTTAAATATATGCCCCAGATACGATTGTCAGTGACACACAGAGGATGTCAGATCTCTCTGAATGATAAATTCTCTATATCTGTCATCCTCCCATAACATGTCATATTTTTGAGTTGTAATCCTGTGGTAATCAAACAGCAGCACAGTGAAAAACTTGATAATGTATTGTCACTTCACACTGATGTGGGTGGCTTGTTACAGAAGCAGAAAAGGCTCTTATAACACCACTTATTCTGTTGTCTGAAAGGTTAACATGAAGACACCGCAATCAGCCTGTCCTTCGGTCAGCACACACACACACACACACACACACACAGAGTTGCAATCAGTGAGTCGCAGGGTCGAAACATGTCAGGGTGTCACTGTGGTCTGTCTGCCATCCTGTTAGTGTCTCTTGGTACTGACTGTCCAGTAGCGGTGTGAATGAGAGGGAGAGAGAGTGGGTTAGTTGTTAGAGCATTCTGGGAGCACATGCCCTGATAGTGTCTCATTCTGTTTTGTAATCGTTAAGAGCTTTTTAGCTCTACCAAAATGCCAGCTTTTGTTTCTGCTGCCATTTTTATAAGAGCTATTGTTTTTGCTTGCATTTTGGTACAGTTTGTGATTATTGGTTTACCCAGATGACATTTTATTGCTCAGTGGATGTTCTTTCAAAACATGTGTAATTTAAAGGTCTTTTTTTATTTCAAGTAACCCAAAAATGAAAACTCATTTTTAAAGTCTCGTACACACGGGGACGATTATCACACGCGCTTATCGCCAGCGTTTTTCGTGTTCGTACCCAAGCGATTTTCTCTGGCGATGCGCAGAGTGAACGTGCAAATTCACTCCCTGACAGTATATACCGCTTGTGCTTAGTGCAAGTGAATGGTAATGCAAAAAACATATTTAGACATTAATAAAATGAAAGAAGATAAAAATACAGATACGAAATGAAATACATGGCATATACGTGACATGAGGACATGGTAGTCAGAAACGGTAGTGCAAATAAGTCACAATGACAGTAGTGCAAGTGAACGGTAGTGCAAATAAACATATTTATGAAATAGACATTCTCAACAATATTTCTTGAATGTAAAAGAAAAAAAAAACAATAAAAATACAGAAATAAAATGGCATATAATACACATCTATTGGTGTGGCCAAGAACTGGAAGAGCACCCATAGTTTGTAGGGGTCTTCCTCGTCTATTTACTTCCTCTTCGTCGTCTTGGTAACTGTATGCTCAGCAAGACCGTTTTGTGCTTGAGCGCCACCAAGTCGTGTTTTACTGTAACTTCAGCAGCTCCAGGCACGTGAACAAAAGCGGCAGTCTCATTGGTCGGCCAGTTTTTAATGCGGCGTGTCAAACCAAAAAAAGCGAACCCGAGGCGTTTTTAAAAAAAAATGACGCTTTTACGGCTGGCGTTTTGCGCGTCGGTGTGCACACTCACATTGGCGCCTTTTGTTTGGTCACGAGGCGTTAAACGTCGGCAATAAATGCGCGCGATAATCGTCCCGGTGTGAACAAGCCTTAAGGGTGTAATTTATTCACTATTAGAGGGTTAGTTCACCCAAAATTTCTGTCATTAATTACTCAGCCTCATGTCGTTCCAAACCCGTAAGACCTTCATTCATCTTCAGAACACAAATTAAGATATTTTGATGAAATCCGAGAGATTTTTTTTTTTTATCTCCCATAGAAAGCAACGAAATGACCACATTCAAGGTCCAGAAAAGTAGTGAAGACATGGTAAAAATAGTCAACATGACTACAGTGCTTCAATCTTAATGTTATGAAGTGACGAGAATACTTTTTGTGTGCAAAAACAAAACAAAAATAATGACTTTATTCAACAGTTTGCGTTGAAGACACATTGCAGAGCTTCTATTAGGTTCAGAACGTTGACTATTTTAACCGTGTCTTCAATACTTTTCTGGACCTTGAATGTGGTAATTTCATTGCTTTCTATGGGAGATAAAAAAAAAAACCTCTCAGATTTCATCTAAAATATCTTAAATTGTGTTCTGAAAATGAACGAAGGTCTTGCGGGTTTGGAATGACATGAGGGTGAGTAATTCATGACAGAAATTTCATTTTTGGGTGAACTAACCATTTGTCGTTCCAAAGCTGTATGACATTTTACTTTTTCTTTCCAATGACGTTTGAGAGCTACAGTGGGGGGCAAGAAGTAGTTTTTGGAAGAACATCATGGTAAGTAAAGACAAAATTTTCTTACACTATAAAGTTGGAGGGGCCGTGGCCCCACTGTGTCTTTGAAAAACAATTGCGATATGAAAGATGTCTCGTTTGTGATGTATTATTTCCATGAGTAGATGTGTCATATATTATATAAAGCAGACCATATCTCTCTCTTTTTGTTAGTCGTGTCTTTGTCTTAATCTTTCTTTTCTAAACCTGGCTCAGTGGAGGTTGTCCTGCTTCATTTCCCTATTTCCGCTCTGGCCTGGTTCACAAACGTATTTATAGATGTCTCCTCAGGCCCCTGGCAACACACACGTGTTCCCCTGGTTTTTGTCTTAGATGCACCATCTCCTAATTCAGTAACGTGTACAGCAGGGTTGGATCTGTTCTCATCTTGCCATGTCACAGTAAATGTACTCTGCATCAGTTCAGATGTTTGTACACTTTCAGTTGTTTTGTGCTAGTGATGTTGTATCATACTGTAGTGTTATGTAAGAGCCCCGACAGGTGCAGCCAAGTTTCTTATATTAGAGTGAGAAGAACATACGTGAGGACGAAAAAGAGTGAGAGAGGATATCATGCTGTGCGCAGAAAAATGCAATAAATGCCAAACATTTTCTGATAGAAAGGAAGGTAATTATGAATGCGCAGAGAGGATGCACACTCCAGGGTGCAGGGGCGTGTTTGAGCACTAATGCCAATATCAAGAGCAGGTTATGTGGACAGGTTTGTGTGTACAGTTACATGGCAACCACAAGCAAAAAATTAATTTTGTTGTCTATGTGTAGAACATTGTCCCTATACTACATTTCAAAAGTTTGGGGTCATTTTTTTAAAAGAAATTACAGATGCATCTCAATAAATTAGTCGTGGAAAAGTTCATTTATTTCAGTAATTCAACTCAAATTGTGGAACTCCTGTATTAAATAAATTCAGTGCACACAGACTGAAGTACTTTAAGTCTTTGGTTCTGTTAATTGTGATGATTTTGGCTCACATTTAACAAAAACCCACCAATTCATCTCAATAAATTAGAATACTTAGTAAGATCAATATAAAAAAGGATGTTTTAAACAGAAATGTCAGGCTTCTGAAAAGTATGTTCATTTCTATGCACTCAATACTTGGTTGGGCCTCCTTTTGCATGAATTATTGCATCAATGCGGCGTGGCGTGGAGGCGATCAGTCTGTGGCACTGCTCGGGTGTAATGGGAGCCCAGGTTGCTTTGATAGTGGCCTTCATGTCATCTGCATTGTTGGGTCTGATGTCTCTCTTCTTTATCTTGACAATACCATAGATTCTCTATGGGGTTCAGGTCAGACGAGTTTGCTGGCCAATCAAGCACAGTAACACCATGGTCATTGAACCAGCTTTTGGTACCTTTGGCAGTGTGGGAAGGTGCCAAATCCTGCTGGAAAATGAAATCAGCATCTCCATAAAGCTTGTCAGCAGAAGGAAGCACGAAGTGCTCTAAAATTTCCTGGTAGGTGGCTACGTTGACTGTGGACTTCAGAAAACACAGTAGACCAACACCAGCAGATGACATGGCAGCCCAAATCATCACTGACTGTGGAAACTTCACACTGGACTTCAAGCAACATGGTTTCTGTGCCTCTCCACTCTTCCTCCAGACTCTGGACCTTGATTTCCAAAATTTACTTTCATCTGAAAAGAGGGCTTTGGACCACTGAGCAACAGTCCAGTTCTTTTTCTCCTTAGCCCAGGTAAGACGCTTCTGACGTTGTCTTTGGTTCAAAAGTGTCTTGGTAAGTGGAATGTGACAGTTGGAGCCCATTTCCTGAAGATGTCTGTGTGTGGTGGCTCTTGATGCACTGACTCCAGTTTCAGTCCACTCCTTTTGAAGCTCTCCTACGTTCTTAAATCGGCTTCGCCTGACAATCTTCTCAAGCCTGCGGTCATTCCTTTCACTTGTACATCTTTTCCTACCACACTTTTTCCTTCCAGTCAACTTTCCATGAATATGCTTTGGCACAGCACTCTGTGAACAGCCAGCTCTTTCAGCAGTGACCCTCTGTGGCTTACCCTCATTGTAGAGGGTCTTGATGATCATCTTCTGGACAACTGTCAAGTCAGCAGACTTCCCCATGACTGCTGTTGGGATTGCTGACCTAAACCCAGTATTTATACCCTGAGAATGGTCATTTAATAGAACTTGAAATTAAATATTCTAATAATATGAGATACTGAGCAGCAAGCTGTAATCATCAAAATAAAAACAAAAAAGTCTGGAAATATTTTACTTCGTCTAATAAATCTAGAATATATTTAAGTTTTACTTTTTTAATTAAATTACAGAAAAAAATAACTTTTTCATGATATTCTAATTTATCGAGGTGCACCTGTAATAGTTTTATTCAGCAATGATGCATTAAATTGATCAAAAGAGAAAGTAAACACATTTATTATGTTACAAAAGATTCTGTTTTAAATAAATGCTGTTCTTCCGAACTTTCAGAAATATGTATCATGGTTTCCACAAAAATATTAAGCAGCACACCTGTTTTCAACATTGATAATAAAAAAGACAATTTAACTTTGCC
Source organism: Megalobrama amblycephala (assembly GCF_018812025.1). NCBI lineage: Eukaryota > Metazoa > Chordata > Actinopteri > Cypriniformes > Xenocyprididae > Megalobrama > Megalobrama amblycephala. Next base: position 20,576,282 of record NC_063048.1, read on the forward strand.
ATCATAGGAATAAATTGCATTTTAAAAAAAATATATTGAAATAGAAAATAGTTATATTAAATAGTAATAATATTTAAGTAAATGCAGCATTGGTGAGCATTAAAAAAAGTCTTAAAAAAATCTTACCAGCCCCAGATTTTTTAATCGTAATGTAATCCTTTCAAGACAGTCCTACAATGATCTCTGAGATTATTAAATAACATAATATATGCATCAGTAGAAGATGTAAGTCAGTTTTATTTCAGCTTTATTTCTTAAAAAACAAACAAAACAAAACAAAACATGTAGCTGATTTGAATTGAAGAACTACAATACCCAGAGTTCTGAAAAAGGAAACTCTTTAAATCAACCAATCAGAGAAGCTGTTGTTACACCAAAAGCAGTGAACTCCTAATAGGCATTTGCAAATGATGTAATCAAATTTGAAAATATATTGCATTCTATACTAATCTCTTTTTGGAATGTACTATCGATTTTTTTATATTTATTTATTGGGCTGAGTAATTCTAGTGAGTGATGTTAAGTACACATTCTTTCACCTTTGTCTTTTCGCTGATTCTCAAATATTTTTTCACCTACAGTAAAACCAAAGTTTTGAGATGTTGTGATTCATGATCTCAGCGCTGGTTGATTTGGTTCATGCCTTAGAACTCTTTATTGAAGACTTTCTCTATGGAGGAAATGAACGGGCAAATACTTGGGGAACTAAGGCCATTGAAAAAGTGGGCGGTGACTGTTGCTCTTTATTGTACATTTAAACAAAATATCTTTGGATTGGCTGTGACTGTCATGCTGATTCAAGTTCAGCCTGGACACACAATTTCCCTTTTGCTGAAAACGTGTCACATTGTGCCTTGTCACATTAGAACACCATGTTAGCAAATCATTTATGTCAGAGCTGTGACCTAGAAGTTAGCTCGGCCACATTGAGCCCGGCACTTGTGCGGGTGACGCAGATTTGAATCCTGTTTAAAACTTAATTGTTAAACAATTGTGTATGTTTAACTATGTGAATTTCTTTCCTGAGAATTCTTTGTTTGTGATTTTAAAAAATGGAAATTCTAATGGCTGAGTTCAGCTCTTGCTGAAGACTTTAGCGATGCATGCTGGGAAGCCAGAGGCACTTTATTCTTCTACTCTTGAAATGAATGACTGCAAGCAGATAGATATTCCAGGGACTATCTCTCACTCGCTCTTTTATTTTCTATTGCTTGTTGTATACTTGTCACTCTTTCACTCATTCACACCTTATTCTGCCCATTCTGCTTTTCCTTTTTTTTTTTTTTTGAGGAAGAGAGAAATGAGAGAGAACATAAATAATGAAGCAGGTTGAAGGGTAGACTCGGTTATCTGGGCAGACAACCCAGCCCCTCAGGATTTGAAGCACACATGCATGAACTCAAACATACACACACACACACTAGCTCACAGAAATACTGTAGGGGTTCGAGAGAGATACAGTAAGGGTTTAAATTGAGTGGACAGTTGATGTCAATCATATGTACAGTACGAGAGCAGTATGAATTTCAGTTCTGGCCCATACATACTAAATAATGTCTTCATGAAAATGTAATTTTCTGTGAAGGTTAGGTTTAGGAGATACTGCAGAACTGAGTGTATCAGAATAAAAACAATAAAAGTCAATAGTAAGTTCCCACTATGATGGAAAAACAAACATGTGTGACTGCATTGAAATCATCTTTAATGTATTAGATGTATCATGGAAACACTAAAATGCCATAAACCGATAAGAACCTGAAACCACCGTAACCATAAAAGATGAACCATAAAAACTGACCAGTGAGACAGATCCTGACTGAGCAAGCAAACTGAACTAGACAATCTGACTCTGTTCTTCTTCTAGAGAGCATCAGTAGAGGCGCTAACTGTTGTTTGTCCTAGCTGATGTTAACGTCACTTCTAATTGTATCATTGATCTTCAGTCGTTAGTGTTGGAAAAGACGTTCATCGGATCTTTAGCTGCCCACGGCTGATGTCAATGAATACAATCAATCATATTCTGTCACGCAGAATAAGCCAGGTGTCAGCTGTGCATCTGTGATCAAGTGCTTCGGTTCAGCTGTGCTTTAACATGGATGTTATAGTATTGAATGTAACTTATTGTATGATGACTAACTAGGTGCTGCTGTTAGCTGGTGAATTAGTAGAACTGAAAGGCAAGGTAGTTGTGGTAAAGCTAGTTTACTAGTTTACCTCACCATTCAACACTATAGGGACAAACCAGCACACCAGCATCCCATGGGGACCAGTAATGCTGGTCTTTTCTGCAAGGCTGGTGGATTTGATCTTGATAACAGCTACAGTTGTGCTTTGGGTGAGCTGATGAGCACAAACACTGTTCCTTTACAGCTTTATAACATTTCATATA